>NW_028186497.1:0-59658 GCF_003343005.1 Rhea americana
GCTGCAGCCGCCTCGGCCCCCGCCGGAACCAGAACCAGAACCAGAACCAGTGCCAGGCGCCACCCCGGCACCCCCAGCCTCACGCCTCCGCTGCGCTCACCCGGCCCTCGGCCTTCCGCAGCGCACCCTGAYGTGCAAAGCAAGGAAGCCCCGCTCGCGCCCGTGCACCTCRGCCACCTCACGGCACCGCAGCATCTGCCCCTTCCGCTGCAGCTCCCCTCCCCGCCCCGATCGCTCGTGCCGTGCCGCYGGGCATCGGCAGTTGTGCAAATGTTCTTTGTGTTCCTGGGGGCACTCCAAAGTGCACMWRCTCTGGTGCCCCTCTGTACCCTTGCTCAGGTCCCCAGATGCTGAGGAATTGAGAGATCTGCATAGGAAACTCATTCATCATTTTCTGATACATACTTTATAAAGGGCCACCCTTTGCATTTGGAAGCCACAGTGGTGTGCCCCATCATACCCCAGCTGAGCTTTGCTAAAGGTGAAGGTGGTCTAGGTGGGTGGGGTGAGGAGGCAAGCAAGCAGAGCGTCAGAATGTCATTGGGAGTGGTGCAAAGAGAGACTGGGAGAGGCTGGGCCRGTCCATGTGGTGAGATGCTCTAAGCACAAGGTGGTCAGCGTGAGGCCCAGCACTGCCTGCTTCAGCAGCCAAGCCTCTCAGCTGCCCTGGGGCTCCTGAGCAAAGGGGCATGGTGGCTTTCTGAAGCAGCCAAGCAGTATGCAAACCAAGAGCCCTGGAGAGAGAGGGGAAGGAGCTGCAGGAGTGCCAAACTCCGCAGTGACAAGAGTGAGGGAGAAAATGCCATGGCTTTGGGGCAATGGGCCAGCAATAAGCAAGAGGCCCCCTGTGCCTCCAAGTTTGCTGCTGCTACAACACTGGAGGAGAGGCTGAGCAAGCAGAGGGCCGTGCTGCCGCTCCGAGGGCTGAGGGCTGAGGGCCGAGGGTGGGCTGGAGCAATGGGCAGAGATGAAGCTGCCCAAGGGCAAATGCCAGGTGCTGCATTCCCTGGGCAGGAATAAAGCCAGGCAGCAGCACTGGCTGGAGGGCTGACCTGCAGGACAGCAGCTCCACAGGAAGGCCCTGTGTATCTTAGTGGACATGGAGCTACAAGTATGCCCTTGTGGCAAAGGCAGGCAGTGGTATGCTGGGCTGCTTTAGGAAGAGACTTGCCAGCAGGTCAAGGCAGGCGATCCTTGCCCTCAGCCCTGGGCAGGCCAGAGCTGGAGTGCTGGGTGCCGTGCTGGGCTGCCCTGCACCAGAGAGGTGGGAAGTTGCTGGAGCGAGCACACTAAAAGGCTATGCAGATGAGCTTCTCTCCAAGAAGGAAAGGCACAGAGAGCTGCGCCTCTTCAGCCTGGGGAAGAGCACTGGCACAGGATGCCCACAGAGCTGGTCAAGTCTCCATCCTCAGAGACAGTGAAAAGCTGCCGGGGCCTGGTCCTGGGCAGCCTGCACTAACTGAGCCTGCTTGAGCAGGGCAGGGTGTGTCCCAGTGATCTCCAAGGGTCCTTCCAACCCCAACCTCTGTGCTGGGCTGCAAAGTCCATTATTCTTTGCTTGGCTCTTTCCAAGGCTAGCAAATCACATGTAGCACGATGTTGAAAGCCCACATGCTCTGCTGGGCAAGCTGAGCTGGGCAATGCCTCKSCAAAGACGGTCTCCTCTGCAGCACAAGCGTGGTTCCTCCCCAAGGCAGGTGCATGCCRTTGCAAAGAGCAGAGTGCATGCTGTGACCAAAAAGCCCAGCAGCATGCAGATACGAGGAGCTTGCTTCAGGCTGCGCCCAGAGCCTGAATTCCCTCACGGTCTGCCACCACGGGGCCCGCATCTTCTTGCAGCTTTCCTCAGACTCGTGTGTTTGCAGCACCTTCCTACTACTTGACGAGAAAAAGGGACGTGTAAGCATGCGCTACCAACCTCCTGCGGGAGCGAGGCAAGGAGCAGAGGCGCCTTGCCGACGCCGCTTGCGTCTCGTGGCAAAAGTTCCAGTTTGGTGACAGTGGTTCAAGTGCCTTAGCCCTGGAGGGCAGGAGGGCTGGGCTGGGCTGGAGGCGGGATTGTGGCTGGGTGCTGTGGTAGCTTGGCCAAGCAGCATCCGAGCAGGCGGCAGGCAGAACAGGGAACGCTATAGCAAAGCCGTCTGCTTGCTGCATCCTTCCACTCTTTGGAAGTCCCCCAAGTGCATGTCGTAAAGAAGTCACCGTGGTGAAGGGAGCTGCCATGCAAAGAGAATGCAGACTGATGGGGCAAGTCTTCAGGGAAAGAGGCGGAGGAAGACACAGGCTCTCTGTAGATGAGGGGGTACCTGGCTTGTGGGGTCTCTGCACATATGAATGGGGTGTGTTTAATCATGGTGCTTTATGGCCTTGCAACAGGGCAAGAGCAAGCTGAGTGGGGCAGGACCACAGTTCTGGGCAACTGCTTCCCCCTACCCCTTTCTCCTCCCCCATGTGTAGAGCTCCTCTGGGTTATGCCCACCTCTAAGCTGTTGCCTTGCGGGGTTGCAAGTGCCTTCAAAGGGACGGCCAGAGAGCAAGGGATGATGCCCTTATGCAGAAGCTGCAAGATTGCGGCTCATGAATGCCAAGGACTTGGAGCCGAGCTAAGGTGGCTGAGTGTGCGCATGCTGCCTGCCCTGCAGAGGCACCAGCCTGGGACAAAGTAGAGCCCCTTGCTGTCTCACAAAGTCTCTGTGCTCATTCTCCCAGGCTTTTCCCCTTGTGCTTTCCAGGCCAGGAAGCGGGCAGCTCCTCTTCCGGGGGTGCCAAATCTCCTCACACTCACATACCGTGCATCAGCTAGCAAAGAACTGCTGGCTTGGCTTCAGGGAAGCTGTTGTGACGACTTCTGTGGCCTCTGACTGTTTGCACTGCACCAGGTGCCTGGCTCATCCCTTCGTGCCCATGTCTGCCACAACGACTAAATGCTTTTGCCTGATACCAAGGGCCGTGGGATGTGTGGGCACGGCTCAGCTGTGCCCCAAAGCAGGCAGCTAGATGGTGAGGTCAGCATACCCTGTTGGTCCTCTCCCTGAGCACCTCGAGGGGCAGCGTGCTCTCCGCCCCTGTGCTCAGCAGGTTGGGACCAACACAGATGGCGAGGTTTCTCGTGTCCATCCTGTTGGTCTCRGCGTTCAGGCTGATGCAGTGCAGCATTGCAAGCAAGGGCTCGAGCAAGAGACGATTTGCCCGCGGCAGCTGCTCAGCCACCCTACGGGAACGGGAAYACAGACAGAGCGTGCCGTCACTCGTGGGCAGTGGCCACTGCTGCTTGCAGGCAGCAAGTCTCCAGCAAGCTCCCCCAAATGGTGCTGCCTCCACAGAGAGCAAGGCCCCTGCTTTCTCTCACCSCTTTACACAAGCCCTGTGGAGAAACCCCCCCAGCAGCTGAGCAGCTCCTTAAGTACAAGCTCTGGAATGACCAGATTGCAACCGAAAGGCAGGTGTCTCAGCACAGYGCCTGCTTTCCAGGGGATGGGCAGCGTGAGTAAAGGGGAGGTGGTCAGCAGACGTGCCGGCAGRCTTTGCCAAAGCCCATGAAAGTCTGTGGCTCTGTGCTCTAGTATCAGCACGAGMAAGCTGACAGAAAGCGCAATTCCTTGCAGGAGCCTCTCCATTGCAGAGATGGCTCCGGCCTCTCCYGCACCCACCAGAACRCAGCACGCRCCTTGCCTGYGGCACTTACTCTYTCAGCTCTTCAACCTGCTGCTCCTTGCAYGGCTTCTGCAGAGCCAGCATCCACCGGTCGTAGAGGCTCGCCGAGAGGAGCGTGCAGGGGATGTTACGCAAGAAGTCCTGCAAGGCCGACAGACGGAGAGGAGGCTTTGGAGCTCAGCCCGCAGCCCCACATCTCAGCCTTCCTGCCTGAGGAGGCTGCTGAGGATGAGCAGGACGAGGAAGAGGAGAAGGACGAGCAGCAGGAAGTGAGTTTCCCGTGGGCAGGCAGGCGGGAAAGTGGTGGCCCAACAAGGGGAACTGAAACCCGGACGGAGAAGAGAGGTGCAAAGCCCCCAGGCGCCTGTGTGCCGAGAGCCACAGCCCRAGCGCTGCACACAGCTGTTGGGCGGCGAGGAGCTGGCTGCCTGCACAGCCCCTCTGCCTTACCAGACATCCAGAACCTGCTGTCTGCTAGATTATTCGCCTTGGCTGTGTAATTCCATGTTTCAAGTCCCGGCTTTACCTATTTCTGGTCAAAAATTTGAATCCCATGCCGTAGGGATCTGTCTAAGCTAGCAGTCTGCCGTGTATTCAGTGTGAGATAAATGACTAAATTTGACAATAATATTATATTTTTCTCTACACATTCTCTGGATTCTCTCTGAATCCACATATGATATCTGAGCAAATTAAGCTGAAGAGAACTGAATTTTGCCAACATTTAACTAATAATAGTTTGATCTTTTTCCCCAAAATTAAATGTTCTTAGATAACAATGACTATAATAATACTGTATCTGTTCCTGAAAAATGTGTGACTCAACAGTATAGATGATACTCTCTCCATTGCTTTGGTTTTGCATCAGCTGTTTTTCCAACATATATGTACTTCATTAGATAAAAAGTGTGTCTTTATTAAATGATTTAATTAATGAATTTCTTTTGTCAGTATCTGAAGACCAGAAAAAAAGTTCCTTATTGTGACTCCTGCCATTCAAATCTACTGAAATATGAACAGATCCATCGTCTAATGATGATGATATTTAAGATAATGAGGTCTTGCTCATGCATACTTTGTGCCGAAGCCCTCTCAATGCATGAGAACCCATTAAACTTTATAGGTGTCTAACAACATTGAGGAGGTCCACTCATGTAGAAATGCCTGCAGAACCAAACCCTGAATATACATTTACTTTTGCAGATCTCTGTTGCTGCGATACAAGTTGCACATCCAGTCTGTAGCAAAACGTGGGCTGGGATAGGTGAGGGCCTTCAAGATTTCTCATGTCTAACCAATAGATAGACAGTAACTAAAAAAAAAGACTATAATAGACAGTGTCTTAATTCTACATACAACAGATGCTCCTAATACAGCCATGTGAGTCTTGGATCATTCATTAACTAATTAACTGTATTGTTTTCCATTCTATTTTTTAAATATGTATTTTGTCATTGTCTATGTTTTCTTTTTAGATATTCTGTAATCTGAAAAGCTTTGTTTAATAAGGGTGTAACAATAAAACCAACAAAGCTATTGGCTTTGTTTTCCAGGTTCTTTGAATTAAGAGATGGTTAAATAGCAGAAAAATATAGCTGCATTACGTCAGAATTACATAGCAACTGAAACCAGCGTTATGAAAAAAAGCAGGAAGTACTTATAGGGTTTATGAAAAACCTTTTTTGTGGCTCTTCTACCATGTGCCTTTTTCTCATATCAGAGCTCACATTTTAAGAGACTTTGCATATTAAAGAGCACTCAGCCTGACATCCTGTGCCGGCCACCACTTTTCTGGATTGAGATTCCTCCAGCCAGGCAGCAAGCTGCTGGCAGAACTGCTCCACAGGCACCATGGGTCCAGCACTCCCATGGAAGCGCGCTCTATGCTGTGCATGTATAAAAGCACTGCACTTTTGCAAAGTGAGCTTCCTTCATCTGTGCAGCAGGTCCAATCACATGAGGATGTGCAAGGTCTCTCTTTTGCTAAAACTAGCCTCAGTTTTGCTGGAATTGGCTCTAGTAATCATATCCTTCTCACAAGAAGGTTGCTGCTATGTACTTATTGGTTTTTGTGTTTGATTTTGTTTTTGTTTTAGTTAGTGAGAATATGTACGATACTGGGTTAAGATTTATCAGAGACAATCTGTGCATGAATCTAAAATTTTACATTTTTTACTGCTCTTTTTCCTAAATGTTCTTTGAAGCCCCAAAAAACTATTTAGAACAATAAAACAACAGCCGTGATTAGCTACATACAAATGCTGATATCTCTGGTGTCATTACAAAGTTTCAAACCAAAAAAACAATCTACATGTACGTATATTAATTGAACAATGTTGAACCACCATTTTTTGCTTAGGAAACTCAGGAACATTCAGAAATATTTAAAGATCATCTTCAGTAAAAATGAATTTGGCAGTGCGAACTCATACAGCTTCACTCTATTTGTCCCTGCAACTTGACAGGTCAAAAAAGGAAAACAGATTTTGAAAAAAAGTCCCCAGAACTCCATGTTTGTGATTTGCATAATCCTCCTAGTGACCACACCAATTATGACTTAAGGTGAGAGTTCCTCTATGCCATCAAGACTTGAAACAAGCCCTCAGGGGTTACCCTCAAACATATCCCTCAAGGACATTACCTGTCTTCCTAAAGATATATGTAGCACCTACCAACCAGAATAGTATGCTGGCTGGCTACATTCTTGAAAACAATTTGACTCCTATCCTAAAGTGGGGTGGGTTTAGTAAAACAATGGCTAACTACCTCAGGATTTCTACATTGTGCGTATAAAATATTCCTTGCCGCGTGGTCAGCCAAATATTAGTCCTCTACTCTCAACTCATTTCTAAGTGGTAATATCTTCTACAAGGTCCATAGTCTCAGTAATCAATGAATATATTTTCCCACAGAGCTGGATTACATTTTGTCCTGCACAGCATATATTATAAATAGTTGGGTGGTAATATTAAAAATATTGTTAAAAATAGTGTACTATTTATCTGTCTGGTAGTAGCAGACAGAACCCTTGGGCAAGATCCAGTGAGATTTGTATACAAATCATTTTGAGAGGTAAAATATGTCATTGAAAACATTTTACAGGATATTTTTATCTTTTTGTTTCTTTTTGTTGATGAGCTTATAAAGCATCCCACCAGTTTCAGGTATTTGAAATGGTCTTCTCTCATCCTCCAGATTTCATGTGTTTTACTTGTGCATTTTCTATGTATCTCTTTTATCAAATAAAATCTTTATTTTCCCTAAGGTTTACAATTTAGTTTAAGATAAGATACAGTAAAATGGTATTGCCAGCAACTGTAAAAAGTAAAGTAGAGGTGTTAACATATATAGCTAATTAACACCTCATTTAGATTAATTATAGGCCTGAACTATGGCCTTAAGTCAATGCAATGATTCCCGTTATCTTCAAAGAGTGCCAGATGAAATCCTGTGTGACAAGTTCAAGTAGCTCTTAAAAGTATATCAATAAAATGGAACATGGATGTCGTTGCACGCTTCTTATGACCACGTGCCTAGGCATTTCTTTTCAAAAGAAAGGTAATATCTAGTAATATTTTCAGCTCTGACGTATTTAACTATTAAATTATTGCATGTTCTTCCATAAATGAGCAGTTCATGCTGCAGCTGTCCCCTTTACCTCTACCCTAGGTTTAAGGATCACCGCATTTCTACTTCATATTGAACAGTCTGGATAGCATGACTTAAAGTGGCTGGAACAATCTCCCGGGAACTGCTCTGCCTGGCCATGTTCTAGAGCTGCTGCTCAGCTTTTCCGAATGCATGAAAAAGGTGTTTAAGAAGAAACAAGAAGCATCTAGTTAAGTTTGCTAAGCAATCCAATAAAGTCACTAAAGTACAGTCCATTTAGTATACTGTTGCTGATGCAGAATTGCAGAAATAATTCTGGAAAAGAATGAGCTGAATGCAGCTTCTAGAAGAGATGCAGGGTAGTGTAAGTCATAGCAGGCTGAATGGATCTAACCATAGCAGACTAAGACATGATCTTTCTCAGTTTTGGTCTGTCCATTCCTCTGCCAGAAGAAATATTCATCACAGCTGGGGCAGTAGAGAAAGTAATGTGCAGCACTGCAACACATAGCTCAGTCTCCTTTTACCAGCTTACAATGATGYCTTTGAGCATAATGGAAATATATTTCACCTTTCCATTATTTTTGAAGGCTGTATTGTCATCTCTGAGGTTTCAGTTACTGTGAAATGATTTTAAAATAGCRAAAGTCAGTTATTTTGCAGATCTTTGTAAGTGCTACGTATGAGATTATTTTACTCTGATACTTGAATCTATTGGATATGCTCAGTAGTGAGAACCAGTCTACTGGAATAATGAATTCATGCATAACAAACTGCCTAACTGAGCTTACAAAGACTCATCTCTTTCTTAACACTGTAATAAAAATTATATTCAATCTTTGTTTTGTGACATTATGGAGCAAGACTACATGTATGATTTATATATTTTGATATCCATCTTATTAGAAATTTATTAGCACCAAGGAATACATTTCAACACCAGCCCAGAGTTTCATTTAATTTTCTTGTAAAATCTCATCAAAAACAACAGGCCAGAACTCTTCATCCATTGAAGAGCATTAGCCCTTGACATACCAAATCTCTGCTAGGTTTAACTTACAGACTTTCCTGCGTATTCTTCTGGAGTTTTTTTTACTTCTTCCCTTGCACCTGCCCACCCTTCTGAAGACAYTAGTGGCTTGACCCATAAGTTTCTGTGTCACAAAGTGTTGCCTGAAGCACACCGCAAGCTATACAGAGGCTCTGTGACTTTTCCCTCTGGTTCTCCTCATGTAAGCGCAGCTCTAGGGCATTGCTGTAAGCCTCAAGACCTGCATTTGTTCAGCACCTTCTGCTTCTTTTCAGGAGCAAGTATAGGTTAATACACTTCAGCAACTCATATCAATGCTCTCTATTTTACAGCTGCCTGTTTGATATGGCACATACAATTCTAGATCACCTCTGAAACCTAATAGGTGGGTAACCATTAYATATTTTTCTCTGTTCTCTGGTTAAGGGTCTATAGAAGATCACATGCTACGGTTTTGTGACACATTCATTTTGACCGACATCTTTTTTAAAGTTGTGCTATCATCGGATCAATATAAGCAAATTCCATTAAATGCTTTATCTCTGTAAGAYAAAAAGCAAGGGTTGCTTGGTATTCAAAGACCTGATTAATGAATTTAGAAACATCTGCTACATTGCTACCAAACTCTGAATGTGGTCCCAGTGGCCAGGGAGCATCAGGGCAAGTTTTCCTTTTGAAAAGATGAGAGTTAGATATTTTGCTGTTAGCACTTAAAACAAAAAAAAATGATAGCCCTTCTTCTTATTTTCCTATGAATTTGAATACTATATAAAAAAAGAAATTTTAATAACTGAGCAATAAAAAAATAGCACAGCAATAGTGAAGTGGTAGAGTTCTGTTGAAATATATATCACATAAATGAATGTAATGAAATAACGTCCTAGTGGGAACAATAGAAGCACCTTTGATTTAAATTATTTAAACATAGATTGGTCACAGCAATTGAAAATGCTATGGGGAAACAATTCTGCATTAACCATGAGATGGACAAGATGACCTAATAGATTCTACATTAATCATAAGAACTTTGTTATTGCAGTACCAATACAAATTTTATAGTACATTCTAGAGCCCCATGAGATAACCATGAACAAGGTTGTACATACATAAAATCAGAAATGATTTCTGCCTCCAAGAAACTTGGGAAAAAAAAAAAAAACAAAAAAAAACAGAGTTACAAAGGACCAAATGAGTTTTCACAGCAGCTCAGCGACTCTTGTTGCCCAGCCCCAGAAACTGTCTATCTCTTGGGACACAACCCAGTGCAAGCCTTCCAACTGAAATACAAAAGGAAATTTTAATTCTAATAACTTCCATTTCTGCTATGAAAACAAGGTACTGTTTTAGTTTTTAATTCATGTTACTGTATTTAGAATTATTACCAGCTGAGATGCATCAGCAATTTACTATATATCAAAAGCAATTTTTATTACGACTTCAGTGCTTGCTTGTAATTCCCACATAATGATGTCTCACAAGCACTAGCTTTACAGAGAGCCACGGCACATTTACAATATCTGTAGGACCAAAGTGAATATATCTGTTCTAAATGAAGTCAAATTTAAAATTCCCTCAGCCTTAACAAGAATGCAGTCAGGCATGTAGTTTTGTTTGGTCCATTCTTGCTCTGACATACCTCAAATCCAGCTCCAYCTCATGGTAAAATGCCAACAATTAAACAGGGCTCTACATATTTCTCCTTTAGTTAATGAGATAAGAMTATGAGCTACTTTTATTGTCCTTAAATTAGAACAAAAATATTACCTCAAAAAAGAATCAGAATTGAGTTTTCAAAAAGTAATGACTAGGCATACTGCTGCTACTTCACTTTTTAACTAGGACTGCTAAGATTTTCTTTTTTTTATTATTATTATTATTATTTTCAGATTAGCCTTATGATTCGAATGACCTTCAATTAACCAGATCAGACATCATCCATTTCTCTCAAGCAACTTACAAACTGAATGGAAGCCAATTTTCTCAAAAAATGTCCATTCCAGGTTGTCGAAAATGAACTAAACAAAGGGTGGCTCTGAAATGATGTAGTTCATACTTGCCCTCATTTGAAGAACTCTGTTATAATAGGCTGTCTTTAACACTCTGTGAGGGTACTTGGTTGCTAACTGTGATAAATCTTCCTATAATCACTTTCTTTAACAAGATCAAACATCTTAGAACATCCAAAATGCTTAATTCCTTCAGGTTGATTGCATTTATCATCAAAGAATACAAAGTATACTGCATGATATTTGGAAAATAGCTTTATTTGCTCTCTTAATCATTATCAGAATCACAGAGTGTAGAATGAACAAGAATATCATAGATTCTACTGTTTTAAATAAATAAAATTAGCATTTTGAGTTTGCATCAGATAACCTCCAGATCTTCTTTCCAGCCTAATTTATCCTTTAGTTCCAAGATTAACAGCCGCATTTATACGGTACATGTCAGCTGATTCTTCCTTCACAGAAAAGAGAGTACTTGAAGAGATGCACAAACACTAGCAACGACTGAGAAGGAGACTGTAGCAGTTGGGTTCATCTCAGAAACAGTATTCTACCAAGAAAAAGACAACTCAGGGCTACCTAATGTCAAGTTAACACAAAAGTGGAAGGTACAGCTGTGAATGGAGAAAGTATGTCATTTCAGCGGAACTATTGCCTTCAAGTAAGCAGGAGAAATGGGAATATTCGTACTGTTGTGTGAAATATTGTTGTATCAGAGACAGAAGTGCTAGAGCTGCACCCTGCAAGGTAGTGGGACCTGAATCAGCTGAACACCTAGTCATACATTTCAAGCATATGTTTCAGACATTCATGGATCCATACATATACTTTAAGGTTCTGCTGAACTAGAGTACAGAAAAACTGAATTTCATTTCAAAATTTCATATTTTTTTCCTAAGTGAGGTTGCCTCTTCTCAGTTTCATTTACTGGCCAAAAGCGTCATTTAAGAAGGAAAGAGAGTGCTCTGTAGCAAGTAATTCTTAATGATTTTAGGTCAAATAYGTCAAGTAGCTCAAGCAGAAGAAAAAGGAAACACTTAGAAAAATAAAATTTTCTTTTGATAAAATGTTTTTATAGATCAACAAAATTAATTTTAAAAAAGACTTCAAGTAAGTTAATGAAGTGCTTCATTGCAGATTAAATATTTTTCCAGGGCTTGTTTTACTTGCTCCCCTGAAAAAAAAGTAATTACTTACACTGCACTAACCAAAATGCTGCCATTACTCGATCTATCCTGTAACATTCTAATCAAAAAGCCATTTTTCCCCCCAAGTCCTCTAAACAGTAATCTACATCCACAGAGTTGCTGCTGTATGCAACAATCTTGTAATTTCCACAAGGCTGGCCTGGCAGCTGGAGGACCAGAGGACAGAGGCATCTCTTTGCCACTGTGCGAAGACCAACATGCCAAATACTCATCATATCATAGCCAGTCTGGAAAACAGCTCCGTGTGCCAGCAGACAGTATATGTGGCTGACTCATTTTAGCTGTAAACACATGCCAACTGGCGCTGACTGGGAATTTTTCAGCAAACTAATTTTGACAGAAAACATTGATTTATTAAAACTAAAATATCACTGTGGGAATGCACATACCACTTGCAGCATCCAGACACTCATCTGATCCAGAATAATCAGTATCACTCTGGTAGGGTTGTCACCTGAAATACCAAGGTCATGCTCTAGATTCATTGACAAACTGGAATCTGTATTTCTCTCCATTGATTATATAGGAAGGCTAGGAAAACTGGCCAGCTAGGTTATCCATCTAAACCTGGGATATGCCAATACCTATTGACAGCTCAATCTTTTCAAACCAATGACTTATTCAAAGGGAAGACTGTTCGTAATCTCCTCTGAGTATAAATAAGACAGCAAAAGTTCATCAGTAAGATACCACATACCAGGTGGTGTCTTATGAGGCTGACTGCCTGACTGCAAAAGTTTGAAACATAGAAAGCCTGTGAGTAATGAAGGAGTGAGATTTTTATTTGTGTTTTATGATTCATCAGATGAACTGTTATTGGAGCTTCCAAAGGGGATAAGAAAAAAAATGTTTTTTTACTGCATAAAAGTTTGAGAATCCAAAAGTTTTCCTGTGCTGTTTCAGGATAAACCTGACAGCTTTCAAATGTGAATGTGTGTGACATAAAGACTTCAGATGCTGAATTCAGGTCCACATTTGGGATCTGGGAAAAAGCAGCCCCAAACCCTGCCTGTTTGGCAATTATTTATACAAACTGGAACACATCTGTGAAAGAAATTCAGAGATCAATAACCTAATAGTCAGTAGCTTATTCAATAGGTCAGAGAACTCACCTAAGCAGTGGTAAATTTAACCTCTGGGATGAATCAGAACAGGAACATACACTTTTTTAATTGGGCCCCAAGTACATGGTCCAGCCATCTTTCTAGTGATATTTACCTAGTGAACAAGTTTTATTCTGTTTCTTCTCTCTCACTCCATTTGCTATGTCTTCTTACTGAGTTTAGGATATCCATTCCTAAGTCAGCATTTTCATCAACAACGAAGTACATGTTATTGAGAAATTCCCTAGTAATACCAATTTCTCTTGATTGTTATAGAATGTTCTTGAGTTCCTCTCTACACTTACAGATAAACTAATAAAAAGTCTGCTCTGTGCACAAAGCTAATATCCCACCTCAACCTCCAGACTGCCTGAGCTTGCTGTAAATAAAATTTCAGACTAAAAATAGGCTATTTGCTTCAACACTGAACATAAAGAAAGGATGTCCTGTCCCTTTTCCTCATCCCTTGTGATGGTATACTGTTAGAGCAGATGGCAGAAATTTGTTTTAGCAGTTAATCTCTTCAGTTTTGGTCTCTGTGGGCAGACAAACACCTTAAATTTCACTTTGGCTGCGAGAGCTGGGCCTCTTCAGCCTGGGGAAGAGAAGCCTGAGGGGGGATCTTATCTATGTGTACAAGTACCTGAAGGGAGGGTGTCAAGGGGACGGGGACAAACTCTTTTCAGTTATCCCATGTGACAGGACTAGAGGAAACAGGCAAAAATTGAAGCACAGGAAGTTCCTCCTGASCGTGAGGGRGAATTTSTTCCCTGTGAGAGTGACRGAGCACTGGCACAGGTTKCCCAGAGAGGYTGTGGAGTCTCCTTCTCYGGAGATCTTCAAGGCCCGCCTGGATGCAACCCTGTCTAACATGCTGTAGGTGACCCTGCTTGATCAGGGAGGTTGGACTAGATGATCTCCAGAGGTCYCTTCCAACCTTACTGATCCTATGATTCTGTGATTGACCTTTAGAAGAAAGTAGATCAAAAAATGTTAAAATAATTCTTATTGAAATTCACAAATTGTATTTGAAACTTCCCATGATGATTCTTACTCCTTCTGTGACTATAAACTTTCACCTAAATAACCAGACTAAGTTTAGATCACCAGATTATAGTCATTTTTTTTCTCATTTCAACCTTACTTTAATCAGATGACTTTCTTTTTTTGGCATTTATCTTACCACTATTGCTCTTGCTCTATTCATAAAAGACAAACAGAGATTTCATTTTATCAGTCACTTAGYCTCTTTTATGAATTTTCCTTCCATCACCCTGATTTCAGTACTTCCTTTGCTCTACTCAAGCCCTAGCTTGATTATACCTTTCTTAAACACAGGTGATCAGACTTGCATATAGCATCCCAAATTGGTTCTTACAACAATCTTGTGCTACAACATCTGTAACTCTGTATTTTCGGTAGAAATACCTCAGAATAACTTCCAAATACCTCTATCTTCTTTAGAGATATGTGTCACTGGACTTTTGTAGTCTTTCTATAACCTTATATTAGTCGACTGATATAACCATGTTTCTCCTCTTTTTTTGCAGTCAGTTGGCAAGCAACCAGAAATTTTAGCTTCTTTTTCCTATCTACATTATCTTGTACTTTGTGTTGTGGAATTTGAGCATGATGTTATTATTCCATTCTTCAAAACCATTCACTTTAGAACATGGTGTTATTGGTCCTCCTGTGTACTCACAACACTGTCACTGCACCTTTTAATCATATCTACTGTTCATTAGCACAGCTCCTTTCTTGTGCCCACAGCATTAATGAAATTAATAAACAAGATCATTTCAAGATCAGTCATTTAAGAATACTCAACCCTTGCCTAAAAGTTCCAAATTTTGCAGAGCACACTGTCATTTGTCTTTTGGCCAGTTCATTGCCTAGCTTCAGTTCTTCTAATAAACATCATCTTCTTCAATATCTTCAGTTTAATAATTTCCCATGTAGTCAAACAAAATGTTTTCTAAAGTCCAGACAGAATAAACCTACTACATTTCTTCATCTATAAAACAAGTTATCTTAACAAAGTAAAATACAGTCAGAAAAAGCTATCTGGTGAATTTTGTCTAAATTTCTATTTATCTTCTTTTTTTATTTTTCTTCCTTCATTTTTCTATTTTTTTCCTTGTATCTTACATACTACTTTGGTCTGAGTAATGGTCCTGAACTTGCCTAAACTACTTTTTTTTCCCCCGTTTTCTTTAACATGACCRCTATGCTTGCTGTTGTTATCTTATACATTTGACAGGTTTATTTAAAGGCTTGAAGCAGGACTTTTGATTTCATATGTAAGTTTGTTCTGCCTTTGAGTTCTGAGGAACTTAAAGTTTTTAAGCATTGCTTTTATTCTGAACTCAGTCAATTCCATTGAGCTAGTGTGTCAGCCACGCTTATGCCTGYCCCAAGTCTGTGGATTTCTGCAAAATTGCTAAGGATGCATTCTGTCTCATGATCCAAGTTATTGACAAAGACATTGAACAATATGTGCTTTGGTTTCAACCACCAGGATATTCCATGTGCTGCTGGCCACCAACTGGATGTCAAACCATTGGTTACCACCCCTTGAGTTGGACAGTACAGCCAATTTTCAATTCATCTAACAGGATTAGCCCTTATTTCATCATCTTCCAAACAAGAATGCTGTAGGAGACGGTGTTAAAAGCCCTACTAAAGTCAAGTTATAGCACATCCASCCATCTTCATAATCCACATAACCAGCAAATTCCTCACAAAAAGCAGTCAGACTGGTCAGTCATAATATGCCCCATATAAGTCCATGTTTTCTGGTTATTTTCTTGTCCTTCATGTGTTTGGAAGTGTTTTTTAAGAGGATATGCTGTCTTTTTAGAGCCTGACCTGAAACTGACCAGTCTATAATTTCACAGACCARCCTTCATGACTTTTTTAAAAGATGAGTATGACATTAGCCTTTCTTTACCACTCATCAGGAACCTCACCTGATCATGATACGATCATGAATGATCTCATTGCATAGAGAATAGATAGTGACAGTCCTTGGAAGAATCCCATCTGGCCTCAAGGACCTTAATACATACAGCTTCTGCTAATAGTCCCTTGCCTGTTGTTCATTTCCCTCCAAAATCATGATATTATGCACAGAAGTGTAAGAAAAGACATTGTCCATGCATATGAGACGCAAAACCTTGTTGAGTAATTCAGCCTTTCTATATGATATTTCTTTATTTTTCTTTTATTTATATCTTTAATACATTTTTATTATCTGTTTCAATTGAAATCAGTTTGGTCTTTGACAGCTTTTGTCTATCCTTTTATCTCTTGACTTGTTAAACGTGGTATTCTGTTCTGATCTGTCATTTTTCCCATTTTTTCTAGGTTCCTGTTTACTCTTAATATCTTTCCCCCCCTCAATTATTCATTTAACTAGAATCTTTCCATGTATTTTTTTTAACACCAGTTACACCTGTAACACCAGTTCCAGACAGTTTTTCTACTTTTAATTTTTTTTAATGTTCGTTTCATTTTTACTACCTTTAATTATGTAAATTTTGTTGATGTCTCTTAATTATGTTTCTTTAGTAGCCAAGGTTTTTTACAAAAATGCCCCTGAGTTATGAACCTATTTTTATTTAAATGTCCCTCTAACGTCCATAACCTTATGATCTAAGGTTATTGTATGCACTTTCAGGTCCTCTGTGAATCAAAAATGACAAAAATACATTTAAAATGTCATATAACTCTATTTGCAATAAAAAATCTGTTAGTTATTACATCTAGGACCTGTTTGCTATGTATGGAATCTACCACCACTAGTATCATTTTTTATCTAATCATTCCTTAGGAAATTTAGGTCTTAATAACATAATTCTTAGTAGTTTCATTTTCTTGAAGGAAATCTGTATATACAAATACATTCCTTAGCTAGACAGCATCTCCTAGTAATACTGCTGTCCACCATAGCTAGTGCATCTCACCAGTTTATAACATCCAAAGAGACATATACATGCTATCGCCAAGTTTTTCTAAAACTAAAAAAGGATCCACATGCTAAAGGAACACGCAAAAGGAATAATTTTAAAAATTTAACATTGAATTGATATTGTGTTTTTCTGAATTATCTCCTATTTAAATCCGTGGAATGAAAAGGGAATGAAAATTGAACCRAGGATGTCTAATCTAACGGATTAAGTAATCTGCTGGCACAGGGTTGGCACCCAGTTTAYAGGTTTGTTTAGGTCCACTTATTTGCTCTTCCCCTATTGCTTCTAAAGCATATTAAGATACCTTTTTATTTTTATTTTCTATATATTTTGCTCAACAGACATTGAGTTTTCTTGGGAAGATGCTTGATGGTTGTGTGGTAATTGGCAAAATTTAGTAATTGGTTTCCTTATCCGTTGTATTCTATATACATTACTTGTTTGTAACCTGTTAAATTAATGTTTCTGGYTTGGAGAACAGACAGTAGGCAACGTATCCAATCTTGCTTGGGAGAGATCGGGAAGAATTAGTTGATTTAAATTTAATTTTAAATTTAAAAATGTAAACAAACTAGTTGATCCTTTTTACACTGAATCTTACGTCCTAATGAGACATCCTTGGATGTAGATTTTGTTTAATTATAAGCAGTATCTCATTACCTCATAGAAATTTAAAAKAATTTCAGTTTCTAACCACTATAAAATATAGAATGAAAAAAAAGTGACTAATCCTGATTATATTATATTTAATATTTCAAGTGCTCGCAATGTAATTTATAACATAATAAAATATCCTTTTGATCCCTGCAGCTTTTAAAGCCACTAAAATTGAGTGGCATATATGAATGATCCAACTGAATAAACTAACTGCACTGATGAGACTTGACTGAAGGAGATTTTTCAAGCTGCAGTGATGCATACAGTATAAAATTCACTAGAACGCCAAGCGTGCGGGAGGGACTGCCCCTATTTATATGTATTTAATAATAAAATATACTTATTTTTAAAATCTCATCCTGTAAAAACTTCAGGGAATGAATAAAAAGAGATGYAGAAGATTTGATTGAATATACTTTTGAGAATAATGAAACTTGACTGAAAGCTGTTGAAACAGAGAAGGGCTATGTTAGATGCCATGTAACAAGAAAATAAGGATTCTGTCAATGAAGGTGACAAAATGCYCTGTATGCCACATCTGTACCACCTAATGACGGATCAACTTTCATTTTCAAAACCTAAAAGAAAAGGTTGCTTTTCTTTTTTTTTCAGTGGTCTGAACTAGTTTTAGCTAAAAGCTAAGCATTTAGACAGTAACATTTCCATCACAGAGACAAGCACATCCATATTTTTGAACATGGAATTTGGAAATGGAGACTTATCATGAATGCGAAATAAAGCTCACTTCAGATGTTCAGCAGACAAGTAAAAAAAAATGTCAGCAYTTCAAAATAGACCTCCAGAGGAAAAGTAGATACAGAAGAAAGCAAAAGCAGCTGAGTTTGAGAACAACTAGGTAAAGCAGTGTAATTAAGCCACGTGACTTTGCATTTGACACATTGTACTGAGGATGCTGCTAAATATTCTTGCTATTTTCAATTTGAATTTAAATTGACCTGTAGGTCAGTTCACTTTTCTCATGACATACCATCTTGATATTTTTTGTTCTCAGAACTTTTATCATGCCATAGCAGTGATCAGGACTGCTGGAGAAATTAGGTCTTTCAGTTCCTTGTCTACAATAAGCTGTCTTCATTTAGAAAGAAAAATAGAAATATAAAAAAAGAGTTTCTGTCTCCAATAAAAACGTTTTAATTTTATGAATATATTCTTCTCCTSAGTGCAAATTAGGGGCTAACACAGTGTTTGAATGTTTCTACACTGTCCAGATATTCCTGCTTTCACYCTTTCTTCCCTTCTTTTGGGTCTTTCTGGTCATTATTTACTCTCTCCTTCTAAATCCCTTCTGCAGCCACTTTTTTCTGGTGACAGCAGTAGCCTGCAAGAGTCAGCAATATTTATACTTATTCTGTATTTACCTACAGTCTTGGGTAGACTGTTGACAAAGAATATCCCTTTACCTCCCCCTTCAGTTCTGTATTTACGCATATTTTGCCTATAATTTGAACCCATTTTGTCCTCTCTCTGTTACTACTTTTCAACAAAAACTGCATTCATTTTGAAGAGGAAAATATACATGTACAAATATGCAATAAAGGCAGAACTGTGTTCTTTTAGACTAGATTTTTACATATCAATGCCTCACCTTTCTCATAAGTTTGTTTTCTTTTTCTCTCCTTCTTCCTGATCTTTTGACTTCTTGCCTTCCTTTTGCTGTGGTTTTTCATTCTGTGTTTGCCTTGTAGCCCAGTAGTCTGTTTGAGCATCAGTTACTGTAAGCACGCCATGGCTGAACCCAAAACAAATAATAAGAATTGTAACTACCGGGTGATTTAAGACTCGGTGAATCAGACTGAAAGAAATGAGGAGGGAAGGTAGCAACCACAGAAGGAAAAGCAACTACCGGAGTAAGTGGAGGTATTACCAATATCAGACAAAATAATGGTAACATTTTGTAGGAGATAAGACCAGCTAACATGTGAACAGTTGGAACAAAGAAAACTTGAGCCTTCACCTGGTTCCTAAGGCTACCAGGATGTCTGACCAGACAGATTGATTAGGCTTTCTTAATGAAACTACATTATCTATTCTAATTTTACAYATTTAAATATGTATGAAGTATAAAGGCCTTAGGGGATGGACTGACTGTATATCAGCTGCTGACTGCTCCGCTGCCGACAGCCCAAACTATGCACCATAACAATGGCCCTCCTTAGCAAGGATGAACTTGAAGTTCTGAAATTACAAAGTCCCAACCCGCTGGGTTAATCCAATCCCTTTAGCCTGTTCATCAACCCTAGGAGGGAATGCATGGTTCATATTCTTGTTTCAAATAACAGACCTCCAAAAATGTATGATGAGCAGGGTGTGAAAAGATGAACTTCTATGGCTTTAACTACATTTTATATATTAAAATTCCTTCTAGAAAATAAAACCTACAGCAGAGCCCTTCAGGATGAGAGAAGGCAAAACATTTTCCAGGACTCCAAGTATTCTGATATGATTGTTTCAACATAGCAAGTGCTGATCAATATGTATATTGTCATTTTTTTCCAAAACCAGTAATTTAGATCTTACAAGTAAGATGTAAGAATCCACAAGAAGAAGGACTAGAAAGGAACTTTGCTCAAACAAGCACTGGATCTGGATATTTTCTACACTGTAGGATCCTCCAGGCCAAAAAAAAAAAAATCTAGCAAAATCTCTACGACGACTTTTTGTAAGGGTATGTGGAATGTGAGAGTGTCTGCATTATTAAGATTATCACTTCATGAAGCTTTTCAGTGCAAAGAAGACAATAAGTAAAGGGAGAAGGCATAAACAAAACATACAGAGACACAAACCTGATATACAAGGGGTACAGAAGGCAACGACAAAGAAATTCTTCAGTCACTAATTGATGGGTCATCAATAACCTAAAGACATGGCCAAACTGAACTTTTCTAAGAAGAACAAAAAACGTGATGAACATGAGGACTTTTAGGTAAGAGGGTTTATGAAAAAYTTTCTGAGGAATACCTGGGAGAAGAGAATTGGGCAGG
Source organism: Rhea americana (assembly GCF_003343005.1). Taxonomy (NCBI): domain Eukaryota; kingdom Metazoa; phylum Chordata; class Aves; order Rheiformes; family Rheidae; genus Rhea; species Rhea americana. The sequence continues at coordinate 20,241 of NW_028186497.1, forward strand.
AGCAAGGAGATGAGAGAGGGTGTWCAAAAGCTGTTACCAGTCAATACGTTTGCCTGACTGAGTCCTGCACCTGACCACCCCAGTCTATACTATCTTCTATTAAATCCTTTCCTAATTATCTTTTARTTTTATCACCCCATGCTCCTACCATGTATGAGTATTGCCAGGACTAAGCGCCAGCAACTGGACAGACAAGAGCAAGTGGATTCAGACCAAYAACTGGGTGATGGTGGTCCTCGTGTCTGTGGTGCCAGCAACTGGGGCAAGTGATTGGTYCCAGCAAAAGCAGCTGGTGGGACCRGGGGGTTATGGGGCTGTGTGTCAGGAGTGCCAGCTACTGGGGGGACCAGCATAAGTGAAGATGGGCCAGCAACGAGAGTCAGACCTTGGGCAATGGTGACCTCTGTGTCTGTGGTGGCAGCAACTGAGGTAAGTGAAGAGTTTTAGCATCAGCCACTGGTGCTGGACCACGACCTGTAGGGTCAAGCGTCCTGTGTGCCAGCTACTGGGAGGCCAAAGTGAAAATGAGTCTCAGCGTCAGCAGATGGAGCATGGACTACAAGTTGCAGTGCTTGTGTGCCTGGGCACCAGCTGATGAGGGAGGTAAAGTGTCTGTATTTTCCACTAACCTGGAGCTGGAGTATGTGTGTGTGTGTGTGTGTGTGTGTGTGTGTGTGTGTGTGTAGTAACGTGTTCAGCCTCACTTCTGGTTGAACCTGCAAATAGGAGAGCAACAACCATGTCCATCAACCTGGGGTACAGAGACTTGCAGGTCCCCAGATGCACCAAGCTGAGCTCAAGAGGCCAGGCAGGAGGGATCCTTGGATCTTGGAGCTTGCCCGAGGCAGTGACTCTACACCCCCCCCTTACATTTTAAATTTTGGAACCCCTTAAAGGAGATACAGAAGCTTCAGCTGTGGCCTGKTTTTTTTGTGGATACTGTGGTGATGTTAGACATTCCAATCCTAAAGGAAAGAGAAAAGTAAATTACAGGTTTATCTTATTTGTACGAGCTATACATGTTTATGGGAGATCCTTAAAGGTCTAGTCCTTCCTAAACAAGGAGAGTCTATATCAGTAARTTAAATAATGCCAGGGCACAGGCATGGGCCCTGAAGACCAATTCTTTATATCATTACACTGTTCGAATACTCCCTAACATGCCTGCAGCATACCCCGACTAGCACTCTCCCAGTCAGCCCCCCAGCACTGTGAGAGGCAGCATGGGCTAGCAACCATGCCTGGTGAGCAAGTTGGATTCCAGTACCCCGGAGGATGGGAGAGTTTGATAGCATCAATGTCCCACAGGATGAGCGTTCAGACTGTTTAGTTTACACATACAAATGTAGCCCCAAATGGAGCCTACATACATCTCAGATGAGATTTTCGGATGTCCGTGTCTTTAAAATATGGTTTGGGGAAGGAATCAGGCAGAAAATGTGTGGAAATCACACAGTGATTACTTAACTTTTATCTTTTAGGGGAAAATTGAATTGGAGAAAGCTGTAATGCACTTTGGAGGTGYGAGGATGTAAAAAATGATAAAGCATGAACATGAAATTTTATGGAATTAGGGGATTAAAGGAAAATAATGTTCCATATCAAGRTCTGTGGAATAGAAGAAACTTTGAAATGTCCAGATTTTTCACTAGATTATTTCTTCAGGTCTTGACAAGCTGTAGCTGCAAATCGCTATGTTAAGCACAGAAATGTTGCTCCTTAAGCACGCAGGAGGGAAAGTACTTTCCAAATCACTTGTGAAGTGTATTCTCCCACCACACACAGTGTCCCTAGCCAGCCTGCACAGGAGAGGTCCCTAGACAAGCCCCTAGTTGTTCCACCCACTTTTACTCTCAGCAGTCAAGTGCAATAAGGAAAAAGCATGGCACTCACCAGATCTCAGAGAGCCAGTTGAATTTGAACAGTGCAAAAATGATCTTACAATCTTCTGCCTGTGCACATGTGCTAGGCATGGTAAGCACATCACAGAAGTTCTGGCTTAAATCTACCAGGTTTAGGTTTCTTTTCTGCGATACTGCCAGCAATAATGGCAAGTTGTTTTGGTGTTGTTCTGGGAGTGTTTTTTTTTTCTTTTTTTTAATACCAAACCAATTCAAGTAGCAATTAGTGGGATACAGCAGTTGTTATGTGTGATTTAGCTGGGCTTGTACTAATCTAGTAATATAATGTCTAGACACCAATAACAGAAGTAGATTCTGTAAGGGACAGTATAATGATTTATTTACTGAAGCCTTTGTGAAAGCACTTGAATCTTAAATACTCAGCATGTGCAGAGACCTTTCACTCTCAATACTTGGAATTACTCATTCCTCTCCTCAGATCAACCACACAAATTACACTTGTGTAATTTTACTTCTTCCTACACCATTTGAAGCACTGTACTTTCTAACTAATATGATTAGACTGAGCATCCCTTTCTGGAGATGCTTTGCAATTTATGTTGCGCAACAGTTATACTTAATCAACTACTGGAGTGCTCCATATGGCATCTGGTCTGCTTGCTTCCTTTGGGATGGAGGTGAATATTTCTATTTTCATCTTTCAAAACTATGGCATATGATTCCTAAGAAATCATTTAAACAATAACTGCAGCAATCTGCTGAGAGAGAGAGAGAGAAAGTGAGAAAGCAAGAGAGAAAGAAAGAGAAAGGAAGGAAGGAAGGAAGTAAAAAGGAAGAAAGGAAGAAAGGAAAAGAGGGAGGGAAGGAAATAGAGAAAAAGAGAGAGAAAGAAAAGGAAAGAAATGCAAAAAGGGAGACAGAGAGGTCCAGACTTTGCTTACTGTAACTAGAAGACCAGGACTATACATGATCTGCTGCATCTTGTGATTCTTGTATGTACCCAGAAGGAAATGGTAATTTACACATCGAATAAGCGACTGACATCAATGGTCTCATTCATCAATCTGTTGAAATATCCATCATAACAGAACGGGGAGGAAGATGAAATGACAAGAGTATCAGAAAACTAAATTTAAATTTACTGTAATTTTAGACTAGAGAAGGTTACTGCCTGAAGGAAAGACCCAATTACTAAGTGCCAGATGTTGCAGCTCAGAAAAAAATCTGTAACGTAGGAAAATAAGTAGGAAATCCTCTCAAAGATAAAAATGCCAGATGATAAGGCATTTCAAATTTGAATTACTTTTATAAAATATGGTTATACTTTCAGAAATGTTGAATGTATTTTGAACAATCTAAGTATAAAGAGAATGTTGATCAACAACAAATTTGTCTTTAGGTGTAAGTTGTTACCACATACAAAGTTAAAGCAAAATAGGAGAAGCTGTTTTTTTAATTAAATAAAAACCTGAGCAGATTCCATCTACTTACCAGGTGTGCATTGACAAAACCTAGACATATTAAAAAAGAAAGAGGGTGGGGGGGGAAGGAGCTAGATCTACCTGAAGTGTAGAAGGCACTGATCCAATGTCATCTCTGCTAGTAAAGAAGGAAACCTACAAGCTTAAATTTCTTTCCCTTATGCCTAGAACTCTCAGCAGCAAATGATGTACTTTGTAACATTATCAAATATCCAGAGGAGCAGGAAATTATCTTTCAGGATGCTGGTCGGAATAATGAAATTAAAGGTTACCATGAGCCTAGTGCAAGAATATATCCAAAATTACTCTTGAACAATGTTCACTAGCAATGCTTTGCCCTTTGTATTATTGTTTGTGTTTAGGTGAAGTGACTGCACATCTCTGTTGTACTGATGAGGTATAGAATTGTTTTGTCTTATTATTTCACTGTGCTCTTCTAAGATCATTTTCATAAGGTATGTACGGCTTTAGGCTAAGCCACCGATCTTTCTTAAAATACTCCTTTCCCGCTGATAGTCTAAAATTTTCATTAGTCAGCTGATTTTATACATAGTGGTCATTTATATTATTTGGCAGGGTTAGGAGTGGGATTCATCTTAATTCATTTTCATTATTTTTATGAGATTCTGTAGATCACATTTGCATTAAGGAGGATCTGAGGAGGAGAAGAAGAAAGAGAGATGATTTGTAGAGACTGTTTATTTAATTGTAAACCCCAGGATCATACATCMCTGGCTTCTGCATTTTTGTGATCTTCAGTTCGAGGGAATATATCAGTTCAATGCCTCACTTCTCTGCTCCCAGCTCCACCTTACATAACCAAAGGTCACAGTCTTTCTTCAATGTCTTCTGGGTGATAGCAATTTGGAAAGATTTTCCCATGAAATTCTTTTCATTCCAAAGAATCATGGTGTATTTTAGATAGAACAGCTGATAGACTGGCAACCATACAGGTAAGCACATGATGTTGCAGCAACAGCTGAATGAAACTTATGAAGTACCAGCACTTTTAGGGTATAGCGGTATCTCTTCAAATAAGGAGAGGTAAGGTGAAATTTTATTACTATTACAGGAATTACTAGAATGCTTAAAGTCCTTACTGAGACCAGGGTCACTTTATGCTACCTGCTGTGCAAGGATATAGACAACACGTATGATACTCTTGGTCTCAAAGACCTTATGACGTAAATGGGTAGAAAGGATTAAAATAATATGTGGAGGCAGAATGATTTGCCCAGGGAAATACAGAAGGACTATGGCAAAACCATAAACCCTCAGTTCTTTGAAGGTGCTTTGCTCATTGGGCAAGATCGTATTGCAGGGTCCTAGCCATAATATAATTCTGGGCAGTGATGGCTGTCTGAAACCACTGTAGATTCTTACTGTCTTATCTAATTTTGTGAGTTGGTGCAGATCCCTCAGTACATACATAACCACCATCTATTAAACAGTGTTTCATAATGCCTAAATATTTTTACCAGCTTTTTTGATTTGTAAAATCTGTGAATATGAGGTAAGAATCCACCAAAACACTTTTTCTCTCTCATAGTGTGCTCAGATTTGCAATACAGTGCACTGGGCATTTGCTGGCAATTCAGTTTTAGTATAGCAAAGTTAATGTTGCATACTTTTATCAAGCAGACAATAAAACTAATTCAGATCATGAGCATTAAGAAAATTCTGTCTTCTGGAAAATTAAGAATATTTCTCCTATGGTTTCTGGGAAAAAATTAAACCATAGCTTTCTCTTGCTCTCACTTGGATTTCTTCTATCCTTCAARGCTTTTCTAGTTAAAAGAAAAATGAGCTCGCTCAGTTTTCAGTATGCACGTTTCCTTTCAAGAAAGTCCATATACTGCAGCTTTAAAATTAACTCTCACCTTGTGGCAAATGGGAACCAATGAAGCAATCATATTCCAATAACTTCACAGACTTTCTATTAGGAACACAAAAACAGTAATTAAAGTGCTGAAAATGCACTTATGGAAACCACAGAAAACACCGTCTTGACTAACACAAGAAACATGAAATCTTGAGAGTCCTTCCTCTGCTTCTCCTTTGTCTATAAGAAGTGGCTCACAGTAGAAATAAAATAGATTGATTTGGGATAGGATTTAGGAGCCTCTTAGGCTTAGGAGTTCTACTGACAGTCAGTGGGATTTATCCTAAGTCTCTTGGCTATTTCTGATAATCTCAACCTTGAAAAAGATATATTACTTGTTAAACATACTGTGTTTTCACTGTGTATCACAGAAAGATGTATTTTCATTGTTAACCAAGGGTTCACTCCCTGCATTCTACACTCACACCAGTATTTCATTAACTTTGAAAAAAGTATCTTAAAGAACAAGTCCTTCTAACTRAGCCAGAGTTACTATAAAAATTACTTTTGAGACATAAATATATTACTTGCTACTGGCRTCTGTTACAATTTTGTAGCCTGCAATAATGTAACAAAAATGAAAATGAATGCACTAACATAGCATGTAAAATGWTAAATAGATACCGAGCTTGACTGTATGCTGACAGTTGATGCTGAAGAAATACAGCTTGGCCATTTGGATTTTTTAAAAAATATGAAGTTTATCTATAGCTGTTTCTTTTTATATTGGAATAATGCTCCCAAAGCCTTATGATAAGGCTTTAAGGTTTAGGGCTGCTTTTGAGTAGGAAATATAATTGACYTCAAATTATCAGTCTGTCACAAGGGGTAGGGAAAAAAATCTGGTCATTATGTCTGGCGAGGATATGGTGAGTGAAGGCAGTGAAATTTTTCTGACTTAACCTACCTCCCTTACCTAATTTATCATCACAGCCTTTCTTCTCTAGCTTCCACTCTTTCTAATAATCTCTTTTTCCCTTTTTTTTTCTTCCTTTCTCTCTTTGGAAGATCTTCCACTGGGCTGATTTCCAGTGTGTAGAACTACTCAGATCAAAGTATGTTGAACAAACTTTCTAATGAAAACATAGCTCCTACCAGTAAAAGGCATTTTCCCACCACCATCCTTGGTGTAGATAAGCCATTCTCTAGAGCGAAAGATGCTATACCCAGAAAAGGACTCTTCTGCTTTTGTAAACTTCACCTACACAATGGTGATGAGTAATTTTAGGTTGAGGTTTGCCTTTCATGTTATAGCTATGTAGGACAAGGTGCATATTTTTTCCTAAAAACAAAGTTATACTGGAAACAGCTTTGTAGTATGAACATATTTTCCCAGACTCCTTCCTATCACATYTTTGCTACATTTTTGATTTTTCAGAATTTATCTCTTTGTCTCTCTTCTGTAACTGTTGCCCAGATTCTAGTTCATCCCCATTTCTTTGCATTAAAGGTATATAAAGTCCCATTTGTCTGAAAGTAGTACAAATAAATGGAATGAAACTTCCTTGTAAAATAGCCAACCTATTTTTCCATTTACTCCCAAATGARCACTCTTCCCAATTTGGAGTACTTCTCTCCAAATATGCAAAGATCTAGTTCTCTGCAGACATTCCCAGAAACTTGTAACAAATTCATGTTTCTGTCTTGTTATTCTGTCAGCTTGCCTATATCTTGGACAAGCTTCTCCGTGCTCYGTGTTTTGGTCTCTGTCATTACAAAAAAAGATTTTGTAATTGTTCCTTCATTTCTCCCAAACAGTGGGTTGAACTAATATGTCCATCCCCTCAGKAAGGTCAAATACCACTGCTGACAACCACCAGAACCCATAGCTGTGATCTGTGATGCCCCTAAAAGAACACTAAATAGAAGCCCCKCTCCTAAATGTTTTTCTATGTTCAATGGGAAAGAATCAGGATATTTCTATATTTGTTATCTTATTTACTATTTCCTACTAAAAGGTTTTCTGGGTTTTTTTTATATCTTTATTAAAAGGTTACAAAAATGTTTATCACTACATCAAGAGTAGGACACAGGTAACTTACCATGAACCTTGACATAAATCATCGTGTTAAATTGTGGCAGTAATTGAGGCTTTTCATTAACTCTTTATCCCTTACTTCGCCTTTCCTTCTGAAACTTTTGACTCTCCTAACCATTTATAACCAGTATAACCTCATTAGAGTAAGGACTCCCTAGGGTGTATGTATATAGGCCAGTGGAGTTCCAATCTTAAATGATATGTTTATAACTCCATGTAAATAAATTATTAATAGCAGAGAAAGATTTTGAGAAAATACAGAGGTAATCTCACCAAGGTCTACTTGTGCAAAGCCCTGGAGAGTTCTTCAAAGTTTATAAAGCAAGACCTTAAAGTATCATGCTTCTGTAAAAGCGTGCAAGAATAATTGTTTTGCTTGTGTTTTATTTTTCTTAGGCTGTTCTATAATATATATTTTTCTTCAGCACCAGTTTCATTATCCGATACTCAGGATTGGTGCTGGCAGGAATAAAATGAGCACTTGGCAAAAGTGRCAATAAGGAACACAGAAAAGAGCATCTCTCAAAGAGACAAGAGAACAAAATTAAGAGAAAACAAGAGAAAAGACAGAATATGGATGAGGCAAGCAGGTCTAGGAATTTCTGATGTTCTCTGGTCGCAGAATCTGTCATAACCTGAAGCACTAGGCTGATATGTGAATTGCACTTTTTCAAGGTGAGAACACTTAAGGTACAAAACGAGGATGGAATGAGAGTGAGAAGAACTCACACCAGACAGATGTGTGAACTCACTGAGGGAGCAGTAGAGACAAAAATTCCTCTCAGACACATTACAGACAAGGTATAATAAAGCTATTAAAGACACAGAGAACAGGAGCATRGTTTAAGTTCAGTGCATATTAAATACTGAGAACTCAGTGCTAATTTTTGAAAAGCTTTTCACAATTTCTGTACAGTACCAGCAGCCCAACATTTTTTTAATGAGTTTGAAGCTGTGGTGTAGAGAAAAGAATGCATGAATAGTATTATAAAACGTGAAATAGTGTGATCAATGCATTTGAGCATAGGCTTTCTTATTTAATTTTTAGCCAATATCTCTGTTCTCATTGCTGACAGCTTCATTTACGCTGACCTGACTGAAAGGCAAGCACCCAAAATTGCTTCAGCTCTGTACTGTACCTCACAGCACAGAATGTAAAGCAGAAGTGGCAGCTGGAGCCAGGAGAAATCATAGGGATGGGAGACAGCGTTCGTTTCTCAGAAACATTTAGCTTTTACTAGCCTATTTTCAGGTAGAAATTATATCTTGAAGTTTTAAAGCTAAGATTCTACTTGAAACATAAACATCTTGTATAAAAAAAGTAAAACATTACCCCCACCCCTCCACTCATCTGTCCAAATCCTTCTGCTCCATTCAGCACTTCTGTTTAATATGCTCTGTGAGACAGCCACAGCAATTTCAAAATGTTTTTTTTTTTTCAGAGTCAGAGCCAATGGGAAAGAAATTTTCAGTAATGAAAATGAGGGGGCTGCCTATGTGTTGAAGTATTTGCTGAGATGAAGTGAGTCCAACTGTTCAGTAGTGTGCTAATTTCCATAAGGAATTGTATTGTTTCCCTTCTGTACATGCAGAAGCAGAGCTCCTAGGATGAATCTGCTGGTGGCATTTGGAGTGTTTTATACCTGGAGCCTGATAAAAAAGTTCAATCTGATTTTTTTTTACAAGTTCTACTATGCTGACTTTTCAGTACTGTGTAAGGCAATACAAGCAATGTGTAAGGCAATGTAAGGCAATGAGTGCGGCCCAGCATAAATTCTGCTGCCCCRTTTTATTTATACACAGCACAGCTGTACACCAAGTGGGATTCTTGGTAACAAGCCAGGTTTTAGCCTTAGTAATGCCTAGTATCAACCAATATATCGCTGATGAATCAAATTTTGAAGTTAATAGTAAGGACTTTAGGCTTCACAGATAGGTCACAGTCACCAGGATTAAGTGTAAGGAGTTTTTTGAAGACGGCAATTTTAAAACATCGGAAATCCTGAATGAAGGATACTACTTTGAGCTGTGTAATATATTACAGGTGAGATGAAAAGGGGAAAAAAAAGAGTAGCCTCAGTGTACGTTGCAACTGTTTGAAGTTTCTGCCATAGACTGCACTGGGATTGAGCCAGGCTTAAACAGAACTGTGTGTGTCTCTCCCCCCTAGTAAAGCAATGCACATTCACAGTCTTCCTCCACCTACAAAGGCATTACAAGGGTAGCACTCACATTAAGTTTAGCTTCTCCAGTCATGAGCTGAAAAGGCAAACCTACTCCTCTAGACAAAGACAAATCAAGTCTGCTGGCAGGCACATAACCTTTTAGGCAGATTAGTCCTGCCAAAACGAACACCACATCTAGCTGATCCATAGGGAAGAAGATCCTGCCTGCTTAATTAGGTGCTTAAACTCTGTCAGACAGGATCTCCTCCTCGAGATTGTCAGACACTCACCTGTCTCCACGCACTGTGTAGGGAATGTGGACACTCATTTGACAAAAATTAGTTCAGTTAGCTGGGAACCCACCCTTAAATCCCAAACAAAATTTTGGCCAGGACACTTTGCACGGATCACAGAAAGAAAAAGATCTGTCCTATGGCCGAGGCAGCACCCAGGACTACTGCCTCTGCCATCCTCCTCTCACAGCAGGTTGGAATAAACAATAACAACTCCTCACTTTGCCTTAGGATGTGCAGGGAAAGGCTTTCTATTCCCTGAGTGGCCTGAGTAGCCTGGTTCCCCCACCTTCTCTTGTTTAAGGTATTGCTTTTGTGATGCAGCATGTATCACTAAAAGTGTGCTTACTACAAAAAGCTGTCATAGTCTGGAGGGCAGAGAGTATCTTGGAGGGGTTTTGCATTCACAGGATGTGATAAATGATGTCTCTCCCTTTAGAAGGCTGTTGTCCTTCACCCACCTCCCTGCAGGCAGACCTCTGAGCCCTGGAAATCAGTATCACTCAACAGAACCACAGGGCTGTGCAGCTCATATAGAATTGGAGGATAATTAAGGACAAGACACAACAAGTACGTTACTGACACTAGGAAGCAATAAGAGAGAAGGGACAAGATTACAACCAATCCAGCCATTATGTACGCTAACAGTGTGCACAGTTTGACAGTTCAATATATGGCTTGTAAATTGTGTGCAATTTCAAATTGCATATTTCTAAAACATTATACTGAATCAGTAGTTCAACAAATCCCACTAACCCTTCCCCTGGATCTAACAAAAGCATCAAACTGCCCTACTCCTATAGAAGTGCTCGGCAATTTCTGAGTTCCAGGGCATGCAAATTCCCTTGTAGCAATAACCCTTTAAGATCCCAATCCTTGCCCTTGTTCCATGGAAACAGATCCTGACAGCTCCACCAAATGCCAGGGAAGATTCACTGAGGGCTTGAGGACCCTGTCTGCAAAACTAGCTTTGTGCCCTGTGCTATTTAGCTATCATTTATACCAAAGCACAGCTAAAGTGTATGTGTTGTGGGGAGGGGGAGAGGTCAGGGCAGTTTCCCATTGAGCATAACAGCTGCTTGTGCATGAAAAACTAACAATTACAAAAATAACTTACAAAAGTCATAACTTCAAGTTGTTCTATCAAAACTACCCAACAATGTCAAACATACCAAGCAAAATTACATAGCATTATCATGGAGTGAAAAATCTCACTCTAGAAGCCTGACATGTTGCTATTGACTATCAACCTTCTCTAGTATGTATAAAAAAAAAATAGTTGGAAACAAAAAGAAGGTGGATGATGAGTCAGAGAGGCCATCAAACCACAGGGCTCTTTAGTGCCATGTTTCTCCAAAACAGTAACCCCTTCAAGGAAGAAACAGCAGAAGGGGAATCCGCCTTTTCTTCCCGTTCCTGACAGGTCCCTGCAACAACCCCATTCTTCTTCGAGACTCTGACAGTGTTTTCTGTTGTATTGAGCAGGATAGATCTACTTTTTCAAACAGAAGCAGTTCAAGAGAAGAATTTTCTATGCTTTTCTGCTTCTGAAACTCTACAAGGAGAAGGCCGTGGCCTGTGTGACACACATCCATTCGCAGTTGTACTCCTTTTTGGCAGACTTCATGAGTGCATAAGGAGACTGAAACTAGAAGAAAWATCCACAGTCTACATAAACAGATTTCTCAAACAAGGCTGGAAAGAATACATTTTACGTTRACATCTTCAGCTCTGTGATCCGTGAAAAATGGAGGCCCAAAGAGAAATCCATATATTATGTTCATATTCAGATGTTCAGAAGCTACCTGCAAACATCAGTGGTGATGAGTGACCCAAGAACACGTCCATGTTGCTGAGAACCTATTATCTGGATTGAATTGATGGAAATTATAACAAAAGCTGTTGTAAAGCTTCATATTATAATCTTTCTGATAATTGCAATTGTATTTCATTCCAGATTTGTATGGATTTCTTTATATTCCTTGGATTTTTTAGCAAGCACAATTATCTCAAATATCTCAGTCACAATTTAATTGAAAACGCAAATTAATTATCCTAAGACTTCAGAGAAGAGATCTCATTATTCAAATAAAATCATTACTAGATAATCAGCGTAATTTTGTGGAGACAATGTGGAAAATCAAAGTCTGCATTTTAAAATCTGTGAGTGAAGCCTCAGCCCTAATGAATCAGTAGGAATTTGGCAGCTGACTTAAAGGGGAATAGGATTCCACTAAATATCATTATTTCAATAAGACACATGAGTTCAAGCAATGATGACAAACATGAAATCATTTAAAACCTATTAGCTTTATTAATAATCTGTTAATTCTACTTCTAACAATAAAAAAAATCAGGGTTTCTAATTTATCACAGTTTGAATAAAAAAAAGATAATCATTCTCTTATTTTTACAATATAAAAAAAGAATAAGGATCCAGGGGACAAGTGCTGTGTTCAGATTATAAATAAAGCAACATAACTGCTAAAAATTACAGTTCACAGCTACGCTTTTTTTATCCTTCATAGAAGGTAAGATTAGTTAACGCAGTCATAATCTTTACATCCAAATAACCCTTTGAAGTGCAACTGGAAAATATACGAAAATATGCAAAAAAAAAAAGCTTTGAACTTTGTATTCTTTGCCTCTTAAATGATTGAAGTTAGTATTAACATATTTGATTTTAATTTTTGCATTTTATTTTGCATTAGTTATGCAAAAATTATTAAATTTTGCATTTAATTAACCAATCTGATAGTCTTGTATGATGGAATGACTGGCTGGGTAGATGAGGGGAGAGCAGTGGACGTTGTGTACCTTGACTTCAGCAAGGCTTTTGACACTGTCTCCCATAACATCCTCCTAGAGAAGCTCAGGAAGTGTGGGCTAGACAAGTGGGCAGTGAGGTGGATTGAGAACTGGCTGAAAGGCAGAGCTCAGAGAGTCGTCATCAGTGGCGAGGAGTCTAGTTAGAGGCCTGTGGCTAGTGATGTCCCCCAGGGCTCTGTATTGGGTCTCATCCTGTTCAACTTTTTCATCAATGACCTGGATGAGGGAACGGAGTGCATCCTCAGCAAGTTTGCTGATGACACCAAGGTGGGAGRAGTGGCTGAYACASCTGAGGGCTGTGCTGCCATTCAGAGAGACCTGGACAGGCTGGAGAGCTGGGCAGAGAGGAACCTGCTGAGGTTCAGCAAGGGCAAGTGCAGGGTCCTGCACCTAGGGAGAAATAACCCTAGGCACCAGGACAAGCTGGGTTCTGACCTTCTGGAGAGCAGCTCTGCAGAGAAGGACCTAGGAGTGCTGGTGGATGACAAGTTGACCACRAGTCAGCAATGGGCCCTTGTGGCCAGGAAGGACAATGGTCTCCTGGGGTGCATTAGGAAGAGTGTTGCCAGCAGATGGAGGGAGGTGATCCTGCCCCTCTCCTCAGCCCTGGGGAGGCCTCATCTGGAGTCCTGTGTCCAGTTCTGGGCTCCCCACTACAAGAGAGACATGGAGCTACTGGAGAGGGTCCAACACAAGGCTACGAAGATGATCAGAGGGCTGGAGCACCTGCCCTATGAGGAACGGCTGYGAGAGCTGGGCCTCTTTAGTCTGGGGAAGAGAAGACTGAGGGGGGATCTTATCAATGTGTACAAGTACCTGAAGGGAGGGTGTCAAGGGGATGGGGACAAACTCTTTTCAGTTGTCCCGTGTGACAGGACAAGAGGCAATGGGCAGAAACTGAAGCACAGGAAGTTCCTCCTGACCATGAAGGGGAATTTCTTCCCTGTGAGAGTGACAGAGCACTGGCACAGGTTGCCCAGAGAGGTTGTGGAGTCTCCTTCTCTGGAGATCTTCAAGGCCTGCCTGGATGCAATCCTGTCTAACATGCTGTAGGTGACCCTTCTTGATCAGGGAGGTTGGACTAGATGATCTCCAGAGGTCCCTTCCAACCTTACTGATTCTATGATTCTATGATTCTAATTTTCCATGGTGTTTGGCATAACACTTACCAAAAAAGAGGCCCAAATAAATGAAAAATACAGAAGAATGGAGTATAGAAAGTATAAAAGGCTGGATATTTTTCCTATTCCTATTTTGAGTTATAGCTACAGTGCCRAATGGCAAATACCAATTTCTTTTTCAATTCTCAGTCAAAATTTCACCGTTCTCTTTTCTCCTACCCCTAATGCTGGCGCTATTACACCAAGAAAGTCTCTAGAGCGCAACACAGACTTTGGTGGGTGGTAAGGCCCGAAGATAAGTTCTGGGACACTGTGGGTTAGCTGCAACAAAAAAAGAACATAGTGAGTAGAGAGTATTGTGTGCTCTCAGTGGTATTCAGTTCTGTCTGGGAGCTGGATTAGTTTATTTATATATGAATATCAAGAGCTGCATTTGGAGTCCAGGTTGGCAAGGAATTCTGGACATATGTAGATTTTACTCTGTAGTCTGGGCTGGGCCCTACAAAATTCCCTGTTATTGTAGCAATTAAATTCTTAGGGACAGACTTGATTCTTCCTGGTGTAATCATGGCATTCATTGCTGTTGTGAGTTTGACATGACACTGTTGGTAGAGGTTTATTATAGATCTCTCTTTTTTTTTCTTTCTTTCTTTCTTTCTTTTTTTTTTTTTTTTTTNTTTTTTAATCTAATGGTATGTGGGAAAGACGTTTCTGGACAATAATAACTAACCTTGTTGCTGGAACACATGGAGAACTGATGTCATGACCCTTGCATTTCTTTTCCATCCTGTATCTTTGTATTTAAGCGAAACAAATTTATTCTGTGTAATCTTGAGTTCTCATTACATTTATGCGTATTTATTAATACAAATTATACATGAAAAGGATATTTTCCACCAAAATGTATCTTTGTTATATTCATTTACTCTGATGCCTTGGCTACAGGATTTATTGAGCAACTAGGACAGCTTACATTTATTTTTCGTTCAAAGGAACACCTGATCAAGCTTTGTTCAAGGGAACACTTGATCAGACTTTTTGCTTCTCTCTTGTGAGGCTGACTGCACTTACTACAGACATTCAAAAAGGAATAGAGCTGCTACAGAAATATTGGTTTAATGTTCTCTACCTTAAGATGACGCTCTGGTAGCTCAGAGTGCACTGTGCTATCTGCTCCTTCTAAAAGCCATCTGATGCATAGCTTTCCTCTTTGATTTCTCAGGTAAAGATTGTACTTTGACGTTGGTTGTATTTTATCAGATCCCACAATACAAACATTGAAAGAGAATAGATAGATTTTCCAGGATGTCCAAACCCAAATCATATGTGTTATTTTCCCTTAAGCGTAGTAATCTCTCCATTCTCTGCAATATTTGTCTTCTCAGTAACTTGGCATCTGGTATTACTCAGATGGCAGTGGTGTGGATGTCATATGGTTGCTGATAAATGCTGCTATCCAGATCCAGATACTCACCTGCTCCAGCTGCAAGCATAGGATCCAAATTAAATGTGTTAATATCTCTTCAAGAAAAGACATAGTTTCATATCCAGCAGTAATTACAGCTGTCCTAATCCCCTGCAATGATTTATGATATCACATAAAAGGCATTGTTCTAATTTGCAGGTGCCCTTCCAGAATTTATAATGTTGCTGAATGTAGAGATATCAAATCAAATGGATTGGTCTAGCTGGCTCTGTGGTGCTAACCACCTCCTTTCATTGCTGTTAGGTAGATCAGTTATAGGACTGTGCACTGGTCATTATGTTAGCTATTTCTAAACTGAACTTCTCATTGAACTGATACGTTGCAGTCTCTACCAAACCCTCCTTGATGGAAGAATGTGCTCTTAAGTTGTGTGGGACATTTTTGTTAGAAGTATTTGCCAGTCCAGTAAGTTCAATGACAGCTTGAGAAAGGACCGTAGATTTCTTTCTCTCCCTAATAAGTTTCTTCTTCACTGATATGTTAATTAGACAAGAATATATAGTTTCATTTTAGTCTTAAGTACACTGACTTAGAAGTTCTCCTTAATGACCACTAAGAAGCACTGTAGAAGAATGTGGCATACAACGTCCACATTCTTTCACAAATGCCAGCAGGAGTGTTCATATGAATGTCTCTATTTCCTGTCTCCCGTAGAACAGGGTTCTGTACAAAAGAGTTATTCAGAACAAACTAGCAGTATAAGCACAGTGGCTCATGCCAAAGAGAGGCTACACCCCCCATCTTTCTCCCAAGGCTCCAGGTGGGACAGAGCCAAAAGGGAAGCATCAATTGTTTGGCTTCTGGTAGAGAAAAAGTAAAAGAAAATGACTCAGTGGACAGGCCTGGGACATGTCCAATTTATATATGTTGTTTTATGATAAGTGGATTGTTTATGTCAAAAAGGAGAAATCTTACAATGCTGAGGAGGATTTAATAATTGTATGTAGGGACAAATGCGAGGCAACTATCTCTAATTGTGTGTTGCCTGAGTGTTTACCCTCCATTAAGTTAATTACTTGCAACACTGCTCTTTTTAAAAAAACGACTGGGTAAGAGAGTCTGCGTGGGGGGTATCCTATAGGTGAAAAACCTAGTGCTAGTTGTACTCCTGTTCACGGTTCAAAAATTACTGCAGAGCAAAACCTGTTAGCAAAGCTGCAGCTGGCACTGGGATGGTCAACGTACCAATGTAACGTACCAAGTGGGATCAGCTGGCAGAGCAGCTCACCTTGTGGAGCAGCTCTGCCTTGGACAAAACCTTCCTACCCTGCAGGGTTGCTGGTGAACCCATAGGATTTGATAGTCACAAATGAGTAAGCAGGTGTTACTGCAGGAGCTGGGRAGCACTCCCTAATAGTTACATTACCAAGAAACTAGAGATGAGAACAGTGGATAGATAGTTATACTATGGAGAAGGGGCAATCATGTTTTAGTCTGTCCCTTTTCTCCTTTCAGTACGTCAAGCCAATATTTGTCAAGCCAATGATAYAATGTTTGTGACTAAGGGCAGAAAATTAGCTCACTGAGCATCAAACAGTTCAGATTTATCTTCTCAGGTTTGTTATTAAGGGTTTGAGAAAGTCCTTATTAATGATCCCTAAAATTTAAATCCAGCCATTCCTGCTGACAACTAAAAACAGGAATTACACTAAGCAAAGCCCTAAGGATGAGGGTCAAGACACACATTTTTTGAAAGTAACAGCCTGCAATGAACCTGAATCTAAACCTGTTCAACTCAACTAACTTAACCAGTCAAGCAATAAAATAAAATCTCTTTAATTGAAACTTTTTTCCCCTCAAGCTTGGGACCTCCACTGTGGGTTTGGAAGGAATTTGCCTAAACTTGCCATCATGGTTGTATAACATAGGTTGCTTCTAGAGAGATAAATGCATCCATTTTACAGCAGTTTTTTGGTCACCTAACAGTGAGGTTTAGAAGCTGGCCATCATTTTCAAGCAAATATAATCTGAAGAAAAACAAAATCATGTATTAGAAAGAATTTTCTAACACTCTGTATTGTAAGACTGAATGTGTATTGCAAAGGTACACYACAATTCAAAGGGTAATTTTACTTTCAGGTATTGTATTCTTTCATGAAGGCTCACAGACTTTATAAAGCAATCTCTCAAGAGACAAGGGCTYACAGCATAGGGCTGTACTAAGGTTCTTCCAAAAATAAATAATCAATAGAGAGCTACCCTACTGAGTGAGAATATTGCAAGGAAACAGCATGTTATGGAAAAAATATATCATCATTTTATACCTAAGCAACAACAAAAAAAATGCTAAAACTGCAAGATGTGCAGCAAGACTGCCATCAGAGCGGGAACTGGTAAATGAAACTGAAAAATATTAAATTGCTTTTCTTCAGATACAGAATTATGGGGCCTGAACCGCTTCCCTTGCACAGCCACTGAAGGCATTAGGAGTGACACGAAGAATGCAAGATCAGGAGCCTGCAGCAAAACCACGGCTTAGCTCAGGAGCTCAGGGAATTTATGTTCTTTCTGCTAAGATAAATTAGAATAACAAATATTGGGAGAGACTAGACAGAGAGTTCACCTTGTTAAGTGGTTACCATTTGTGCCCCAAGTACAAACATAAACTAACAAGATTATGYCTGACTCGCAAACAGGCAATTCTTACTCCGCTTAAAAGAAATAATGCATTTCTGTCTTCAAATGCACCTTTAAGTTTGTACTCATTTGAGAGTTAGACTTTATAGGCCAAAGCTTTCACTGTTTAATTCATTATTTATATTGGTGTTAGCATTAATATTTCATAGTCATTGGACATCTGTGAGATAAAACAGAAACACAAGTTTTATAGTCAGAGAAACATATATACAAAACTGCATGTGCAAATATAGAACTACTACATAAAAAAAGGAATGCAAGAGAAGTTCGCTTTYTCCTCTGCATATGAACTTCCTTAGAGGGCCAAGACAGCAAATCCCAAAGGCCAAGTCTTCCAAGTGACCTATCTGACACTAGGATCATTCCATGGGCCTCTCTAAGTGCCTTTAAGTAAAGCCTCCTGGGCCTTAGTGATATTAGATCTTTCAAGCCTGGTAGTTCTCATCCTTCCTTCTCGTTTCTCTGATGAAWCAGAGAACTCTGCCAAGGTACACTGAATACATGTTCAGCTTCCTATGCCCATTACATAAAAARGTAAAACATCTCACACAACTACCATTATGCTGCAGATATTTGTTCATATTAATAATCTTTAGTTTCTTCAGTCATAACTATATGTAGACCACAGCAAAGAAATCTTCAACTTTCTTACATAATATCAAGACATTTCACAATAAATCACATAGGCACAGAGCCATAGCAAAGAGCACACCAAACTGTCAAATGCCTGAGGCATTTCTTTGCTGCTGCTGCTGCTGCAGCTCCCCAGTGCAGCGTAAGCAGGTACAGAGGAGGAGGAGGTGGCAGCAGCTGGAAGAAGATAGAGGACCAGCTGAGGCATCATCCCAGATGCTAAAACGTGTCATTATGGTTCTCCACATAGTTTTGTCCATATTCAGTAACACAGCAGATAATTTTCTGTTTGCTCTGAGGTTTATTATTCATATAGGACTCTAAATATATAATTTCCCTGTAGAGTTATTGAGAGAATCTTTGAACTTTTTATCTTCTGAGTCCAGCTACTAAATTGGGTGAGATGATAAAAAGCAGAGTTTTCATTTTTAAACAGTGGAACTATATTTTTGCCCACAGTCTCCCAAAAATGGATCATAACTTTCAATTAAATCTCTACCAATCTTTTCTCAGAACACTATGTAACATCATCTGATAAGAAATCTAAYAGCTATTATCTGTATATGCATGTTACAGACCACTAGAACTTTAGGCATTGTTTCTAAGCCTGAAAATCAAAAGGAAAACCTTTCAAAACACTGAATATGTGCATTGATACCCTTTTTTCCCTAGTATAGAAGTTCCTAATTAAGAAAAGGATYCCTCAAAGGTTTGCTATGAGTGTTACACTCTGGGTTTTTAAGATAYGAGTCCAAATTCTCAGAACAATATCTCATTATTGTTTATAACAGCTCCTGATTTTCAGGTTTCCATGAGGCTCTGCTCTTCCACTCTGCTCTTMCAGTGCAGAGGTTTTCCTGATAGAAATTCACTTTGAAATAGAAGTAACAGCTCCTGAGTTTTCTTCACTGCTCCAGCTTATTTCTTTGGATGTTCTTACTTTTAGCTGCAGCTCCCAATTAATCTCTTGTTTCTAGAAGTTATTGAACTCTTAAAGCTTGCATCTGCCAAAAGGGAGAAAAACAAGTAGCTTTCACTTGACTACATATAGACTTCTGCCTCTTATTTAACCAGTCTCTAATTTCTCAGAAAAAAATAAGCACTTCAGAACATAATTCATCTCATTCTAATGTAGATGCCTAAAATAATGGGATTAACTGCATCCCTCAGAGTATCTTTTTCTCTCACAACTGGCAACAAAGGAAATAGGAGATGGCTAGTTCAGAGGGAGATAGCGACATTCTGGATTACTAGCCCTGAGTTGGTAGATTTCCTCCTTTTAAAACCAAATTCTTTGAAATGAAGCAGTTTCAATTATCCTTTGAGGCCTTATGTGATGAACCAACAGCTATTTAGTATGATTGCTGATCAGGTATTTCTTTGACCAGTTTTATAGCATTGCATTCCATATCAGTAATAGAAAGCTCCCAACAGAAGMTATGTACCATTAAGCTGACCTTCCTAATTTATCAGCTTAGTCATATACAGATCTATGGCTATTTCTGTAAGGAACAATTATGTATGCAAACCCCAACTGCATTATTTCCTGTCCCTTTAACCGAAATCATTGCTACCTTCACATTCTAGGAAATATATATATATATGAAAAGATGCCTTGTAAGTATGTAACACAGCATGCTGGAGGCTTAAAATTCTACCCATTCCAGAGAATAGAATTAATGTACAGTTAAGTTGATCTCAGCAATAATTATTTAGAATTAGAAGATAAAATAATGCAATGATACCTCAACAATTAGATTATTCTTTCACCAATGAAATAATCTTATTATTTATTTTATTTTTCATCTCCCTCTTTTTTATCAACTCTAATGAAAAAAGTAACATTAAAAAGTGAAAAAATAAATGAAAGCTGGAGAAAATAAGGTCTTTGTCTCCTCAAAGAAAGAGCTGATTAAGCACCTTGCATAAATGTACATAGGCAGATCTRGATGCTGATTTTTTTAGTAAGACCATAGCAAATAAGTCTTATTCTGAATCTTATCATTCTCATTCCTTTGTATTATTTCCAAGACTTCTTTAACAAAGGGATATTTGTATTTAGTTAAGAACTCTTAACCATAAATCATTATTTTTATCCTCTCTTAATCCTAGAGCTGTGAAAACATGCTTTTTCATCTATTTTAAAGTTAATAAATTAATTAGTTGATCTTTTAATGAAATTACTGACAGGCTAGAAGCTAGTCCAGTTCTAGTTCTTGTTTTTAAAGCATTCAGCATCTTCAGACATGTTTTGCTTGTACATTTCGATGACAGAATCAAATGGCAGAAGTATTATTTATTTGATGGTGTGTCAGCTGCCTCTTCCACCTAATTAATGAGAAAAAAATCTAATTTCTTTATACAGTCTTTATGCAGATGATAATACCTGGAAAAGGAGCCATCCTAAAGCCACATGTTTTAGATAAGAATGAAGTTCAGAAGGCAGTGAAATACCAATTTACCTTCACATAATCACAGAATCGCAGAATGGGTAAGTTTGGAAGGGACCTCTGAAGATCGTCTAGTCAAACCCCCTGCTCAAGCAGGGTCACCTAKAGCACATTGCATGTTGACAGTTAATTGACTAGCAGCAARGTTAAATAAATGAGTTCATAGGCTGAAATATACCCCCAAGCAATAGGCTTGCCTAAGACTAGTATTCTCCTTAGATCCCAGGTAAGCCATTTTGCAAACTTAAGTGAGATTTAATTATATATGGCAAAACTCTCAGATATGAAAAAGTCAGAAGATAGTTTAAAAGTAAGATCTGCAAYGTTTAGACTGAAAATACGATTCTTAGAGATGAGAGTAATAAACCATAGGATAGCTTACCAGTGAAGGTGATAAATTTTCCATTGCCTGGACTCCTTATGGTCTTGTTTTAGCAAAGCAGTTAAACTTCCACATCCATAAATTCTGTTGTCTAGGTATAGTCACAAACATTTGTGTCTAGGAAGATGGGTTTGTGGACTATCCAGACTAGAATGTAAAAATGTCTTTGTAATATATTTGAGTTAAACCTGCAGAATACAAGCATGAAGTTACCCAAGAGCTTAATGGAGCCCAGACGCTACTCCATTGAGCAGTGCCTGGTACGGAACAAACACCTGTCTGTCATCTGAAATGAGTATAACAGCAGTGACTGGGCATCCCTTGCATTCAAATTGGGCTATGCACACAGCAGGTGTAGGCAAGCCATAGGGTTAAAAGATGCAGATAAGATATAGGTTCAAGGGAGAATGGTGTGGAGCTGAATCTTCCTGATTATGTAACTGGATGGATAGAAACTAAAGCAGATTTATGTATAACTGTATGAGAGKCCACTCCCCCTACACCTCAGTATAACTTTTAGTGAAGCAGAAACAAGAAACTAATCTTTTCAAGCTCTTTTTTCATGCAAATCATCACAGAAGCACAGATTTCTAATGTGATTTTTCAGGCTATGAGCATGACTATAAGTTGTAGTATAAATCATTCTACCGAAACCCAGCTTCTTAGCATCATCTAGAAAATTCAGTCTCGTACTAGCAAGTAGATTTTTGAGTCCACAATATTCTAGCTTTTTTGTAAATAGTTGATTGATAAAAGCAGAAATTCTCAGTCCAAAATGGTACAGATGCAAGGATTAGCATATAACATATGTATTTCCTGAATCTCAGTAAAGATCTAATTCTGAAAGGCACTTAGCCTCTCACTATAGGCTTAGTTAAATCACGGAATTACTTGTCAAATAAACATGTCAAAACAACTTTCAGCCCCTGTTCTCCTTTTAGGAAGGGCAGAACTGCAGTTTAAAAAGGATAGTTACACTACCTGAAAGTTCTACTGATTGGTTGTTTCTGGAGATGATAACCATTCCCTTCTTATTTATCCTGCTGAATTATAAATCCCCATTTAAATCCTTCCCTCTAGATATCTCAGAATGTCTTATCTTAATAATCTGTTGCTTTGGGTAATATTGGCAACAGAAAGAGTGGGTGTACCATCAGGAAGTCTATGGGTAAAATTTTCCTCTGTAAAAATCTTCTAGAGTTCCCCAAATTAGCAAAATTCTGTTCACTGATGTGTGCAATCATTTCTAAATCACCAGGAGATATTATTCCCAAATTGTTAATTTTCCCATAAACCGAGAAATGCTATGCAAGTGACCTTAGTTCTCACAGAAGCAGCATAGCTCCACAAAAAAGCACATTCAGCCACTCTACTAACATAAAGAGCAGCCATCAATATATTTGCAAGCATACCTGATATACCTGCCAGAAATCTATACTGTACTGCTAATCTGAGTTAAGCAAAATTTTGCTTAGTACTTAGGGTGCTCATTAGAGTTTAAAACACATAGCAAATTTCCTGATCTGACACAGATCTTCAGACTGACTTTAGACAAATCATCCAGCTGTGGTTCCAGATTAGCGGTTAGTAATCCAGTAGCAGACCTAATTTAAAATGTTCTGTCCAGCCCCTCTTCCCCTCCACCTCTTCTCTATCAGAGCTTATTTCCCCATCAGTCACTGTATTTTACAAAGGTTTGGAGAAAATGCGTGTTTCACTTCTCCTGTGTTAGAGTTTTCACTTTCAAAATTTGCATAGTTGCATAAACCTGGCTTAAAGCTCAGTCACCTAAAGAATTGAACAGGTAGAGCTGAGGATGCTAATTTCTAGTGGGATATAGCAACAATATGCAATAAAGAATATATGGGCAAAAGGATATTTGATCAGCTGCCAAAAGAATATTAAAGAGGTATTACAGTACTAATCTTTTCTCTACATCCATTTCCTCATCCATAAAGACAAGGTGGCTAAGGAATATAATGCATTAAAGATTGGATGATGTTCAAGTGTTAGAGTGATTATTCAGCCAGATTGCATTTATGACCATAGCTGGTTCTAAGAATCCATTTATAACTTGCCTTTACAGTGATACTTGTTCAGGAGTTACCTATTGAAAAATATCCAGTGTTTAAGTTATATCATACTGTAGCTGGCATGTGCCAGACACATCTTGTGACATCTCTAATGTGTTCCTAAATGTCCTTTTAGATAATGCAGAGAAAAAGATACCTGCTTTTGTCAGTTCAGACACCAAAGTTAGATAAGCATGATCTGACTACTTGTTGCCTTTACAGCCACGTACTTGAAAGCTAAGCGCTTAATTTAGGCAGGCTAGATCTCACCTCAGGACATTCACCACCAAGCAGAACTGCATGGTGTTTTCTTTGTTATGAGAAGATGAAGTATTTCACCAATGTTTATGTTATTTTTATGCAATTCGCTTTCTTGTCATTTGTCAGCATTTTCAGTAATGCTTAAGAGCCTGTAAAACTTAACAGAAATATTTTTCTTTTTTAATGGCTTACTTTATACCACATTTAAATAGAATGATGTACCTGTACATCAGCATGCTTTTCCAACATTAGGATTAATTCATACTATTTAACGGATATTAAGAATCATTATGTAAAAGTTGCAAGTTCAGGGCTTGATTTTGAATGACTTCAAAGACTGTAAAGAATATTTATCAATGGCTAGATTTACTGAGGGGATAAGTCTCTCTCTGCATTGTTAAAATCCACCCTAATGAACACTGTAAGTGGTGGGAACAGGACTCAGTACTGTATGGGTTAGATCCCAACTCTTTTGGCCCACAATATTAACTACTAGAGTGGAGGTTTAGCACTTTTTTGTATTTATACCTTCAGCTACATGTACAATAGCATTACTAGAAAACAAATGATTTTAAACTCAAAACTCCAAGACTTTTTGGATATACAGATCAATGCTCCAGTTTTCTTCAGAACCACCATGAACATTTATCATCAACCTTTAAATCAAAAAGTATGGTTCTGTGGATTAGGTGTTGCTTACTTTACAGTAATCTCACACAGCACAGTTTGGGAGCGTGTTACAACATATTGGCTTACTTGTCCTATCCTGCAGATCACCATTTACCTAGAAGATTATCTGAGGTGGGTCAAGAAATTATGCCATGTACAAAAATCATTATAAATTATTTTAATACATTCATTTTTACAAAACTACAGTTCTAATTAAAGGACCCRAAGATGGCAAGGCTCTACAGAGTGTATTTAACAAGTCCTATTACCGCAATCACCATTAGATTATATATGATATTTTATTCTGCATTAGAGTAATGAGACCATCAGAACAGGCTTCAAATCACAGTTCTGTGAAATTCAAATTTAATGCTCCATGGAATTCCTTGCTTTTACAGTATGGTTTTATGTAGTTTTGCATATTCCAAATATCTCTTTAAGAGATATTTCCACAAAATGGCTACTTTCCCATTGAAAGCAAGGCAAAAAACATGTACATCCAGCATATTTTCTCATATTTTTCCTGAAAAGGATCTTTGTTGGAAAAAAAAAAGACTTATTTTAACTCAGCTGTCCTTCTATCTTGTTTTATCCTATAGACAACACCTTGGCTGCACACTTTTGGTTACATAACTGTGTATGTCCTCAGTCAGCTTTACGTAAGCCAGGAAAGGTAATACTAAGTTTCACAGAGAAGATTCTCTTTCAAGTTGGTTTCTCTCTGAGGCTCTGCAAAGAGATCGGTTTTTGGACTATGATTTTCATTTCCGTGCCAGCCCTAAAGTAGAATGTGGTTTGTCATCTCTGTTACAAGGCATTGAAAGACTGTTGCTGTAGTTAATTTGGCCACGTGTTTACTACTGCCTGTGGAAGCATTTTGAAAGAAATCATCTTTGCCTTTCTTTTCGTGGTCATTCCTACCTCTTCTAACACTGCCTGAAAAGTTAAGGCTATTTATTTAGGAGATTGTTTTCTGTTTGGAAGGAATTTGCCACTTGTGGCCAGCTAGTGTCTAAAGTGATAGCCTCCCAGCCTTTCTGTCATCCTAAAGGCAGGATTTTAGAGACCCACAATACCTTTTCTGCCACTAACAAGAAAATAGTCCATAACTTCCAGTCTGAGATTGCTGMTAAAGCCTCTTCATGGCATTAGTTTAGCACTGTCAGTCTGATATGATTGAATACCCTGATTCTTGGAGAGAGAAGTCCCTTACCTGTAATATCTCAGCAGTTGTGAGCAACAGCTCAGCCGCCAGGTGCTTATCACACCAGGAGTCTTTCCTGCTCTCAGGGCAAATTCCTACCTTTTTCCTCCTCTCCGCTCCTCCACAGAGAAGTCTCATGGAAGAGCTATAGCACATCACATGCAACAACTCAGGGGGCACCCTTGCAGCTCAGGTTTCACTGCCAGTCTGAGCCAGCCTGCTGGACTGACACGCTTGGAGGCTAGAGCCCTCTATTTATACACAGGACAGGTATGCAACAGCCATGCAAGTCTCTCAGTTAATAGTATGGACCTGAACTGGATTTGAACCAATGGTGTAAGGATGAAAAAACTCCACTTCTTATTACCAGAATGCTAAGTCACTGAACCTCCRCAACTAAGTGCCATGGATTTACTGTTCTTGACAGTAGTTCACACAGAAGACATTGTGTTAGTCTGTTCTTGCCAGCTGTTGAATTGTTGAACACTTCGGTGTTCTGTATCTGTCTTTGGAAAGAGATCTACTATTTGTTTTCAAAAGCAGCATTAAAACCAAGAGGACAAAGAGAACTCATTGTGAGAGACATACTACTCTTTTTGAGAAGAGTCTATCATGAACATAGTATCTCCACAAGCTTTACACAGAACTCTCTTGGTTCAACTGATGTAACCCATCACTTTCAAGAGGCAAAAATGAAATAAGAAGAATCTATCCCATTGGTTCAGAACTGAGCACAGACAGGCACACAGTCAACTTATCTTATCAGATGCATGTTTTCTGTAGTCTGAATGAAATCCATGTATTTTGTTATCTGTATAGGGGCCCTTCCCTCCGAGGAGAATTTGGGAAAGCACTGTTCCTAATGGCTACATTCTCATTTGCCAAGAGGAAAAAGAACACTGTATTCCTGCTTTGGGAAGCATGTTTTTTTTTATTATTTTACTGTCACAGACAAAGCACAAACAAGTTGATGTGAAACACAGCAATGGAGTACCAGGAAAAAATGCCGATTAGCTCAAAAAGTAAGATATCACGTTAAATGAGATGACCAATGTGTACAATTTTGTGAAACTTTCCACAAGCTACCAAGCAAAATCATCTCAATTACATAAAAACGCACAATTTTGTAATGCCTGGCTCACTGAACAAAATGATACCACTGCAAGGGCTGCTCAAATGATCAAACCTCATAAAAATAAAGAAATAAAATACCAATTAAATGGAAAGCTATTATAAACTGTAGCTACAAGAAGACAAAAGGGGGAGGAGATTACACAGTGATTTTCCCTATTTTTTATTTTTATGAACCACTGGAATATATTATCATTTGATCAGCCCAGTTTTTTTGCAAGCAGTAGATAAATGTCTGGGTTAAGTGCTATTTCTTGTAGCAGCAAGATTTTTTTCCCCCCCTATAAACTTTTATTACTATTATTTATCACATTTTGAAATATAGAGTTATTTACATTGGGAAGGGACTAACCAGGCAACCACCTGACAGTCAAATTCAGATAATATCCTCTAACAAATAAAAACAGTGACCACCTGCCAACCTCCAATATCATTTTCTCAGCAGAGCAGCAATTCACAAGTAATTCAATCAGGTATTCAATAGAAAATTATTCCTGTTTTACAGACTGCCATCACTAACAGTGAGGCCTGAGTTTGCTGTTTTACCATTTTGGCAAGCAACCAAGAAGTCTGGATTTTCTCCTAAGCTGTTTCAGTAACAGTGATATGAAAAGGTTGAGATAATATCTGGAAATGTGGATAGAGGCTGTTACATGTTGCCCTAATACACATTATTGAGAGTCTGCACTCCCATAATAATTGTCAAAAGATCATTGAGTGGGGAAACATTTATAAAAATTAATATGAGGAGCAGGGTGGTAATGCATTTCAGCTATGACAAGCTAATGGCTGCAGCTGCTCTGTGCTTCATAGAG
This sequence comes from Rhea americana, assembly GCF_003343005.1. Lineage (NCBI taxonomy): Eukaryota > Metazoa > Chordata > Aves > Rheiformes > Rheidae > Rhea > Rhea americana. The sequence goes on from NW_028186497.1 coordinate 47,652, forward strand.
ATGTCCAAGAACAACCCCAGAGCTGCGCAGCCCTACTGCCCTTTATAGCAGTGTAGACTGATTGAGTCCTTCCAGGAGAGACCCTGATAGGAAATACTCTTGTGGTCACAAACAACAAAGTTCTAGATCTTCGTTGTTGTAAGAGTAGATGGGATAGTGAGGAGTGGCTTGCAGGGCCAAGCTGCACACACACTGCAGGGTAGTGCTGTGCCACCCTTCTTCCTGGGCAGCCTTCAGCTACCCTCATGGTGTCAGCTGTCCCACCAGTCTCCTGCCTGCAACTGGCCCCTTCTTCCCCACCAGCCACTGCTGTTCTGCTAAGACCTTTTGTGATCTCTCACTCCTCTTATCTGCATCACACAGAACATGCAGAACTAAACTCTTACAGGCAACTTCTTAAGCAGCCTTTTCTGTCTTCCTCTTTATAGAAAATACCCTAAATAACTGCTTCTACCTCCAGTAAATAGATAACTGTTGTATCCAAAGCTGTAAGTTACTGCCTATTTAGTACGACTGCTCATCCCAGCATACTTAACTTGTAGAGTTCTTTACCCACAGTTGCAATCATAGTCTGCCATTCATTATATGCCTTTTTCCATGAAAATGCCCTCCACCCAAGCATATGTAACAGCAACATGCAGGTTTTGAGCTCCAGTGAATCCTTTCCTCACCCCACCCTTCTCCCAGAGGTGGTCAGTAGAAGGAAGGCTCTTCCCCTTTGGGCTCCTCCACCTGAGGAAACTCTCAGGGTGGAAGAGTCAGCAGGGAAGCATGTTTTCTCTTTTCAACCTAAGAAACCACTGACTTACACCTTTGGAAAAGTGCAAAGAAATATCCAAGTGCATGGCTTCTGTCTTATATGGTGCAGTAGATCTTGCTCATTGTCTCACAGAAACAGAAGACTACAAAGTACATCATTTTAGGTATACCTGAAAGCCTGGAAAAAGTCCTCTGAACGTTTAGACCATACAGCACAGGGTATGAAGCAATTCTATCTCCTGTGACAAAAAATTTGGGATCACAAGCTTCATCAGTTTAAATTGTATGGGACATAGTCACCGAAGCATATCTTCAAACTTACAAGCACATTCAAGCCCTGTCTCATGACAAAGTATCACCCATCTGGTCTAATAGGCTTGCCTCAGCTTTGGGAAGTGTCTGATAGTAGAAGAAAAGTATGTAGGCACAGGATCCAAATTCTTTCTTGATCCTTGCACCAAGAATCATAACAAGAAGCACAAAACCTAGTTCTATCTTGTATCACTGATTTAGCTTCTGTGAATTCCACTTCAACTCGCTTGCAAAAAGTTAGTATTTTATGCTCAACAGTATCACACTGCACATATAGTACCATTGGTTTTGTCCACAAAGGTACTGTTCAGTGCGACAAACAATAACAGTTCAAAACAATCATATTTAGTTTTAAATTCTGGAAAATTTTAAGACATTAGGAGTCATTTCTGTCTGAAATGTTCTACTAGCAGGATTTCACTGTCAGGGGACTATACTGTCAGATAGAATCAGCCACTGGAAACAGAGAACAGCCCTTGTCTGATCATAGTCTGTCATTTTTTAAAGTGCAAAGTCTACAGATGAATGATACTGACCTCCAGACATTAGCTGGGAAAACATGAGTTCAGGAAAGCCACCCCAAAGAGATTAGACTTTCATGGTAACAGACAACAAGAATTTTACTTAGGAGCTTGTCATGCAACATAGATATGACATGGCAAATTCTTGTCCTACAATAATACAGAGGAAATGTGTGTAAATATTGAATAAAAATAATAAAAGGAATAAAGAAGTTATATACGAACAATCAAGAGTAAAAATTCAAATAAATGCTAATGGATAAATTACCTTTTGGAAAAGATATCTTTCTCATCTAYCTTTCTTAAGTTCCAAGAAACATTTGGACATCTGCAGTACTGACTAGGTCAGGGAAAGAAGAATGCAGTCTAACTGCCACTAATCTTAAACTAAGATAAGCAGATGTGATCTAGCCCCTCTTCTCCTAAACTTTTTTCCATAGGAAAAAAACGGATAATATGTTTCATAATTCTGATATTGGTGGTCATAAAACTTCTTAGCCTAACTAAAACTAACTTTGCATGAGCTTCCTCTAATACTTTCACATATGTGTTCAGTGACTACCCATATTGTTATCTTAGTCTCTCTCTAGTGGTTAACATACCTTGCCTCATACAAAATATTATCTCTAGGCTTACTAAAAGAATTAGGATTATATGATAGGTCTGCAAAGACAACTCTTGAAAGACCTTCTGAGGTAAGAGGAATTAAAATATTTAGGAGTACAGTAGTAGAAATAACTGTATTCTACTTTRGATTCTTTTCAGAGATGAAATTAATTTGCAAATAGCAAATCTGTATCAAGCCACCCTGAGCCTGTTCCATGCTGATCTCTAAGGCCAACAGAGTGAGAAGCTGATATCTCACCCGCAGTTCAGGAAATGTGAGGAGAGATTTCAATTCAAACCTCTGCAGGAGGAGAGAAGCCTTGTTTGGAAGCTTCTGTCTTGGTGGTCTATACATAAAAGAAAACTCCTTAAAAGGGAATAGATTTTGATTTGTCATTGCAGGAGGGGTTCTTTTAACCAGCTTTACATTGCAGAATGAAGGCTCCATACAAACTTACAAATAAAAGGTAAAGACTTTTCTTTCCACAAAAAACGCTCATTAAAATTTACAGCTTGCACAATTTTTTTCCATTGCCACTGCTATACTGACACTGTCTGCTTTTCTCATGCAGCAAATACTATTTCGTTTATATCTGTGATGGATCTTTAACATTAAAAATCTTCATTTCATGAGGCAGCACAGAAAGGGTTGCTGCAGATTCGTGGAGGGAGGGTGAAGAAAGTGACAGCACACCTAATCATACACACCTAGAGGTAGTATAATTACCCCCTAAATAATGGTTTCCTGCCAGAAACGGAAACTAGTCAGTAATAGCAGCATAAGAAGAACTCAAAATACAGAATGAACCCCAGAGAAGATTTTGGAAGCTGGAATAAACTCCTACAGGTTTTATATTATGTTGGGGCAACTTCTAATGTTTCAGCATTGTAAAGAAAAGCTTGCAGGAGAAGACATAATAAGCATTCAAATTGCTTTGTGCATGCAGACATCTGCTTCTGATGAAAAGCACAATCTCTAATATACTGTGGAAGAAGCTGTGGTAACAGTTTGCTGCATATTTCTGGAAGAAAAAGAGCTCTCATTTTGTATTTGCAGAAGATTGCTGTGGTRATGTTCTGTCAGGTGTCTGGTCCTGTGTAATTCTGTGTACTTCCAAACTTCACAATGTTTTGACRTGCTAAGATGGTTGAAAAGTGAAAAAAATAGTTTGAAAAATAAAATGGAAAAGCTATTCTTTTTTCATAAGTTGAAATATATCATTTTGTGATAGTTCAAAATTTTATAAAGACTATTCTCAAATATACATATTTTAAAATGGCTAACAAGTTATTTTTATAGTAGACACAAAATCATTTGAGGAAGAGGAGATAACTGAACAGCTCTCATTTTAAGTATTAAATATTTATAAAATTATGAGACTTTTAAAATCAAGTATTTTTTTTTTAAAAAARAAATCATTTGAAAATCAAGCATCCAGCCTTAGCATTCACACAAAATAAAAAATTACTTTTGACTTAACCACCCTTAGGAAGTGATTCCTGTTAAAGGCAGATTCATAAGGTGCATCCGCTAGTACAATTAGTAACCTACCATTTCTTTTATCATTATTTTTTCATTTAATCAAATCTGCCACACTCCCTACAGTGGTAAGATGCTCAGAACTTTAGGAAATCTGAATACTGAACTGAGAACACTCAGATCCTCCAGAAAGATTTTTGGTACAAATACTCTGATCTATCTTCTACACCTGGATTCATCCACCTAATCTAACTTCAGATCCCTTTAGGGGAAAGGATCTTCTACTGATTCTGCAACTACTGTGGTGATATTCCATCAGGTGTCTGATCCTRCAGTATCCCAAGGCTCTCGTATGGCTGGGAGCCCCCAACTTACTGGCTCTTCCTACAAGCAGTAGAGTGAATTCTGGCAATTTAAGATCTAAATTACTTGTAGAGGTATCACTGTCTTTCTATTGTCTGTAAATAGAAGCACTGGGAGACTGAGGTCCTAATTGGAAAACCTCTGGGGAGTGCCAGAATTTAGGAGGGATGAACCTTGACCTGAATTCACACTGGCTATAATTTTAAACAGGAATAAGACACTTAAAAATCTCTGTGGGTTTGATTGAGCATTTAGTAAATCTGAATTTAAATGAAAAGACTGAGGGTGGAACATGTTAAGGGTCGTCGCCTTGGGTGGGCTCTGGGACCCAGGGATCCCTCCTGCCCAGCCACTGGAGCCCCGCCTGGTGCACCTGGGAACCCAGATTTCTCCCCATCCCAGACTGATGGATGTGGTTACTGCTCCTCTGTTTGAATGTTCACCCAGGAGGGAGGCTGAGCACATATCCCAGATGTGCACAGACACAGGTTTGTGTCTCTGTATGTTCTGTTTATGGCTCCCCCCTTTACTTTATCCCTTTTGAACTAAAAAGTCCTTGGTCAGACAGCCTTCATGAGGCAGATACTCTCACATTCCACATAGTCTTACACACCTTCAAACTGTTGAAAGCTCAAGAAAAATTACTGTTGATTTCAGTGCTATTTGAATTTCTCCAAGACCTAATCATTAATAGTTTTCTTTCCTATGTTAGTAATGTTTTTTTTTCTGTAAAGTTTGTCAGAAATAGGTTGGCACATTACAGAGCATATTTAAGGCATACAGTACAAAGCCAGTGCAATGAGTCTGGTTTTACACCCCAAAAGTAATGTGAAGAATAAAATGGAATAAAGGAAGACATTATTTTTCAAATGTACCAATACAGAGCAGCTAGAATTTAATGTGCTATTTGTCTGTTGTTGGCTAAGAAGGCCTGGTTCCTATCAGTCCCCTGGTGAGTCTGATGAATGTTATCATATACTATATCTGTAATTTGCCAGGGAGCATATTTTTCTTTATGCTACAGATAATCCTTGTGGCTTCTTTCACATGCCATTGGGTAACTTCCTCTCCCTGAACAACCAAGAGCCAAGACTACAGAAACTGTCCTTTTCAGCCTTGTGTATCCATCAATGGGACTTGGACAACAACTTTCTATTCCACACTGTTCTCTGTAAGATATTTACCTTGAGAGAAGAAACATTAGTAAAGAATATAAAGAAAGTCTTTATAAATCTTAATATTTAAAATATCTTGTAGGRTTTGTATTAGAAGATGGCCTTTACTCTTTTTAGCACTAATAGTCAACTAAAGTAATATGCCAAATAGCCCCAAACCATTAGAATAGCTGAGGAGCCTTTGTAACCAAAGGTCTATAAATAAATCATGTAATTCAGTGTTTGTACTATACTATACTACAGGGTCTGTCCAGAGCAATCATTACTCAATGAGTGAATCGCTATTTTAGATTTTTACCATCCACCAAAGGGTACTTTTGAGAGTATTCATTGACAATATACTGCCAAAAACACTATTTGGCAGCTAGTAACRATTTAGAATTTGTGATTCTAAAAAAGTACAGTAGCTTTCGGAGGGATTTCATCGTACTATATTAGTGAATTCTTCACTGCAGCAATTTTCTACCTGATAATGCCACTAATTATTGTCTCTGGTACAGACTGAATATCTATTGAATAATCTACTCAAATGTTTTCCACTGCATCAAATGAATATTGGCTAGTATTAGCATATAAATAATGTGTGTCATGAAGATGATCATTTTACTGCAAGAAAAAGGCCACTCATACAATGAGGCTGTACTCCTGTGGCAATATTATAGTATAAGTGGACACATTCCAACAACTAAATTTCAAATTATAGATCATAATAATACTTTTCATTTATTTAATATTATATACAGTCAATCAGAAAGTGACTTACAGGTGCTACTGAATTATCTTCTTTCATATTATTGGTCCTATTCCAGAGGTAGAGAAAATGAGATGCAGTACTGACTAGGTCAACACTGTCATATCACTATGCCTAATTTTATCAGATTAAGTATTTGCATTTATCCTCCTAAATCAGTGGACCTGATTCTCAAAGAGACTGAGGGAATTAACCCTCACTGAATTCCCTACTTAATAAGTTGGCTTTATTTAAACATCCAGATTTAAAAATCTTGGCCTAACTGGCTTGAGAGTCAGAAAAGTCTGGTGTCAGAGCTAGAACTAGTCATATTCTGGCTCCTGAGACTGCTTTCTCGACATTAAGAAATAAGTTTGTAGTGCTTTATTATGAAATATAGTATTTTAATATTTCCTTTTTTTCTTATTTCTCRGAGCCAGGGTTAGAATTCAGGTTTTCAATGCATATGTCATTTTCCCCACCTCTTTATTAGTCTTAACTGCACAGCTTTTCCAAATAAATTTAAATTCATATATAAGTGACACTAGCAATGAGTAGATATTTTCATACCTCTGTTTTTGATGTGACTGCATAAGCAGGCTCACTGGCTTGCTTTTGCTTTTCTAATAAATGGACTACTTGTTTAGGAAAGTCTTCATCATTTTACAATTGAAGATCCTAAACATCAGTTAGCTATTCAAGAGAGCATTGCTGCGTCCCCACCCAGCCACATCAAGGGTTATTTTTTATTACTGATGGTAACACGTGTGCCTCCAACTTTTATCAGTGAACTTGAAGGAAACTGATAAACTAAGGCAAGCAYTCTGTTCCTTGCCTTACTGAGCATGCCTACAGTGAGGATTGAATTCTTACGCACAGACCACAGTGAAGCACAGCTTGTCCTTGTGGTGCAGTGCACTCTGGTTCCATAGCTGAACAATACAGTGCACTGGTTCTGGCCCTGCATTAAACAAATGTGGTTATCCTGAGACAAGGCTGGCAGACAGAAGCTTGGATTTGTCTGTATCTCACTTCACAGTGCAGTTGTGTCTTTATTCTCCAGGGTTTACAGAAGCTGAATGGCTCCCAGATTTAGATTATGGGAATTTTTGGACAGAGTGCTCCCTTTCTGCAGGTTTACTGGCACACTTTGGTCAAGGTCAATTTCTGTCAATTAACAAGAACTATCCAAAGGGCATCTAAAAAACCAAAAATTCCTTTCTGACTCTCTCACTTCTTGAAAGAAATCTTTTCAATATTTTCTTCTGGAAATCTTCTCAATATTCCAAAAAAAGTCTCTTTGTTGTTTTAATTTCCATCCCTATTTGGGAAACAAACTTGAAAAAATGTAATATTTTTCACCAGAATCGTCTACTGTTTTCCATCCAGCTCTGCTAATGAATGACATCTCTGGTTGATTTTATATGAGAGAAGAGTGAAATTCTAAACCAAAATATCTCAGCTGGCCTTTAAGATTCTGGAAATACTCATAACTTGTTCCTGCACTAAGCATCAAAAGTACAATGAGATGGATGCAAAATTCAATTAGGTTGGAAGGGCTCAGCTAGCCATCATTTTAGAACAGTATCAAAGACACTGAGATCATCRTATCATATTTCTTTTGATTGCAACTGGAAAAGCAACCAATGAGAGAGTACAAAATGTCATCCTGATGCTCCTCATCAGCTGGTGTGAGGCAAAGACCCCAGGAAACTTCTTCTATGGAGTTGCTGAAGAGGAACAAAGGACTTTGTAGAAAAAATTGCAATCCAAAATTGAAAACTCTTGTTCCTTTGTTAGAGTAAAGTTGAGAGTTACCAACATTAAAATGATATAAGGTTATGTGAGAAATATTAAAAAAAAAAAAAAGATCTTTTTTGGTTTCACAGTCCTAGAAATAACTAAGAATCCTGAGCTGGAAAAAACTTCAAAGGGGGCTTCATGGGGTACTGATGCAAATAAAATGTATGTTATGTAGAACACAGCTAGGTGCAAAATTAAACCAAATTACTAAAGACTACCAAAGGAAATAGCAGGAGGAGAAGAGATTAGGAATTTAACAATGACAGCTGAGAATGGAATAGCTGTGGCAGTAAAAAATTCTCCAGTTGAACAAAAAGAACAGTCTTTGTCAAACTCAGCAGATTTCACAGAAACAAAAGACATTACCCACGGTAAAAAGAAAAGAAAAGAAAACACAAAAGCAAAAAGCTCCAGGGAAATTAGGATGTTAGTCAAACCAATTTTTGTTGGAAATGTGGAAATGTCCTGTCAGAAAAAAAAGTGTTGTTATACATGAGAGTTTGATTTGTACCATGAGCAATCTGTAAATTACTTTTTTCTTTTTCTGTTTCAGATAGCCTGTAATAAGAGTTGTTGTGTTGGCAGGGAGGTTGGACTAGATGATCTCCAGAGGTCCCTTCCAACCTTACTGATTCTATGATTCTATGACTCTATAGAAATAAAGATGGGCCAAGCTGAAATGGAGGTACCATTATTTTTAGGACTGGCGGCTGCCATTGATTCAAATTTGTTAATTTTGGAAGTCAGAACTTTAAAATATGGAGCTATTTCCCAAAATATCAGCTGTGTATATGCAAGTCAGAAATCATGCTGAATGAAGACATTTTACTGCCTGTTTTCTTGGTGGAGCTTTCAGCATTTGCAACTAGAAACAGCACAGGAACCTTTGGAAAAAGCAGAAGAAAGCAATCTGGAACCAGAGAAGCACCTGCTGTGCAATGCTGAAAAGGAGAGAGAGAACTTTGCAGATAATCTAGCTGGAAAAGKTCTGTGGTGGTATGGGATAGAAACAATGCCCTGCTGTTTTACTTCTACTGTGTATAGGAAAATGAGAGCTTGTATGTATTTTCTGAATATAAARTAAGTTTTACCTAAAGCATTCAATTCCACATAGTCTTTTATCTCTTCTAGTTGAGGAAAGTTTCAATATTTATGTACTGGCAAATTACTGATCACAAGAGAATCAGTAGCAAAAACAAAATAATAACAAAATGTACTATTATATGCGGCTGACATATACTACAAGGGACATCAGATAAATGAATTCATTTAGTTAAGGAGGCCATTGTTAAAACGCACTCATGGAGTGGTACATTGCCTTTGAGAATGTCTGCTTAGCCTGCTATTCTCCCTAACTAACCTAAATATACAATATTGTGATATAGATTCATTCACACTCTAATCAAGAGAAAAATCCTGGATCATGCAAAAGTCACGCAAAAGTCTAAAAAAGCCTTTAAGTTATATTATTTCTAGTAAAACATCCTCCCACTTTTTTTTCATCTTAACTACTTTAGTTAATTATCACCTATTGCTTGTAAAGGTCTCCCATTAGAAAATCACCAGTGTTTCTTTGACTCTCATTAACTGCGTTTATATGTTCTTATATTTCCCTTGGTCACCGTTAAATCTCAGTTGAATAGATGACAAAGTTAGCTTACTTCCTTAGTAAAGGTTCTCCGCTTTGTTGTCCCTTATCACAAACAGAATCTCATAACCCACATATCCTAAGCCCTCACGACTGATGCTAATATATCCCAAAGTCAGGTAGTTAAAAAAGATGCAGGCATTGAAAAGGCATTGACAAGCATTGGACATCTGTTCAGTTCTTAAAAATACGTCCGGATCAGAAAACTGCTAATATAATTGGCACAGTTCCTTGCAGAGAATCAGTCCTTTCTTAGCTTCTAAGGTGATTTACTGCAGAATAGGGTTATACTGAGGAATGATAGTAAAGTATGATCTTAGTCCCACTCCTACATGTTATGCTGCAGTTGGAATTGCCATCAACATTCACTTCATTCTCTGAGAAGAAAAAAAGTAAAACTCAGTCATTTTGAGTTATGTTTATCTAAATTACTCTTTTCTATGGTGACTGTAACTCAAGTATTTTATGAATATTTCCATTATTTAAATCAGTTAATTACGCAGTTTCTTTCATTAGTATTTATTGATTTTCAGACCACACAGAAGATGTATTGTCAGAAGAATGTGTGTGTATAAAAGAAAGTTAAAATGGTAGTGTCAGGAGAGTCAGACACCTTGGTGTGACACACAAACTTTGCTGGCTACACTCTGAAATATTTTCAGAAAGTTTTATCAGGTGAGCATTGAAAAGATTCCAGTAGACAGAGTGCTCCAGAAGTGTCCAAAAGRGAAATGTCAAATCTACAAGTGCTACTGGCGAAGATCTCTGTTATGTGTTCTCAGCCAGCTATTCTTCCTGGAGCTTACACTTGAAAATATCATTGTAACTCTACCATGCAGTAATTTTTAATCAGATTTATGAAAAAAACACACTATCAATATTTCTTGCCATATACATTTATGTTGCCTCCACTGATCTTATTTGCATTTGGAAACAAAAATCTCTGTATAAAATTGGAGGTGGTGCTGGAGAAAAGATATACTCTTCAGCTAATTTTTAAGAGACCCACTGTTTAACTGTAGTCAGATTACATTAGCATAGGAACCACCCACACAACAAAGCTACAACTTGTTGCTAAACATTTAAAGTGATGTAGACCAGTTTTTGCTGTTAATTCATAACACAGTATTTCCAGATGTAGAGCAAGCTGACACAGTTAAATATGGGATGCATGTCCGGTTAGTGTGCACTGAGATGAACTAATATCTCAGCTCTAGGCAAGTTGCTTGATTTATACTCACAAACAAGCCATCTCCACAGAACTGCCTAAAAAACATGTATTTCTTAGTCTCACATCTTTTTAACTCTATGACATCTATGGTATTTTTGTACTGCAATTAATAACAAGCAAATTATTTTGTTTTATATGAAGAGGGCTTCAATCTACTTTTCTAATATGACATTTCAGAAAAAAAAACAAGGAAACTAGTCAAGTATTTCTATAACCAAGGATAGTAATTATACAGTCATATTTTCAACCCGTAAAGTAAGCCTATCAGAAAGTATTCTGATCCTTGTCTGCTCCTATGCTTTGTGAAGACAAGGTTCAAGAAACAACCATCAACGTTTAATTGTCTAGTGTCATTCTCTTTAAGAAGCCACCCTGACAGTCAAGAATCGATGATTTAAGTGATATCCTGGCCATGATCAAAAGACCTAGTTGAGCTGAATCATCTCCACCACAGTTTGCTGCCCATCCTTAGCTACTTATCAGGCCACTGCATTTCAGCGGGGTGCTGGACACACAGCTGAAGGCAGTGCAGGGGTACCTGTGCAGCTGCAGCAAATCCTGGATGAATTTGCTTGCAGCAGCCGAACAGGTTGTGTGATGTTCTGTTCTGGTGCACCTGGGCTGCTTCTAACACACTGAAATGCTATTTGCTATATTGGAGCTTTACAAGCTTAACAGATATCTCCATTCCACGCTGTAGGGTACAACAGGTACCATAAGGAAATTCCTCCACATAGAACCAATGCTAGAATTGAATAGATTTATAGTTTAAGGACAGATTATTTGGTCTTACTGCCTGTGACTGTATCACTCTGCCTATCAGTCTCTGTGTCAAGACAGTAGCTTCTGGGAGTGTTGGAGAGTATATCTTTCAAAATAGAACCCAATCGAATCCAACGTAAAAGTTTCCAGCAATGAAAATTTGACAATATCTATCTATTTTAAAGCAAGATATTGTAGTGGTTGCTTACCTTCATTCCTAAACAAATGGGCCCTGTTTATAGGTTGACTTAGTCAAACCTCAGCTTCCAAGCACTGATTCTTACAATGTCTTTTCTAATTAAGGTGGTCTGTACTGTCAGGCACCTTCAGTCAATTTAAGTAACTCAATCAAAAAATCAAAATCAAGCAATTTCATAACATTTCTTAGACCAAATCCAGCACTCTGACCTCTCCACCCCCATACTGTAGTTAAATGARTACTTAATGCTGGCATGTGTCAGAAATCTAGTAGCCTACACTTTCCTGTCCCTCAGCCACTCAGTCTCATTTTTGTGCCAGCTCCTCCTACCGATAGCAGCCTTGTCACATGTTTTACAGGAAACTAGACCAGCAAATTGATTGCTGACTCAGTAGAAAATGATTTTTTTTTTTTTTTT
>NW_028186497.1:59673-305704 GCF_003343005.1 Rhea americana
CAAGAGTGCCAAAAACAACCAGTGGGAAAACCTTGCAGAAGACAATTCTTAGGTTCTACAACTTGGATGATTTCTGTGTTTTATCCAAAGGCCGGCTAATGTATAATTATGCAGATATTAAGGCTGGGAATGCTAGGCCTCCCACTTACCTCAGGCTGCCCTGAATTAAGTCTGAGAGCAGTGGTCATTGCCTAGGATGCTCCTCTCCAGTGGAGCATGCTCATCACTGTCTATTAAGTAAATAGCTTGCTTTTTCTCCATCTGCTCTCCACTTTCTCACAATGCACATCAGCTTTGTGAAGAAAAGCACACGACATACTCCCTGGACTAGCCTAGAAACAATTTAACACATAAGCACAAGAGGTGGTTTAGACAGCCACATTTTCACACCAAATCTCAAATTTGTCGGGTGTYCTTTCCACATGTCCTTCTGCTTGGCTGAGGTATTCCTGCCCACTATATGTGCTGGCTGTTGTGAATAGCGTCAGTACGAAGCTTACCTTTCCCATTCAATTTCCAGGCAATTCAAATACTGTCCTGAAATCTATGAGTTTCATTCTAGCTACCTAAATTTTGATGTGAAAGTGCAGAATATCATGGTACATAGGAAGCTTGTGAAAGACAGACAACCTTCAATGTTAGGTGTCACTTTTGTTGCTTAAATAAGGATTTAATTTTCTCTCTCTGATCTGTGCAATGCCATGTGAGGGTTTTAATCAGGATAAAAGCCTTGTACAATTTACTGTGGCATCTTGACCTCTAGAAGGTCAAGCAGATGCAAAAGGGGAGATAAAGGTTTGGTGGAGCCTTAGGGAAGGCCTAGGAAATGGTGCTACTGAAATAAAGCAAAGGCATTCCTTCTAGCTACAGCTCTTAGCCTTCATTATACATCTTTCARTTACCATGAAGTGGGGGTACACAGACTTCTCTGCCTTAAAGGTCTCAATTTTCTGTTAAATGGGAATTGGGGAGTAATAGTCAAAGCAGAAATGTTTCATGGCTTTCAGCATGATAGAGTTTTTTAGCAATTAGTTCCATTAATTCCCTTTTAAATCGAATCACATAAGCAGACAAAGAAAAACTTCAGATTTTTCTTTGGCAGGAAAAGTTAAAGAAAACAATTAAATGGTCAACCTATACTTCTTCARACTATCTAGTGACCTTGTTATTTATATATTACCCTTAAAAAGCAAATATTAGATGTATATTTTATATCATTTGAGAACTATAACTACAGGAAAATCACAGCGTTAAGTGAATAGCCTTGTTAATGTAGATTCAAGAATGATATGGTATGCAATTACTGAAGTCACCAGTAGCAAGTGTATAATTCAATTTGCTAAGGGTATAAACTCAAACTATTTTCCCTCCCCTTTCTCTGAAAGAAATCCTCCTGTATTTAAATTTGTCAGTCTCAGTCCCAGCTAAAAGTGATTTTACTTTGGAAAATGTAACTAACTTGCCATATCCAATAGTTATAGCTTTCATTAATTTTTAATGTTATTTCATTGAATTAAAAATAGACCTCTCTGTACCTTGGTTAGGCTGCAGTATCACTTCATGCATTTCATTAATGAACTTCTACATTAGACTCAAAGCTAAATTATTTTGTCTAGTTAAAAGAAAAGTTAATTCCTTGATGTCCACAGTCAACATGCCTAGGTCCTCCATCTCCCTGCCAACAGCAGGCTGTGCCAGAACTGCTAGGAGGGAAGATGTTTTTTCTGGTAAAATCACTGGATCTGGACTCAAGAGATCTAGTCCTGCTTCTGACTATCTGTATGACCTTAAGCAAGTCACTTGATAGATTTATGCCTTATGGCTACATCTGTAATCTGGATATAATACCTGTCAAGTGAGGTAGGGATACATTTCCTTATATTTATGACACTAGTAATACCTCAAAATGCTGAATTCTTCATTAAACAATGAGTTTGAGAGTATGGCTGGAATAAGAATGAAATAAGAGAGTTCTGAATTAATGGAACTCTATTAATTTACTGAAAAAGTATAGTAAAAATATTATCCAATACCAAACCCATTACATAATATTGTGTAATATCAATAAAAGAAACTTATAACTCCTAGCAATTTTGGGAAAAAAAAGCCTCTCCAGGACTAGCTAAAGATACAAGTATTGTTCACAATTCTTTCCTTTTCTCTGGCCCCTGTATTTAATCACTGGCAATGCCTTGCAGGTCTCCTTTCCCGCTGAAAATACTACAATGCCAATATTAAGCCTGAAAAAGTGTTTCCCTCCATTTTTCCTCTAGAGAAAATTATTCTTAGTGTTTGACTGTGACAGTAAAGTGAGAGCTGGAAGGGGAAGATGGCAAAAGAAGGAAATGAATATCAGAGTGGTGCCTCCCAAAGAGAAATTTTAGCTCTTAGTATGCACATAGCAGTTCTGGAGTACTGACTATCTTAAGGAAAGCAACAAACACTTGCATCTGATGTAGCCACTGTGAATTTGAGGGATTCAGCTAGCACAAAAAGGCACTGTGTAGGGATATAGCTCTCCTAAATTTGGTTACAGTCGTGTTCATGTATGTATGTTCATAATGCCGTGGCAAAGGGACAGGAGGATCGCCTTTATCCACTGTATAATACAACTGTAGCCAAGTCTGTGAGATTCTGGCAAATGAATTCTAAAACTGTGCCTTTTACAAAGCTTTGACAAGTTTAGGAATCCTGCTGGAAAGAGCTTACACTCCGTGAACAGCTTGTGCTGCGCTGTCAGTGCTCTAGAACCGGGAGATGCCACATTAATGGAAAAGTCAACTGAATCATCCGGGACGGATCAYCTGGCAACAAGAGACTGCTCCAAGTACAGTGGTATGGCAGAAAAGAAGGCATAATAGAAGGTCCTATGTACAAGGAGAAAAAGAGAGAGAAAATATGGAATGGCAAGCCACAGCCCCAGACCCAGAGCTACCCAGAGCTACGACTGGAAGCAGTCAAAACCAGCAGAAATAATCATCAATGCATTATTAATGATAATAATTATTACAATGACTGCTGTTGTTATTTCACATTGATATTCTGTCATCTGATATTGCCTAAATCAGCACTAAGCAAAAGGTAGAACAAACACTTGGGTTCCTCAGGAAAGACAGTCGCTGCAAAAGTTTGAGAAGAGGGCMACGTCGCATCTCATATCTAGGAAAAGAGAAGGAAAAAACTCAAAGTTCTCACCTTCATCACCTTTTCTCATCTAAGTCCTTCTGTTTTCTTCCTTATTGCTGCTACTGGGCATATYGCTTGCCTGTCAGTCCTCTGATCTGCTCTTCTTGTTGTTACTATRTTCTTATGTTACTATTAGAGATAACTAAGATGTGCAGTCAAAATGTGATAAAACTGCAGATYAAGGATTTATTTCAGTACTATTCTTCTTACATGCATTTCCAGATTAAAGGTGTCATTATTACTTCAATTTTTCATGTTTTTTTGAAGTTGCTAGTTCCAGAACACATCAATACACAGCCTCATCCTCTTAACTGCCCAGTCCCATCTCATCAGTTTGCTGGTGTCTACCTGCATCCCAGTATAGAATCAAGTAAGTAGTAACATAGGTGGAGCTACACAGCAGGAACTAATAGGCACTTATAATTAAGCTACCAAGTGAAATTCATCACATAAGTTCATAGTATAACTCCTGTGCAGTCAGTCAAGAGGTTAACTTTTATGAAGTGCTTTTGTTCTTTGGTAAAAATAACCCCAGGAACCATAAGGATGTTACAAGATACATCTACTGGTACTGTTATAGCAAAATAATCGKGTTGTAACAGTTTTAGCAGTATCACTTTTTTATCTAGTATAGCGTATTCAGAGGCAGTTATACTAACAGAGACAACAGATGTTGTCTTTTTTTCCACTATTCCTATAGCAGTGAAATYCCACATTCCTTGCTCAACCCTGTTTTGGAATGGGATATCTGCAGTGCCTTTCTCTGTAGYTTCCTCCTYCTCCTCCCTTTCCCCCACAAAAAACTGCTGTGCCAATCAATTTATCTGTGTAGATAAGCTGAAAAAACCCTTAGGATTCAGAGAAAAATGCCATATTATGTGGTAGTAAATCAGAGAATCTCTGGCAGCTGACAGGCAACAAGCAATAGTGCCTTTGAGAAAGCACTGGAAGCAACTCAGGCCATGATGTTTAAATTTGTTTGTATAGCGTTTTGTGTAGCAATCGCAGGAGAGGTCATCACTGACTGATGCGGGCATACCTGAACTTAAACTGTCTTGCCAAACCCAGAAAGGTAAGAGGGTACATCTAGGAGCTGGCAAATCCATTGGTGCTTGCTGCACCAAGTGAACTTGGCCTCAGCAAGGGAAGGGTTTACATACATTGCATTTTGTATTAAGCAAAGACACACTGCACATCTGAGCATCARCTAGATCCACATGTCATCAGTTCAGGGAACTGACAAGGATCTAGAGGTCCACAACTTATCATAAAATAAAGCAGCCTGACAGATACTTTAATGCATAACTTTCTGGGCTGAATTATATCTGCCTAAATCGTAGAATTAGAAGGAATCTTGACAAAATATCTTATCTACTCTCCCACTGCACAAAGAGATCAGTTATAATTCCTGACAGAATTARTTTGACCTGCTCTTAAAAATTCCATTAATGGACATTCCATAACATTTTTCTGGATAGACACCTAGCTCATAACCTGTTTTTCTGCTACCCTCTTTCCCAAGGATCCCATATATCTTTTCAAATATGTAAAGAAAACATCACTTCACATCAAATCATCTTGAGAGACTGTAAATGCTGCTTACTTATATATCTCCACCTCGCGGCTGAACATGAGCCTTCTGTGTATTGAAGGACCCCTGAATTTTGGTTGTCTCTTTGGTACATTATGTCTTACGTTGCTGTATAGAAACAGATGTTGGTCCAACATGCATGCACACTCTATCGTGTGAGAACTTGTGCCATCACATGAAAAGAGACTACCTGCATTTTGTTCCTGTGATGGATTTTCACCTGTTTCTTCACTGCGTGATTGTAGAAAAAAAATCTTCAATTGCCTCCAAAGAAGTGGCCAGGTTTAGCTAAATATTAGAGAAAACTGCTCTCATTTAAAACTGAGGTGACATTCTGTGAATGGCTGCTCATCCAGCTGGAGCTCACTGTAACCCTGTCATTCCAGTCATTTTTTTTTCCATCACTGAAAATACATTGGCACTGGAAAATACTTGGAATAGAGGGCACAAAGGAGAAAAGCAAGGGCTGTGGATCTGGCTGCTATTTTCAGTCCTGCAAGTTCWAACCTGCTTTTTGCCTTTGCCTGTTGGCCCTTCAATTTACAAGATTRCCATTTTGAAAACAAATCCATCTGGAACTTATTGTGTTGAGTCTGTAAGTTTTTTTTTGTTTCCACAGTATATTTTCCTTACTGTGTTAGTAAATTCCTCTAGCCATTTATTGTGCAAAAATGGGTTTTATTTTGTAAAAAATATAAAATTGCATCTGTTATTTTTTAATGTATTGAGTGTTTTCTTCTTTTTGTTGTTGGTAAAGGATAATCAAGAGAATCTGACTGACCTCCACAACAGGAACTGTTGTCCATGCCAGTTTTATTATATCCTTTCTTGTGCTTATTCTTTTCATATTAATTAGCCCTTATTTCTTTAATCTTTCTTCAGATGGAAACTCCTATCAAAGACTTCCACAAAGAACTGGACTGGGTTTTAGAAAAGAAAACTTCTGTTAAATTAATTGAGAATCTCTTTGAGGAAAATGGAACAAATGTATGAAGATAAAGGGGACAACATAAAAAATTAAAAGTAAGCTTTCTATTCTTTGCATACTGGAAATACCTACGGCTAAGAGCTTATTGAACAGGACACATATATTATTATCTCCTTCTCAGGGGACTTGCTACCACAGGCTTTTTGTCTTCACTATTAGTTATGTTGGCAGGTGTTCCTTGCAGCTCAGAGCTTGGCCATTTGGAAATCATGATTTAAGTTATATCTGAATCTCAGTCTCCTGACAGGTGTAATTTAACGTCATTCCGAGCTACACAAAAATATGTTCCTTATATGCAACATATAAGGCCACTACGTTTTCCTGACACAGAGCAGAACTTTACTGAATACTACCATTCATCCTAGTACCTCATTTGTATCTCAGCTGACTGATTGTTGCTAATGTTCGCCTTTTCTTGTGAACCTCTCTCCGCTATTATATGACTTTAGTTTAATCTCTCTAATAAATTCTCACTTTCAATTTTAGCAAACTCACCACTGAGCTCACCCTGGAATCCAAATGCCTGAATGAAAAGAAAGTGTTGTCCTGCGTATTGAAGTTCATCAGAACATGGACATTGTGCTAGACAGTGTCGTATGGAATTTTGATGTTAACTAAGGYTTTTGTTACACAACATATTTTCCATAAGAATTTTAAGTGATGTATGTTACCTAGTGACCTTTCCACCAGGCACTGAAATTAGAAAAAGGACAAGGATCAACCTCTTGTGCTTCTACTAGAAAGTAAGTAAATGGCACCAACTGGAACTTACCCCAGGAACCTGGGAAAATATGTCATGTCACCTGAGCACTCCAGAATGGGTAACAGTACTTCCCCACTTGAGGAAATGTCTTTGGACAGAGAAGCTTAAGCAACTAGAGTTTTGTGAAGGGGAGAGGAGAAGGAAAACCTACTAAAGTAATTTGGAAAACCTAAATAATTTCCASTCCTGGGCTTTGTTCATTATCAGCCTGTCCTCTTACCACAGCTGTCAGTATGTTGGCAGTGTGCCCCTCTTCTTCCTCGGCAATTCACCATTCACAGTTTGTTGCTCAGCCTCAGAGAAATCCAACTGTTCGGCGCTGTCATCTGTTGTTCCTATGTTTATATAGTTTCCTGGGACTTTTTTAGCAATATGATCTGAAGTATTGCTGAGTAAGGAGCACCAGATTTCCTGTCCAAGGCTGCTGTTTTGGGAAACCTCAGCCTCAACAGCTGTTGTTTTTGCCCTTTATTGCCGATTGCTGTTCAGAGCCATATGGAAGCATTTCTCCTTGTCCTGTCTCAACTCTTCTGGCTACCTTTCACAATAAGCTCTGCAGCGAGCAGAGTTTTGCTTAGAGTTCTCGACGAGAGATTTGGCAGACCTCTTGTTCTGAGAATATTGCACATGGCTTTCTTGTCCACCATTGCTAACCATGGATAAAATGTTGTATACACCCTAGCTTTGCAGCACATCTTGCTTTCCAAAGCCTAATGGTCCAAATGTTAGCTCATATGCATGCAAATGATTATGATGCCGCAGTGATTTGTCTTTGTATGCCAACACATGCTGGCAGATCACCCCTTCCCTTAAAGAGATGTCTGCCTATCTGAAGTTCTCAGATTGCCGCTCTTCCTGTTCGCCAACAGATGCCAGCAATCAGATCTTGCCTTCAGTCTTACACATGGAATTGAGACATTTGCAGATTCYATGAACAGAAAGACTTCATTTTAACATAGCCATCTTCTGACCTTATGAGTACATGCTGCACTTTCAATATGGAAGGTGTATCTGCATGTAATTAAGAATCAAATCAACTTGTATCTTACCTTTTAGATACAATTTTAGACTGTCCTCCCTAAAGATAGTCAAGCTTATTTTGAAATGGTCACAATATTTTATAAAAACAAGTATCAATGTGTCTTTGTGATGAAAAAATTTGAGTATTCTGAAGTCAAAGATTTTCTCAAAAGTTAGGACACAACACTATAGAGGGTTGGCTGACTGGAAAATGAGATTTGCCARATCAATTATGTCATTGATTTATCTGTGTGGGATAGGCAGGAAAAGCACTTCCTCAAAAGTTAATACTTCAATGCTATCAGCCATTGGCCATTTATGTTGKTTTTTTTGACATATTATCTATCCAAGAAGAGTATACACATTTCTTACTCAACTTCATCAGCTGTTAGACTTTATCCTGAGGCAAAAGGCTGGATGTTTCATTCCTCTTGTGAAAAGAACATTTTTAGAGGTATAACTTTAAAAAGTCTGAAAATACTTGTCCCAAGTTTCTCTTTGTCAAACTTCTCYTTTCTAAAAGTTGCATCGATCTGCATATTAAAGCAGAATTATGCCTACCTGTCAGACAGGGGAACAAGTTTCTGTCCCTGTATAAGCTTAACATGACCTAAGTAGGATTTGGTCCTTGACTGCATACTTCTCTCTGTGTGAGAGAAGTGCAGGAAGCAGGAATTAAGCAAACCTGTGGCATAACCTCCCTTACACACTAYGCATCGGAGCTGAATTGTTGGGAGAGCTGATGCAGTTCATTCCTGCTCAGTGGAGAAAMGGGGAACTCCAGAGAAACTGTATCAGAGGAATGTCTTTGGGGGCAGCTTATTATTTCTCTTGGGATGATGCATCATTCATGACTCAGCTATCAAAGGTAATGGTTTCATATATCCTAAAAGAACTTAAAAAATGAAGAGATAGAACAAAGGCATCCCAAAGTGTTCATCTCTTGAAAAAATCCTGAGATATAAAGGGAAATTCACACATATCTGTGCAATACTATGAAGCATTCCTCTGAAAGGACCATTGAGTAACAGCAGGGAGTATAAAAACCRCAGAAATGAAGGAGACCTGAAAAGGGCAACGTTGGGAGAGACATTTTTTCTTTCTAAAGYCTGTTGTACTGTATTATTCCCTTTTTAGTGATCTATATTCCTTTATTGATGCTTGCTAGATTTACATACTTCTGAGCATCAGACTGAAAATGATTCACGCTTTTTGTTGCTAATTGGATTATTCCTATCTCTTATAGCCTATTCCAAGCACACAGCAAGCCATTCAGAAATCTGCAGTTCATACTCTTTTCCAAGATTTTTAAATTCAATGTCTACCAAAGAAACTTGCTTCCCATCCTTAATGTGTTAAGTAGGTTATAATTGTTCTCTTTTTTTTTGAACTTATTTATAATTTTATTCCTACTGCATTCTCAGAAAGGTCATTTCTGCAGAATATTTTACTCAAACTGGTCATTTACTGTGTTCACTTTAAGAGTGACCACGGTTGGACTTCAGGTACACTGACAAGACATACACCATAGGGAGATACATACTCATAGATTCACAACATAATTTAGGTTTGGAGAGATCTCCAGAGGTTATTTAGTCCAACCAAATTTAATTAGATGAGGTTGCTCAGGGCTGTATTCAGTCAAATCCTGAATACCTGCAAGGATGGAGGCTCCACAATGTCTCTACATCTTGTATGTATGTCCTTCTTTCCTCCTTCCCTATCCTATGCYTGTGTAATTCTGGGATTCTGTTTACATTTAGCTTAATAACATCTTACTTAGTTTGTTCCAACCCAGGAAATTTCTATTCCACAAATTCTAATATTTCATAGTGTTTTCTAAGATGATTTTCAGAAAGTCAACAAAAATTTTTAAAATATACAATTCCTCAAGTTAGGCATAGAAGGACCTCCTCATCCCAGGGTAGACCCCTTCCATAAGAGTTGCTAGCTGAGTGTGAGTTAGGTTCCTCTCTTTCCCTTTGCTAGAGTTTGCAAAAGTTTATTTTATATAATTTTATTTTATGGAAAAAAGAGGGAGAAGTTTTTGCTTAWCCTTTTTCCTAAATAAGATGCTCATTTTCTGAGTGGTCTTGCACCACATGCCTACTACAGCTCCCATAAGATGCAGGTAAAGCTCTCTCTCCCAAGATGTATGGACCAAGGTGATCTATAAATGGCAGGAAGAAAAGAGATAAGAAATAGAATTTACTTCTATTCAAAAGAAGAAATGATGGGTATTTTATGGAACCRGCCAAAGTTCCTACTTCATAGGAAAGTGTCTCCACATCCTGTCAGTAATGGAAAAGCTCTTGTAAACTGTCACAGTCTTATATGAACTTTATCTGTGTTGCATTAGTATCAGCTCTTCAAGCTGAAAGTCTTACTATGAGCAAGTAACTTTGATCCATGTCATAGTTATAACTCTTTGTACTTGAGTTAATTGTCTCTGAGGTGAGAAGAAAGAAATATTCTCCTTCTGCAAGGTCACCATTCTCGATTTAATAGCTACTTAAAAGCCACCTATGCTAYGATACTTGTGAAACATTTGACAATAATTAGATAGGTTATATGCTGTGAGTTCTACTTATTACACTAATCAGAACTGTCTCATTGTCACCTTGGGCTTTCTCATGCTTGTTGGTGTTTACACCTGTTGTCTCATTTTTGTTTTACTCAAGCATCACAAGCTGTTTAAAGGATGTCTTTTCATGACATGCACATGCAACATCCAGCAGAGTAAGTCCCTGGCTCCTGACTGGGAGCTACAAGACAGCAGTGCCAAGCACTTAATAAAGATATTGTTAAAAATGATAATAACAACAACCACAACAAAGTTAACATCAGTGACCAGTTATTATTTAGCTATAGCAATGTTTATTATTAATGGTTACAATATTGTTATTACCACCACTACTACCTATCTGTGCTGTGGACAGTTTTCTCAGATTTATGGAAATGAGTAAGGACTTTGAGGTTATGAGCTGTATTTTGGCTGAATGCCCTCCTTTTCTAATAAAAAATAAGACAAAGGTTGGGCTAAGCAATACACTAGATATATTACTGCTGAAAATTGTCAACACTTACCTCCGGGTCAACAAAATAAAGTAAGCAGTCTTATGTTTKGTTAGATCCATACCTGAGATACTTTTTCAGGGATTGTTGGTATGCTGTGGTGGCTAAGAATGTTTCACAAAGAAAGGAGTAAAAAATATGGTTATGCCTGTGTGTTAGATGCCTTAGCTAGTAACACACTCAGAGATTAGGAAACTAGACTCTCTCATAAAAGTGACAAACTTATATAAGAAAGGAATCCACTTTGCAGAAGGGAGCTGCAGGAACTGTCAAAGAGAAAGACAAGGTGAGTTATACGCTTAAGTCCAGAAAAAGGCAGCTGCGCTTGCCTCTGCTTGGGATTTTCAGACAGGAATCCTCACCTGGACCTACCCTTTCTTTTCTTCCAAAACTATGGTGATACTGCTTTTCCCTTCAATAAGTATTCAAYTGCTGAAATACTGAGGCATGTGAGTGGCCCAGTTGCTTAGTCTACAATAGTAATTTAAATTTGGACCTATGCAAATACACAAAGTACTGACCTTTATGGAAAGGTCACTCTTCTCTCAAGAGAGAAATTTTTCATTCATCTCTGTTGAAGTACTTTTAACATGCAAAATAAGTAAATTCTTGTGAGGACAGAGCAAGGCTAAGAGCAACACTATATTCTATATTGYGGCACTCATTTGAGAGAGTCAAGTTTCAAGAAGCAGTATAACTCCATTTAAAATTCTGTAGAAAAAAGAAAACTTCTAAGTCAAAGAGATTTAAACTTGGCTTTTCTGCGTTGCTGGTGAAAGGATCATCATTTCCTCCTCCATATTTTGGAAGGGTTAGTGTCCCTTGCCAGAGGTTTCTAGTGAGATACTCTAAGAAATGCTCTATTTGTGAATCTGATTTATGAACAGGAATGAGTTGGACTCTGAGATACTCAGCAGTGACCCGATTTACTTAGTGATGTACAGATATAGCTGTGGAAATCCAAGCATTTGGACCAAGATAAAGTTATTTAAGGTCCTGAATCTGAGGCACTCACATTTCTATTATTCTCAGTTAGGAGCTGACAATTAATTAAAAGCTGGCAGGCTAAATCCCTTAGGGGATCAGCTTTCTAGCAGCTACAGACTTTTACAGGCTTAGGCACTGACTGAGTAAGGTCTTACAAATGCTGCTGGCACTCAAATTTTAGAAAACCTTAGGTGATTGAAATAAAGAGCTTAATTCAATCCTGTCACTCTAGCTGCTTCTGTCTATCTCTAATATCACTACAGCCTGTCAGAACTGAAGTTTCCTCAAGGATATATTTACCTTTGTGCTCCGTCTACATGTGCTGGTAATACGTATTTTCTGTTCAAGGTAATGTGACTACCACTGTGAGCCATGCTG
Source organism: Rhea americana (assembly GCF_003343005.1). Taxonomy (NCBI): domain Eukaryota; kingdom Metazoa; phylum Chordata; class Aves; order Rheiformes; family Rheidae; genus Rhea; species Rhea americana. Next base: position 71,662 of record NW_028186497.1, read on the forward strand.
CTTATATTAACTGAGATTCTTTGTGTGATATACTTTGAAAAATATATTTTTTGTAATTATTGCATTATAGTTAGTCAATGTAGCTTAATACTGCTCAAATATGACTTAATTCTTTGATTAAATTACAAGTTTGGATACTAAAAGAATTGTTTAGACATAACAAATTTAGAATTTTGAGAGACATTTGATGTAGAACTTCATGTCATTTTGACTAAAAATGATCACTATACTGTACAATCAAGACACAGATTAAATGAATTAAGAACTATCATGCTGACATATTTCAAATAGTAGTTGTGAGTGTRCAATCCTTATGGAGATATTTCTAATGGAGTTCCACAAAAATTGATCCCTGGGACCAATACTTTCATCAGTGAGCTGTCTGTAATTGTAAAATTACAATTGATTAAATATGTGTCTGACACACAGATTTCTGTGTGACAAACTAGTAAGAATAAATCAATTATATAGGGGAATCAGCCCTTCTCAGTAAGCCAGAACTCTTCAGTCTATAGGTGAATGCCAAGTTATATACCTAAGTATATAAACACAGGCAATGCTTTCTGAGTGAGACATTGTCACCTGGAAAACAAGGATTCTCAAATACTGTGAGTCATCTCAAGTTAGTGTCAGAACATGAAGGTCTATGCAGCATTACAGCAGGTAAAGCATATATGTGGTCCAGGATTTGAGGAATGATTTTACTTCTGCATGATGCATTGCTGGGACTGACCTTAGAAAAAAAGATATGGGTCTGTAGTAACTCCTGAGACTGACTTCAGAAAATATATATTGTTGTGTTTAAACTTTCTTTAAAAAGAAGATATTGAAAAATCTGGAAGTATACAGAAAAGAACTATTACAATTATTTAAGAGTTGAAGTAAATGTCTTATCAAGAGGCTCAAATAAGTTTAGCTTACCAAGAAAATATTGAAAAGTAACTTAATTGTAGTTTGTAAGTAAGGGTGAAAATATTGGGTTTGAATGGATTCTTTAATCTAGTGGAGAAAGACGTAACAAAATCTTATAATATTTAGTAATCACTTCACCCACCAGTGAAACACATCTGCTTCTGATTGAGGGTACGGAAGTTACTCAGCAGTGTTCAAGAGCAATAGAGACTAATTAAGAGTAGCAATAAACTGGAATGTTATGGCCAATTAAAACTACAAGAGTAATTTTACTACACAGTAGTAAAATAATTTTTCCAGATGGATTTTGTCAGAACACAATACCTCAAATTCTTTTCCTTTGTGAAGTCACTTTACAAAGTAGCACAGCTTCTTTAATGACCAGAGTGGTCAGAACTTCCACGTTCTTGCTCCATCCAAAAGATATTCTTGCAGGCSAAGTGAATTAAGTATCACAATAAGAAAACAGAGCAGTGCTCTCACGTGGGCTTCGCTCCAGTTGTGTTCAGCTCCCAAGGCACCCATACTCCATTCATACAGCTGCGTAGCCACATCAGTAATGACTTCTCACGGCTGTGACAGGTTTTGCGCAGAGGAAACTATTCCCAGTGGTATACTGCATCTCATTGTGTATGACCAGCATGTCATCACACGCTCTTGGGGTGTGAAAAAGCTATGACTAGCTGCTCATATCTGTCATTTGTTGGAACAAAGACTAAACTGACGGTTGATATAGTGGCTCATGTTAATTTGACAATGTTCACTTGAGACTGAGACCAGAGCATTTATCTGTTATCTAAGCCAAACTCCTGTCATACAGATGAACAGGTATGGCATTCATCGCTTTTGTGGCACTTTGTCCTCTAAGCGTTGCAAGGACAAAAGAGCAGGAACTATTTTATATCTGTGTTCTGCCTCAAGCTATGTTCTGAGTTTGGCTCCAATTGCCTGCAAAGAAAAGACTTTCATTTTCTAATAGAAAAGCATTTTGTGATGAAGCTTAGAAAGTGACAAGAAAACTTGATGTCTACACTCAGTGATTGCTATCACAGAATTACAGTACATCTCCTAGTGAGAGGAGAATACAGAGCAAAGGGCTTTACATACAAAATCATGAAAGGCAAAGGGCAAAGAAGAGAAAGTTTATAGAGACACGGACTAAAAATGGAGGGCTGGACACTGTCAAAGAAGACCTTTATGTGTGCCTTGGACTGATCTGGAAGCAATGCCATCCATTCCCAGCTCCCAGTTCTAGCAAAAGAATGGCACTATAACTGATTAAATCTCCTACCCATTTCTACAGAGAAAAAAGTCTGAAAAGAAATGAAAGAGTTTCTCCTCCTAGAAGTTTCACAGTCAAGATGTGAACACCAAGCTTTCTCCAAAACACACAAACACTTAATGTCACTCCATCTTTACACACAGTAAAGTAATGCTTTGCTATCTCCACCACAGTCTTTTCAAACTCTTATTATCAACATAAATTTATGAAATAAAAATACAAGCATTTTGTGAACATTTCATTTATCTTTTTTTTTTTTTTGAATGCTGAAAGCTTTTTGAATCTTTAGTATTTTTTGGTTCTTTTCTGCAGTTTTGATGGCCAGAGCTTATTTGTAAAAATGCACTTTAAGAAAAGCTGAGCATGGCTCTTGAGGTTGGGGCTTTCAAATTTTATGTTATGAAACATAAAATAAAGTCATGAGATTTGTCAATGAGAAATAAATAAGTGAAATGAGAAAATAATCTTACACTTGTATTCCAAATACCTAGTGTATCTGCAAGATTTTGCTTGTAGACTTTGCAATTTGAAATTTTACTGGCACATTTGAAATAACAGATTTCTGTTTTGTTCAGCTGAAGGTTGATGCAAGGATGCAAGGATTTTCTCAAAAAAAGCAGCCTCGACTTGGGAAGTCATTTTGGACAGAAAGTAAGCATTAAAGTTGTGTGAGAAAAATAGATCAGAAAAACTTGAGATTGAATAGAAAAAAAGTTTTGGCGATGGAGAGAAAATTCTTCCATGATTTATGTGGTTTTGCTTCTTCCTCTACTCTAAATTCTTTCTGGCTTTGGCCAAGCATTTTTCTCTTTATTTATCTCAGCTGGYTTATTGTTTGCATGTTTTTAGCATCCCCTAACTTCAGTAAACTGTGCCCCAGTCTTTTATCAAGCCAATAAGCTTGTATGTTTTTGTTTGTCAGCTATTATAAAGAATAGTTATGAAGCTCTATGTCACAAAATGTTTAGGTACTTAGGCTCATAAATGGATGTAAATCTTCTTTGTTTATCTGTCTGWGATAAAAATGTGCATTTGCATCCTCATTTATGGTCGAGAAGGTCTGAAAAGGCATAAATATTTCTTTGGCACAAGCCCTGGTTTAAAATGTACCTTTTCTTCTTCCATTGCTGCCGCTGCTCATTCCTGCCTATCTTGCAGAGTTCAGTGCCTCCTCGGTTGTACTACTTGAAGAGTTTATGGCATGATATAGTAGACCTCTGACAAAATATGATTCACATGGTTGCTAAATAGAAGAAACCACTGTGAAGTCAAATCAGAGTGAAATGTCATCATTTCCTTGCTCTGCATCTTCTATAATATAATTGGTTTCTTGATCATGGCATCTCAGTAGTATAAACTCAATTTATTTCTATCTTAACAAGTGATAACAGGAATGCTGGCAAACTCCAAGCACTTTCATTGCCCAGAGACCAGCAATCCCAAGATAGGGTTGCCACTCCTGTCTCACAKTGCTCGTCAGCGCAATGCAGAGGAATCTCTTGAGAGTCAGCTAAGCTCTCCTCCAAGGCCTGGTTTGGTTGCTGGTCATAGGTGACTACCAAGGAAAAGAAATCTCTAACTGCAAGCACCTCAAAGGACTCATGTCAGGAGATGGCCTATGCCTCAAGAAGAAACAAGGAAAAATAGCATTATTCTCAGGCATTGTTTTTCAAAATCTTTGTGAATACCATGTCTTATCACTTCCACATCCTTATGCTTTTGAATCTCCCCTTCTTTTAACTCCTCTATTTCCTAGAAGAAGATAGGCAAGACCATTAGAAGGGGTAGGAAACTGTGCAATTGTCAACCAGTTTCTCCATGGAAGACAGCTCCTTCCCTCTTCCACCCACRTTCAAGAAAAGAAGCACACCGCCCAGCACTCACAGGGGAATGAGGCTGCCACAAGTACTACAGCTCACCCCGTATGATGGGGGATTCAGGAAAGCGAAATTTACTTCTGCTGCTTTAGAGTATTTAGCCATTTCATATTGAGACACTATAATATCTGTAAAGATCAAGAYGATTTGTAAAACCTTATTTTCTCGGGCATTATTTTTTTAAATCTTTGTGAATATTTTTTCAGGTGCCATGAGTTTTTCAGTGATATGAGCATTCAAAGGACACTGGACAGTTCAGTTTACAAACTAGAGATTACAGAAATCATCATCTGCTTCATTTTGAGTAGCAAGGATAAAATTATTTCAAAAGATATATTTTGTTGGTAAGAAATCAATTGTTACAGCTTGTCCCACCTTTATTTTTATTCTATTAATAATAATATYAAGTATTAAATGTTCAATGTAGAAATACAGTCTAAAAAATCCATAGATGAGTTCAGGTGGCTTCATYCCTCCCAGAAGATAGAGCAGGCCATGCTGTCTAAGGGCTGATAAAATTGTTTATTACATCATTCTGCATTCTGAAAATGCCACACTCTACAGAGAAAAGAAAATCTTGATGCTAGGATTGTTTTAGAGAGATTTTAAAAAATGTCACTGGTGCTAGTTTTGATATCTCTCTTCTTTTAAAGCATTGTTTACCATACCCCTAGATGTACTGAGTGCTCTGGTTAGAGGGAGCCAAATAAACCTCTCAAATGACCTTAGTGGCTTTTCTATATTTAAAAATGTCATAATTTTAAAGTGTGATATTGTGAGCCTTTCTGAGAGGCAAGCTGCTCTTGTTATTAGGTAAMTGAGAAGGTCCATTTTGCAGTAGTATTTTTTTAAATCCTGCAGCATTACAAGATAATAAAGTTATGATGACCTTTATGTATAGGAAAGCAGTTACTGAATCAGGATGGAATCCTGCATCTATGACAATTTTAATTTTGAACAACAACTTCTATCAGGTAGAGGAGAAGGAAGAAGCTGGTGGAGCAAACTGTTATTAAACAGAAGCATTACAAGGGCAGTGAGATGTTGGAAGTTTATGGAGCTAGGTACTCTACAAACCCATGTAACTTGGTGCAGAATAATACAAACTGAAGAAAATGAAAAGAGATCATAGTGATAATACAACCAGAGACAGGTAGTAGTGCAGAGCACAATGTGATAAGTTGGAAGAAGCATTAAAAATGTGGTTTTGATAATAGCCTATACATTGATGAAGATTATGGAAAACACATATTTGCAGCTGGTTGGATATCCAAAATTTGGTGGTTCATGATTTCACCTGGGCACAGCAGTAGATAAAAAAAAATTTAAGGATGTTGGTTCTTTTATGGACTCCTTTGTACGATGTGGTTGCTGTTACACATAATCCTTGTGATTGGACATGATCTATATGATAGACAAGGCCAAGCGCACCACCTATGGTTGAATTTATGTGTCAGCTCCCACCCTGGCTTCTACTGGAGTACAGTTTCTAGAGAGACATTTCACATGAAAAGCACCTACCTCAAAGTGTTTTGTTTTTCCCTCCTCTGGCAAAATTGTTAGGTCATTTTGAAGCAGTCATGAGGGAATGAGCCAGGTAGCAGGGGAGAAAGRCAGAACAGATGAGGAATCAGGAAAGAGAAACTGATACTGGTGGGAAAGGAGGTTGGGAGACTGAATAAGAGGGAGATGTTTGGGTACCATGATTGTACTAGGAACAGCTGTGTGATGAAACTGGACTGCCGTGAAAAGTTCAAGCAGACGAGTGTGGAAATGGGCAGATGAGAAAAGCAGGACTGTGACAAGGAACTAGGGACACAGAAGAGAGTCAAAGGTCATTGGAAAGGAAAGTTTATATATATATATATATATATATATATATATATATATATAGAGAGAGAGAGAGAGAGAGAGAGAGAGAGAGAGATGGTAAACATCCTTTTACCACCAAGTACTGTCTTAGGGCTCAGAGTTTCTGATGTGCTTAAGGACGCTGTGAGTTACTACATTTCGTGTTGACCAAGTTGTCTAGCGGGTTGATATTGATGTGCTCAGTAGATGATTGAATAGATAATTTAATAAAAGGGTGATTAATAAGTTTATGGCTGAAATCAAGGAAGGAGTCTATGCTTCCAGACCAGGTAAGGTTATCATACACAGATATATAGATAAAAGGAGTGTCACTTCACTTTTGTGATGTTAATGCTTACATTCCCTTTTAAATGGATCATGCAAATGTTGACACACTGTGGAGCTATGACTGTACTAACATAGTCACAGCAGTGGTAATGGATTCCCTGGGGAAAATTTGGGTTCAAAAATTTTCCCAAATATCTTATTGTATATATCAGAGAGAATTGCATATCTGAGAGAACTGGTAGACCTTTTTTTCCTTCTAATTCTTCTGATATCAGCTCTCTGTACAGTCTATAAACCGTYTCCTGCAGCACACTGTTATCCCTTTGATACCCTGCAGAATATGCCTAGATTACCTTGATCTCCCTGTTCATAGATTATCCCACCCTGTGGGATTCAGTGACTTGCTTTTTACAAATACCTTGAAATCATCATCAATTTAAGCCCAGCTAAATGTAGGTAAAACTAGTTAGTTGCAATAGTCATAGTAGACTATAGAGTTACAAACGTTTATAAAATGTCAATGTGGAAATAAAAGAAGAAATGTCCTTAATTTCCAAGGAAATCAAGGCCAGGCTTTTTGTCCAGTCACTGGTGACATCCCTGACACCCACCTGTGAGGAATTCTACCTTCTCCTTAACTCACTCTTCAGTTGCTCATGGCAGAGAAATCCAGTGCACAATAATTGATTTTTAAACTGCTTTTTTAAAAGACTAAAAAGTTCTACACACATACAGAYACAAAAATTGGGGTAGAGACATAAGCACTCACAGTTCAGGAAATGCTGCAGTAAAGATTGCCTGAATCACCTTCTGAAGGCTCATCCCTTTTCAGTAGAGAAAAACAAAGGAGGTTGTCTTCCTTAAATTTAGAAGTCTAAATTGTCTATAGGCATTTCCAGAGACTGATTTGGCAGATCCATTTTAGTCAGATTTTTGAATGTCATGAATTATTCTCTGCAAGTKCTTATCCCTATTGAGTACTGAGGACTAATTAGACCAGATGATACCTAACTTTTAGACCTCCACCTTTGCCCTCCCAAAGAATGAGATTCATCTCACCTAACCTCGATCTTCTACAGGCAAAGCAGGTTTCCTAAGCCTGTTAGCAACACTTCCTCTGATGCCAACAGATAAAGACATCTCCAGAGGGCAGTTCATCCTCTTCTAAAGCTTTATTCTAATAGGTGGAGGTAATTGCTCTCTGGAGATGTGTGTCTCTTCGTTAACTAGAGAAAGAAGCAGCTCAGAAAACTAGTTTAGACTATATGCCTAATTTTTAAAAAGCTAATTTTAAAATAAATGAATTTCAAATCAAATGATCTTTTTTTTCTTTCTGCTTGAAATCTGGATCTTGGTTTGCAGAAGTTTCGAGAACTAACAGTTGCAAATTAGATCAGCAGGAGCAGGAGAAATGCTGCAGAGTGCTTAGGACTCTGAAAAAAGAGCAGAGAGATAATGAAAGTGGATATGCTAAAATTAGTGGATAATCATTAGGATCAATATCACCATGCTTCAGTTCTGTACTTATAAAACGGGATAATGCCATCCTTTCACTATGCAGATATTTCATGAAAATTAAGTCACTGATGTTTGAATATTCTAATAATGTATGCCACAGAATGGTCGCTGAAGAAATTAATAACTTATGTTAAAGTAGAGTTTTAATAATGTGTAGTAAACAAGCCTTGAAAGAAATACAAAATATCAAACAGAAACTCATTGAAAGTTTTGAATGCACCAGATGAAAGCTCTTCTTTGGGGAAAACAGTTGAGTGATCGTATTCTTAAAGAAGCACTCTTTAAGACAAAACTTCAGTTGCAGATCTACTTAAATTTGGACTTCCTAACTTTTTCCTTGATTCATTTGGTAACTTACTTTCATAAAGGCTCTAAATATTACTTTGCGTGCATATTGTATTACACTTATGTATGTGTATATATATACACATATACATATACATATATATATRTRTGTATATATATATACACACACATTTGTATTTGAAGCTGTGCTGAGGTTTGAGAAGTTAACTTAAGTCAGTGGAGATGATTTAGTGTACAGCTAGAAGGTGACATGATCCAAGGTGAATGATAAATCAGGTCTGGCATTAGCTATACCTTCCTGGCAGCTAGAATATCTAAATAAAAATATGATTTAAAATACCATTATCCACACTACAGAAAACTTCCCAAACTTCCTATATTAAGTAATAAGCATGGAACAGATTGCTGATATGAATATTTCATAAAATGAGAAACTCAAATTTTAGAAAATTTTATACCTTTAGCAGATTCATGATTTGCCATTTCTGTTGCTAATTGTTTGGAAAGTTTATACCTTCACAGATGTTTACATGGTCCTCTCTCATGTAGTGTCTAGGCACTCACAAAGTAAGGAACAAAGTAAGATCCATGCCGTAAAGAATCATGGAAAGAAAAAAATGCAATCATACAAGACGCTTCAAGATGTTAAAGCAGTCTTCCCCCTCAAAGGCAACATTATCTACAAACAACAGCAGTGTTTTAGAGAATAATTGCTGACGAGCCAGGCATATTCCTATTTAAAGTGATAGTTATATCTTTAAAACTATTAAATTCCAAATGTCTAGTTAAAACCAGCTCGTGTTTCCACCACAAGAAAAGCTTGCTCTTTCCTCTACAACTGTGTGAAAATCTGAAATAGCCAAAAGTTACTGAGTCCTTAGGAAAAGAACTGATATATACACAACAATAAGAAATTCAAAAATAGGAAGAGTGAAAATTAACATATTTTTAACTTTTTTACTCTTCAAAACATTAGATCTAAATTATACAGAGAAAGTAAAACAAAGGAGAAATGTAACCCTTTTTAGATTGATATTTCTCTTTAAGACCCTGTTTTGTATTAAAATATACACCTACTAGATAAAAATGAAAAATATGTACAATTATTTAGAAAAATAGCTTCATCTTTTTCTTTGTAAATTCCTGATGGCAAGGTGGAATTATTTTTTTTTCCAACTATTCCATGACCATGTATGAAGTGACAGACAGTTTAGCCCTCCCAACTTTACTATTCTCCATGAACGAAGATTTTGAAAGAGAAAACATTAGAGCTGGTGTACCTACCATGCTCAACTACTACTATTCGAATCAGGAAGAATGATAAAATAATTAGACTCTTTGTGTCCCACTGACTAACTTGACTCCNAAAAAAAAGGAAAAAAAGGTGAGATCAATGCCTGAACTCATTAAAATTGCCATCACTCTACAGAAGTTAAAGGTGTTACATTAATTTACAAAAATTATAAGAAAAGAAAAAGCTCATACTCTTCATATTGTAAAACTGTTGATTGAAGTAACGCAGCCAATAAAGCACTCTTACATGTTTTTTAGCATAGCATAGTTTTTTAGCAGAGTTTTCCCTCATTATGGTTTCATTGCTACAGTTGCTTGCATACCTGCTCCTTTAAATCATGAGAAATTCAGCTAGAGGAAAAAAAGAAGTTATATTAGTGTAAATGGAGTGGAATATGGTGAATCATTAAGTCCCAGTAGTTTGACCCTCCTCTAATTGAAATCAGTTAAAAATATTCTCAGTGACTTCAGTGCTACAAAATCAGCCCCTAACCACTGAGAAGCTGACAGATTTTACTATCTCTGAATGCTGAATGCCTCATTTGGGATTTAAGGAAATATGTGATTAAAATCTAATTTTGTCACAAGATGTACTCGGACTGAAGCTGAGCAAATAATTGATCATGAATAATTTATCTGAGGAAGTTTATCTCTTTTCTTTGTCCCTGAACATCCATGAATAGATCATCATTTCTTCAAATTCACTTTTGTAGACTTTCTTGATTCTGAATCAACTGGACACAGTTTTCTGTATACATGTATTATTTGATCTTCACCCTTTCAGCTGTGCTAATTCTTGATGAATAGTCAGAAATCTCATGATTTATCCCTGTAATAGKATTTCTAGCATAGATACTCCTGAGAAAAAAAATAGCTAAAGAAGGAAAAACACTTCCACAAAAGCCTAACAAAATCTCTTTCCATTTTTTACTTCAAAATGTAAATAGCAATGGGGCATGACATGGGCAAAGCAAAGTTATTTTATTTTGTTTAACTGACCRATTAGTCATAGATATTCCCTACTCGATTTTCTAATAGATCTCTATTTTAGATTCTGTATTACAGTAGAGGATTAAATGGAACCAAGTTGCCTGTCCCTGTATATGTGAGATGGCTACAGTCTTGCCATATTAAATGCTATCATCTCCTCTATCTAAAGTCACATAAAGGTGACTTTATGATCTTTCAATTTATACAAATAAGTTGATATTCATTTTTTTAAATTTCATAGGTCAGCTTTCTACTCCCTATGTCTATTCCCCTCTTATTAATAAAGTTGAGTTGGCATTTGAGCCATATTTATTAACAACTTTCTTATTCTCTTTCACATTTCCTATAAATTTCATCTGTCTAAATAATGTGAAAGTGAGGTATTATAAATTGGAAATAGAAACCATATTAGAAGCTGAAATTTTTTTTAAACAGTTGTTCAAATATTGAATCACAATATAAAATTACCTAGCATTTCTTCCCTAACTTCTTGAGGCCTTGGGAAGCTACAGCTCGTGTAAGTGAAGTGAAGAAATTCCTGACGAATATTTATTTCACAAAATATCAAATGGTACTGTTTATGGACAAAACTTCTCAGCAGGAAAAAATTCCTATCATAATATAATTTGTGCTGTCAGGAAATACTTAAGTCTCCTAAAGAGAACAATGAATTGAACAAGCCATAATCTGAAATCATCTGGAGTGGATCAAGCAACAACTTGATACAACGAGCATCTCTTCAAAAACTGATTCAGAARAAAAGATCAATATGTTACAAATACTTCTTAAATTTAAAGCAATTGGAGTAGTGGTGAAGAACTGTCATTTTAGACATTTCATTTTTAAGAATTGTTCTCCTTCAATTCAATGTGAAAATGAAACAAAAGCTAAGAATATATTCTAACATGCACTAGATCACACGAATCGAAAGAAGTGCAGAGGTTATCATTCTTCCACTTGAAACTGTCTGTTAAGACTTCCATTTAAAAAATAGATTTTGTTTTATTAAAAATCATTCCATGATTAAACCAGAAAGAGACTGTAAAAAAGTTGACAGAGTCYAAAATGTTTTTAAAAATTAAACAAGGATTGAATTTAGTTCAAAAATTATCCTTTGAGGACACAACAAAGAAGTGAAAATCCAGTGCAGAGATTAGGAAAGATCTTGGAAGCTAATCAAGGGTTCTTATTAAAAAAGCAACAGAGTTAATTAAAAGTAATTTTGCTGACTCTTAAAAGGACACTTAATGAAGCTCAGAGAGCCCCAGTGTAGCTGCAAATACCTGCTTAACTACTATCAGAAAGACAAGCTGAAGGAGTATAATACCATTTTTAGTAAAAACAAGTGGGACATCAAAGAAGCAGCTGATACAGGTTTTTCGACAACGTGTGTTACTTCTGTTGTTCTGTGAAAATCCTACTATTTCATTAAAAAGTGACTCTCCCATAGGAGTAGAAGAGGGGTTAAAGCACTATAATTTGAAAACCTCTGCACTTGCAAAATCTGAAARAGGGAAATAAGAAATCAAATAGGGTGGAACTTAAAAACCTTTCATGTAAGATGAGAGAAAAAGTAATTTCTGATAAAAATTTCTGATTTAAGTGGTGAAGAAAAACTGCTCTTACAAACATTGAGTGCTTATTTTTTTCTAATTTGCAACAGAGCAAATTAGGGATATGTTTTTTATTCTTTTATATATGTATATATGCAAGCTGCTTCATCTAATTTGACTCTTTCTGGAAACAGGCTTCAAAAAAAAAAAGTAATTTTAGAGTATTTCTCAAAATAYAACTGTATGAACAAACTGTGATAACAACTCACTTGTCCTCCACAAATCAGCACCCTGTAATACCACCTGTAAAACACCACAGTGTAATACCACTTAGGCACTGGGCACAGGTCGTCACAGGTTTGTTTGCTCTGGGCTGAACCCATGTTGCAACACTGCGTGGCAATGCCCAACCACCACGCTGTAGAATCTTTCTCTAAGCCAGAGAAACGAGGAAAATTATGGATAAGCCTATTTATTTTGTCTGTTGCTGACAATTAAAATTCACATTTCTTCCAGAAAGAGAACTTGTTCATTTATCCAAAGAAGGAATAGATAACAGAAATAAAAATTTAATGATGCTTGTTTTCTAATAAGTAGTAGTGGGCCAACGATGCAAATCAAGAATACAAACACAGGTCTTTTGGCTGGGTGCCTTCCCTAATTCTTCATAACACCTTYGCTGGGATTGTTTTGCAAAGAATGTGAACATATTCTGGCGTCTTGCTTCTCTCACGTGTTATGCCAAGTGTGATTCCCTTAATGCAGCTGCAGAAAAATGGAGGTCAAATTTTTTAACAGTAGAACCTGTAGCACTCAGTGAGATCCCGTGATGAATTGATGATACAGGCAACAAATATTCTGAGAGCCTGCTCATCTAAATGCAGAGTGATTAATAACAAAAATCTTTGATCTGGATCAGATGGAGAAGAGACCTGCATTCAGCTCTTTACCCTGCTAGCCTTCGCATGTACACGTAGAGATGTTGCATGTACACGTAGAGATGTCAATGCCCTGACAGGTGATATACCTTTTATTTTGCCTATTTTTGTGTTGAAAATAACCTTCCAAATTTCAGGAGTTGCTGAAAAATATTTATATTTTCTTTTACATACCTACTAGGCTATACATATGATATATGGTGTTATACATGTTTTACATCCTACAAAGGGATTGTTTTCTACACACACTAGATATAATAGAATTATTTTACACTTCCTAAAGATTCCTACATGCTTTATCTCTTCCAATGTTAAACTCAACACAAAGCGTAATTGAGAGCTGGACATTTTCCATTATAGATTACTGTTGATGAAGGCCACATCCCTGCTATAATAATGGAGAGGGGAAAAAAAATACTGTTTAAGCTAACCCAGCTGTTTTTGCCTGAATCATATTAGGACGCCTTCCTGTTAACCACTTTTCTGCAAAACTGTGGGAGTAGTAACATCCAGCAAATGGCTGTAACAAACAGCGTGGTGAGCAGCAATTACTTCACCGAGCACAGACATCTGAGGAGCAAGCAGCTGTCTGAAAGGTTGGACTTTGTGCCCCTCCGAGTTCTGACAAGTCTCGGAAGGTATGCCAGCTAAAAGAGATTATAACCGAATGGTATTTTGCTTCTACTCCACACAGCTCCAAAATGAGAAAGGAAAACCATCTTCACTCTGCTATTAGTCTCCACTGGTTTGGAATCTATTTTTAACCATTTCAGTTTGTGGAAAGAAGTTCCATCAACTGAAGTAATTCAAACCTCTAAGAGCAAAGGACCTTTCCACAGGTTCCAGTATCAGCTTAGCAGCCTTTAATAAAACTTTCAGAAACCTTATAAATGAATGTGGGTTTAGAATATATTAAGGAAATATAAATTGAGACATAGTATGCCAAAAATAAATTCATACAAATCATTTTCCAAAATTTACCCATTGCACTTCAGTGGTATTAATAAAAATCTAAATATGACATAGTACCCTTAAAAATATTTTAAAACATATAATAATGTTGCATAAATCATAAAAAGACACCTTCATCCATATCCTGATGTCTTTCATAAGGTCAGGGTATAAAATCTAGAAAGGATAAAGTCAATCTAATTATTTCTGTAGGTCAATGAGCAGTTAACATTGGCATTCTGACATAAAACTAGATTTAACACAGATGAGATAGGTTAAACATTTGAGTATATGTATGCCCAAGATCATATATAACTGTAAGAGGGTTAAATAGATATAATTCTCGAAAGAACTTTTGTGAATTGGAAACCTAAGTTCCACTGAACACCTCATTTAATTTCAAGGTGTTCTCACAAGATTTATATTCCATTAAGTATTTACCATATGTGCATCAGATGGCCAGAATCCCTCCTGAATTGCCAGAGGGGGAAATGAACACATTTGCTAACCTGTAAATGTCTGTTGTTGACTTGGAAGTCACGCACTATGTGAAATATGGTTTGGAAACTGCTGGTGGGATGGACATCAACCCTTAACATCAAAATGAAGAGGAAAAGAGTAACTTTTCTGCCAGTACCTTTGTCACCTCTTATGTCAGCTGTTTCTGGACTATCAAGAGAAGAAATAAAATAAAGTCATTACCTTAATAGAGAAAAAGAATAAATTTTGGTATTATAGCTGGCCAAAAATTTTAAACAGAATCATTTTCACTGGAGAGCACTGTGTGTTTGGCTGGAAATCTCATGAGATTTTGTCTGCTTCACTCACATTTGATAGAAATATTTAAAGTAAAGCAAAGTGAAAAGGAATTACTCTCTTTCAGATTTCATGTTTTATCTTTTACATAGTAATATTTATCATGTTATATTCATCACACATTATGTTTAATAAAATTATTTTATAAAATACTGTGAAATAGTTTTTCGATATTGAAGGAAAAGGTTTCAGTACTATCAAGATATAGCACTGGAATAAAAATAAAAATAAAAACAAAACACTTGTTTCAACATGCCAGAATTAGTGGCTGGAATTTCCATTCCCCAAACAGTGGACTTTTGGTACTGTTTGGGAACAATCCTGAATTCTGAATGCCACAGTTTCCCACAGAATTAAAATTCTGCTTTCTGAATATCTTGAGATTTTAATCTCTCTTTGGGATTACTAAAGTCCTATTTATTCTCAGTCTATGCTCTTTTGCAAATAAGTAATCAAAACACTGGAATATATGCTTTCAGGCAGCATATTCAGAACATACTAAAACATAGTGAGCATGATGGTCACATCACCAGAATATCATCAAGAAGATCTAGAATGAATATTAAGAATATGATTTCACTGATGTATATATGCAGAGATGCATTTTCCTTTTGTATTTTTATCAATACCAGTTTCTGTATCCAGATTTCTGAATATGCAAAACCTAAAATAATACAAAACATATTCACGAAAATGAAGGAGAAGTTGAGAGGAGTTTTGGGGATACCACAGTATGCCATATTTGTTTTAAATTTGGAAATATCTTTAAAATAACAAACAGAAGTATTTTCATGGTCAAAGAATAAATTCTGAATGCCTACTTAAGCTAATTTATTTATCAACAGTACCATAAATCCTCATCTGGATTCACTAGTCTCTGGTTCTATCATTAGTTTCCCTCCAATATGTATTTTGCAGTTCCAAAAACTTTTTGGCTGACCTTTCTTCTTATTTTGAACACTATTTGTTCTTTCCTTCTGTTACTCCCATATTACTGAGAAGATCCTTGGAGCAACTAGGATATGTTTTGCCATCAGCCAAGCATGGGTCTAAACCTCCTCTGAGGAGGGCTCGCACTGACAGCAGTGCTAGGAGGCTCAGCCAGAGCTCCAGAGCCTGCTACACCCCTCTCCTGGGCCCCAGTTCTCATGCCATAGTGTATACACACTGGGCACCGGTGGAGTGGAACCTGTCACAGTTCAGCATGCTGCAGATGAAGAAAGCTTGGCACTTCGCTAAGAGCAGTGGGACCACCTTCAGCTATAGCCTGAACAGCAGACAGGAAGACCAGCATCAGCTGGCTGTGCAAACTTCAACCTGTGCAAATTTCATCCTTTTCTTTAAACCCATTCTTGCAGTCCAGTTGTCCACTCTGGTTTAGTTACAACGAAGTTCTCTGAGTGTCTTTCACCTCTAACCCAAGCAGGGGGAAAGAGAACAGAGCAATAGTGAGAAAAGCAAGAAGATCAGCTCAACTTCTCTCTTCTAGTATTCAGAAGAATTGCAGAGAATCTCCACTATTTTCCTGTGCAGTTAATTCCTTTGCCTATTCAAACCTCACCTAGATCTCACCTAGCTATTTTTTAAGACTATTCATCCTATATCTGTACTGACAGAAGTGGTTTTAGAAAGGAACAAACTAGGGCTGTAGATGGAACTACAATAGATCTTTTTTTCTGAGGCATAATTTCTCACTTTTGTGATGGTAGCTAATTAACATCCTGCTACTAACCTTACTGGTTCTGTTAGTGGGCCTCTCAGCTTTTTCTGCTTTAGTGCAAGATCAATAAGGTGGCAGGAGATGTGTCCAGGCATTTCAGTAGTGATAAGGAAGGATCTTGTGCTAGGTTATAGGCTCCTACCAGATAGTACAGCTTCTAAGTGAAGCATAGTGTCCCAGCCTTTGCCTTGCTCCCTGAACCTCACACAACTGCCTGGGGGATAAGAAGTTCCAGGCCACCTTCCTGTAACATCAGGAAGTACAGAAATGACATGACTGGAGTACAGAAAGGACATGATTTTGCACTGAATAAAGGTATGAGATTCTCCAATATCACATAAGACAAAAAGAAATTTGCCCAACAGGAATCAAAGACTGCATAAGGAGATGACGAACTTACCTTTTCATTAATGAAGCTGTCATCTCTGGGTACAGCTACAGCAGTGACATGGGCCCAGCAGTTGCCCACGAAACATCTGTGCTCCAACCCTTTTCTAAGACATCAGTGCAGCAGCTTTCATCAGAATTAAACTCACTTTAAAGTATCATATAAAATGAGCTCCTGCAACCGCAGAACAGAAATTTGTGCACCAGTACAGAGTTTCTTTCATTGTTCATCGTAATTTAATTTCCTATTCTTGTTAGGAGGCAGAGAGTGACAAATGATTTGAAGTAACAGACCTACTCTGAGATACAATGTGCATTGTCAGTAGTATTCAAAGAATGGGGAAAAAGAGATAAAATACATTTTGCTGAGACTTCTCTTTTCTATGAGGTTTTGAATGTAGTGCATTTTCTGTGTAGTAAAAATAAAGATGCAGATTTTCAATAATTATATATGAATACTATAAAAGATCATATGTTGCTATTTCCCTTTCCTAGAATATAGTAGAGTTTTTCTGTACAACTACACTATGAGCTAGTTGTAATTCCAGCTGCCAGCTGATCTATGCTTGAGTGCATTACAGACAACCCTATCTCTTCCCAGACCTCACCCAGAGGCAGATTATTCTTTCAGGAGAATTGCTGTTTTATTTGATATAGTAATAACATATCTAATCTGTTTTATAATGCTGTCTATACAATTCTGTAGATAGTTGTTTTATCCACTGTGGCCATAATTTATAAGGGGTACATTTGTATAATATTAACTATTTATAGAAAGCACTATATGTTGTTTATGGCTTAAAAGGCAGTTAGATTTCATTTGGATTTCATTTTCATTTCATATGGGAAATTATGAAAGAAATAAGGCTCCTATTCACCTTCAATACAGATTCTGATATGAGCACATCTCTGAGGCCAACAGTCAAGAAGGTACCTAGAACTGGAGATATGGTCTCACAGAGAAAAAAGAAAGAAGTAGTTGTCCATGGTAATGAATGTAAGGACATAGGAATAGATTTCTCAGAACACATGAAAGGTCCGGCTGATTCATATTTTGTCTTTGGCAGGGCATAACAGCAATGGCATTATTATTTCCTTGGATAGCAAAAGTTGCAGGATAAGGGGGTCAAGACAAATGGCTTTTAACACTGTCTCCCATAACATCCCCATAGGCAAGTTTAGAAAGTTGGGCTGGATGAGTGGCCGGGGAGGTAGATTGAGAATTGGCTGAATGGCAGAGCTCAGAGGGTTGTGTTCAGTGGCACAATTGTTAGTTAGAGGCCAGTGGTTTCCTGGGGTGCATTAGGAAGAATGTTGCGAGCAGATTGAGGGAGGTAATCCTACCCCTCTCCTCAGCCCTGGTGAGGCTGCATCTGGAGTACTGTGTCCCATTCTGGGCTCCCCAGTACAAGAGAGACATGGAGCTACTGCAGAGTGTCCAGTGGAGGACTGCTAAAATGGTGAAGGGACAGGCACATTTCTCATATGAGGAAAGGCTGAGAGAGCTAGGACTATTCAGTCTGGAGAAGACTGAGGAGGGATCTTATCAGTGTGTATAAATACCTAAAGGGAGGTATTTATACCATASAGAGAGTGGGGCTGGACTCTTTTCAGTGGTGCTCAGTGAGTGGAGGCAACAGGCAAAAACTGAAACACAGGAAGTTCAGTCTGAATGTAAGGAAACACTTCTTTACAGGTTGCCCAGAGAGTCTGTGAAGTCTCAATCATTGGAGATATTCAAAAGCTGTCCAGACAGGGTCCTGGGCAATGTGCTCCAGGTGACCCTGCCTGTGCAGGAGCATTGGCCTAGGTGATCTCCACAGGTCCTTTCCAACCTTAAACCTTCTATGATTCTGTGATTGTGTGAATCAGTCTACCTCATTTACACCTCTGGCATCAAGACTAGCAAGACTATCCTGTGATGATAGYATGAAAAAGTCTTCCAGTTGTTTGTTTAAAACTCATTGCCTAACAGTTTATTCAAGGCCCTTTCTTGTATTATAAGAAAATAAATGACTGGTCCTTATTCCCATTCTCAGTGTCATTCATGATTTTGTATCTTTCCATTTTATATTCCCTCAGTCATCTAAGAGTTTAAGAATCCCATTTTTTTCAACAGTTTTGAACATGCCTCTGCCCCTCCTTTGAATCTTTTCTTACTTCTACTATGTATTCTTGAGAAGGCAGGGATGAGAAGAGTCAGATCTGCACACAGTATTTGAGATGATGACAATGTCATGATGTTTCCTGGTTTATTCTCTATCCCTTATTAGTAATTCCTAGCTTTCAGGTTGCCTATATGTCTGGTACAGAGCACTGAGTTGATGTTTTCACATAATTATCCATAACGACTGTAAGATTTCTCCTGTGAGTGGTAATAGCTAATTTAGACGCTATCACTGTGTGTACAAAGTTAGGCTTGTTTTTCTCCAGGTGCATTACATTGCATTTATCAACACTGGATTTCATCCACCACTTTATCACCCAGTCACTCAGTACCATGAGACTCTTCCCTAACTCTTTTCAGCTGGCTTTGAATTTTAATACTCAGAAAAATATTGAGTTATTAGAAAGCCTGTCATCCTGTTATATATCTTCTTTCCCAGATAATTTATGACTACACTCAACAGCACAGGTCCTAGCATAGTACACCACCGGATTTCACTGATAACTCCCCTCAGTTGCTTCTTTAATGTCCTTATAATAGACTCCCTTGTAATTATATTTCCCATTTGTGAAGCTAAAACTCCTGTAGTAGATTTGGAAGGGTTTTTTGCTCCTGGAACAAACTTAGGTTTGAAGTCATGGTTGTCTTCATCACTATGATTCTCAAAAAGGATCCTACAAGGCCAATGTGGTTGACAAATAGGGTACGAACAATAGAAGAACAACATAACAAAGGCAAATATGAATTGAGTGTCTCCTATTGACAGCCTTAACTTAACCGACTTGGCTTCAAACTCCCATTCACCATGCCACCCATATCAGCCTTGCCTTCTCTGCCATTTGTAAATCAGTTTTAACGTTATTTTTTGAGTGCTCTCTTGACTGTGTATCTCCCTTCCACCAAATTTCTGTAATTCTCATTATGTCCATACCATTTTAGCCACATCCTATTTGTAGGACTTCTAGGATTTAGCTAGACATCTGTTCTTATTCTGGCGTCATATTTTTGCGTGTCCTGTTTACAAAGATCTTTATTTGTTGAGRCTGTGCTTTGGCTGTATCTTACCTGAGTTTTATTCACACCTGCCGTATCTGTGGCAGGTGAGATGTATAAAGAGTTATCGTAAGCAGTAGGATACTGTGAGCATGCCTTTTTGTGCAGTCGGGGGTATCACACCTCCTAAAGCAAAATCCCTGCCAGATCTCTCCTTTCCCTACTCCCTGAAGATCTATCCCTATATTGTTAATTCCTTGGAGTTATGTCTTAATGACACAACTGATTTTGTGACATATAATGCAAAATACAAATAATGAAAACATATAGGAAGAGTTTTTGAATTCTAATGCTAAGAAAAATCTGCAATGGGGCACACCTCTGGACCTTTTAGATAATCTCACAGAATTCATTGTAGTTGAAAAGCCTGAAAAATGCCTTATTTGTTAAAATATGGAGTTATATTGCAATATACTTGTTTTTATTTCTCTACATTATGCTAAAAATGTTTCTCTGTATAAAATTACTTTATACTGTCATTCTAATACTGTGTGTGGAATC
Source organism: Rhea americana (assembly GCF_003343005.1). Lineage (NCBI taxonomy): Eukaryota > Metazoa > Chordata > Aves > Rheiformes > Rheidae > Rhea > Rhea americana. The sequence goes on from NW_028186497.1 coordinate 92,065, forward strand.
AAGCATTGTGAGAACACCAGGATTTTTCTGTTTTGCTCTGGGGGAAAGGAGAAATAAAAGGGAAAAACAACCCTTCAAGCATGACAGGAAGTATCTTTATATTCACCAACAGGGGATCTGATAGATCTTTAGGAAAATAAAAATTAGATTGTAATATTCTGAGAAAAAAAATAATTCCATTGAAAACTTTTGTGCTAAACACTCAGCTTTCATCTGTAACAGATTTAGGATTTTTACTTCACTGTTAAATTCAACTGAATTTTGGAACGAATGTTTAGAGTGGAAGCCATCGTTTTGTAGTGGTGTTTGGGAATACTCACTATGTTCAAGCCAGTGCTGTGGCAGGGGACATGACAGTGAAACAGACAGCCCAGTGGCTAACAAAATAATCCTTTGCCAAAATGATATTGTCTTCAGCTGCTATTAAAGACAAGATATCTAAGAGAAAGAGATATTGTCTCACAGTAGGAAACATTTTACGTAATACTGTTATAAAATAAGACTAAAGAAAAGTGCCACTAGTACTGTTAGAGTGTGGGAAAATCTCATGTAATGGAATGAAATGGGGAAAATACTCTCCACAGAATCTTGTTATATTGGTTCTCAGGGGGGGAAAAAAAAGGCTTTTCCATGAAAACACATTTAAAAAATCTTTTAAAAAATCTTCAGTAAAATTAAATCAAATATTCTGCAATTTATGAGTGCTTATACAAAGCAAATGTGTTTAATCAAAAGACTGAGTTCACTCCTGAGCTGCCTATAAAATGTACCTGAAGATAAATTAAAAGTCAAGTCCTGAAGTCAAAGGATTTTTTATTGCTCAAAGGAGGATAGCAATCGTTATTATGACAGCGTAATATCCTTAATCAGATTTACTTTACTATTACTTCCAATATTGATCAGTATTTGTTCCTTTTAACAAGAGTAACAAATGACAGAGAGAAAATCATAGGCACTACTTTGCAAAATACATATACTCAAAAGAGGCATCATATCTCGAGATTTTAAATATACACGACAGAGAATAATCTCTATCAAATAAATAGCACTGTCCCCAGCTGCCTTTACAAATTTTAGCCACAGAGAAGAGGAAAACTTTTAAGCAGTACTTGGTTAGTAAGCAATGAATTTTTTAATGGGGTTACGAATTTTTGTACACATAGATTTAATAGATATTTATTTTTCAGATTATATGTCAAATCTGAGGTGGTGTTACTCAGATTTCCACTGGAAATCTTTTCTCCTTTCAATAGTCCTTTCAACACTGGATTTGTTCCTTAAAAGCTGGTCCATGTTATAGCTGTCCTATTAACACTTGACTCTTTACCAACAGTAATGCTGCATAAAACATGTTGCACATTTTTGTCAATACAGAGGCAACATTTATACTATTAGCAAAAGCCAGTTAATGTAGAGATTTTGTTGCTCACTGACAAACATCTGTTTTAAGGGTTTTTTTTAACATAAATCCTTTGGTGTCACCTCTGCACTTCTGCAAACTCTGTACTAAAAGCCTGTCTGATGCCATTAAATTATGCATAATGATAGAAATATGCTCTTAATTTCAGTGTAAATAAAAAACAGGCATAACTTAGCTGTCTTTGCCCGTATAAGCATTTTTATATGTCTTGCTTGAAGTACCATGCCACCAATAAACAAGAAGCCTAAGATATTTTTAAGCCTGTATTGTGATCCAACCAAAATACCTCTGGGCTGTTTTCCCCGGTATTTTGAAACTTCTAGTAAATGATCAAAGAAACAGCCGATTGGCGTAGAAGGAGTGCTGCGACTGATAAACACCTAAGACTGTGGATTCTGCCAACCTTACAAATCATGAAATGGCTTGCTTCAAAGAAGCAGCAAGCAAAATGAACCTTTCTAAATGTGCTTAGTGTGGATAATAATGTTGTTGTTTGTCTTCTCATATTTAGGCCTATTAGGCATATTGAATGATACGTTATAAACAAAATTGCATCGGACAGGAAAAAAACAAGTATATGAAAATAAACATAAAATGGCATTTTAAAAAGATAAAGATTTAAAATTATCTTGAGGAAATTACAACAGTGTGACCTGTTTAAAAAGGAAAACAAGAAACATCCACATGCATCCCATGAGGTTCATAGAATATTTATTCAATTTTCTTTTTAATAAAAACAATCTCTTTAAACAAATTATGTAAGAAGAAAACACAAGAGATTTACTGACATCTTGTCATCTAGAGATAACCTCCAGGCCATTAACACATTTGACAACATCTTCTTTTATGATAGTATATTGCCTTAATTTTAATACTTATGGAAGGATCTTTCCCAAAATTACTTCCTCTGAATTCTCCCAAGCTGTGTAGCAACCCCATTCACATTAAGCAATAGACAACCTGAAATTACTGCTTTTTTCTCTTTATCATCTTCCAAAGATTTAGATTATATCTAAAGTAATCAAGGATGCTCAGAGGAGAGAACTGATGTGTTATTCAGCTATCACTGAAAGCCAAGAGTCAGAGACCTGCTTCATTCAGGGCMTATGTTAAAACAACGAATATATCTTTGACATAAACTTCTGCACCACTCTGCAGCCAATTTCACACCACTTCTTCCATCTTGTTTAAGATTCAAGGTTCCCCTCTAGTATTTACCACCAATATGAAAGCAGAAAATAAATATTCAACAATAATACTTTACAGCTACTGATAATTGAACTTTACATTCTCCTTTGGCTCACTTGCTTATTTAGTCTATGGATGTCTTTCAAGATATGCACAACAGAACTAGCAGGYTGGGTAAATAGCTAGTCATGAATATCTATACTTAGTTCACAGTTGCAGTATATTTCTGTACTCTTTGCCTGTCTGTTAGAATACGCATTCTGGTGGTGATCACATCTTTACTATGTCAGCTTGTTTCTCTCAAGTAAACTGTCCATTCAAAGAGTTTTAATTTCTGCCTTTTTAGTGCATTTTAACAGTTTCTTGCCCTTTCCTAAGCTGCTCAAAGCCTCTCATTTAGTTTGTTACCCCCTCAACACTGTTCAAACCATTGTTTCTCTATACCATAAATCAAATTTTGTATTATCTAAAYGGTTTCTATTTATGCATTAATTTCGATAATAAAACCAGCTTGGCAGGAATGACATGTTGTTATGCAGTCACAGAGTCAAGTCCTATTGAGTCCTCTTCATTCAATGCCTAAAGTTCTAATAAATTAGTGCTGTATAATTGAAGCTTCATCACAGTCAGTTGCACCTACCTATTTCCAGAGTTCTGTAAAGGTGTAATTCCCAACAGCTGACATTTATTTTTTATCTTTTCTGTTATTTATAATGCATGAGTGTCCATTTGTTCTATGTAAAAGGGTGTGCTTTTAAAATAAGGCCATATCTTGTACTCTTTCCTTGTCATTAGGTACAGCTATCCTGACTTTTTCATCCACATCAGACAGGACCCAGATCCAAGCACTGAGTAATACAAACTGGTTCATGTTTTGTGTTGTACATGCCCTAACACACAGAGGCAGAAATGCAGCTCTGCACAACAGCTATCCAAGAACCTTTTTCATCACCACTGGATTGATTTAGAGAACTCTTTCGTTGGCTGTGGCTGGGACAGCTTTTTTTTCCTTTATCTGTGCTTCCTCAGCTGCATGTAGGACCCCATGGGGATRGCAATGTGCATGGTATCTTAGTCTCAGTCAGACTTCTGCCAGACACTGCTATGGGAGTTTACCTGTCTTATCCTGAAAACAAGGAAATCACAGGGACTTCAAAGAGATCCTGAATTCCTGGACGTAGCTTCACATATCTCCTGCCAACTTCAAAGGTCCTTTCTGCAGGGTCTTTGAGATCAGCAGTGAAGTGCTAGCCTCTCCCTGTGAGAAACTCCTTTAGAGGAAAACAGAGTAAGCAAGTCAGGCTTTGGAGACGCACAATACACTGCCTTGTTCCTCATATGCAGTGTCCTGCTGTGCTAGTAAACCAAGGCAAAATTTTGTTCCATCATAGGTAGAGGCTAAAGATACTTGACAGGTAGCATTCTGGCAGGATAGCATGGACAACACTTCTTGCAGGATGGCATTAAAATGTTTCAAGACTGTAAGAGAGCTCATTCCTAACCATCTGTAAATCTGCAACAGTAAGTTTGCAAAAGGTAACTATAGGAAGTACCAAAAATGTTACTAAAAAGAGTACTAGAGAAATTCTCTACCACCTGTGTCCAAAATGTTTTGTAATGACACTTCCTTTCTGTGCCTTTGCAGTACGTTTTGCGTGGCAAATGAGTCAAGATCCCCTTTCTGCTTTGGGTGCCTGTCAAAAGCAACTTGAGCCTTTAATAACAAAACCGGAGTACAATCCTCACTTGTCAAGCAGCTACTGCTCACCTTTCCATTACCAAATTGTTCAGATATTCTGATTACTTTCCCTTTGGTCCATAACTACATAGAGTTTAACTATCTCCCTACCTTGAAAGATTCTCCATCTACTGTGAGATAGTGGATAGAGTGCTCCAATAGAGGGCTTGGGTCCTGAGGACCCCAGCTGTTCCATATCATGTCACTCTGATACCACCCCTACATCCAGAGTCTCACTACAAGAGGAAGCAAGCAATTTCTGCCCCATCTCTGTACCCCAGAGGTTGGCTATCACTCCCAAACTCATCTGCTAGATCATCGATTCTGCAGCAATTCATCCAAGCTCTGCTTCAAGTCCTGTAATCTATGGGCTCTCTGTGAACTTGGAGGGTCCAGAACTGTGCCTGGACAACAGACCGACACTAGATTGGAAAAAGAAGAAAAGTAGGAGGACACTCATGGCAACTTTTGCTCCCTTCTGTACAAGCTTCCTTTAAAATCTATTCCAAGCTAGACAGCAATTTATATTTTTATAATTAGTTTACCACAGAACTCAGTCATATGATTTGTGGGCACAGAACAGTATATTTACAATTTCTTTGGACACCTCAGGAGGACAAAATTTCTGCACTGAAAATTTTGACATTTCCCTCCACCTGTATCAGATAATTATTGAGTATTCGTAAAAGTTACAGTAAAGAGTTATAATCTATATTAAATAAATTCCGATTGGAGTAATTGAAATTATAAGGTTCTAGACAGGCTCTGAATGAATGAAATAAAAAATAACTTACCGGAAAAATAAATTTAAAATTATATCCATATCAACAACTCATGTAAACAGCTCATCTAATGGAAAGAAAGTGTATGTATAATGCAAAATCATGTACAAAAAATGCAAAGGATTAAGGGGATTCACAAGAAAATTGAGAGTTTATGCCAAAAGACAACTCATTCCCTCCAGCAGAGGCTTCTGTGTATCATGTTTAGGTATTACAAATTAGCCATTTTACTGTAATTTTAACTCATTTCACATGGCGAATCGAAACAAGGTGCTAATGATCGTTCCATTATGGAATTCTAATTATTAGGATCACCTGATAAGCCCCAGCCTAAGTTTTCATGGGACAACATATTTGTAAGTAAAATAGTGTAGCTAAACTGATTTAGTAGAACACCGAGCACCAAGGAGGATTGTAAGACTGTAATTTACCACGATATGCATAAACCCTAGAAAGGCAGAACACTGTCACATACATTTGTGAAGATGTTTGGGCTTTGATAGCACTGTAAGTAGAAGGTAATGAGCAGGAAGAAACTCAGGGGTGAAGTGTATGTAGCAGTTTGAGAAAACTATTGAGCAATTGCAGAGAACTTGTAATGATTTTCAGCATCTCTAGAGGATGACAGGGAATGTCAATTTTTGAACTCTGCAGGAAAAATTTTGGAGCTAATCTTTCGCACTAATTTCCCTTAATTTAGAGAATGGATTTAGGGATTTAGGCTTCCCATGTAGTCAGCTGACAGACTAAGTATCTAACCCAGGTGTCCAGAATAGCTCAGAGGATTTCCAGGGATGAGGCAAAGCATCCTAGGCGATCTATGCACTGAAGTTCAGTTCCTCTCTTATGCTGTGTGAACATTTTCTGTTTGCTGCATCTCTAATAATAAACAACACAACCTCTCTCTTGTATGATTTTGAGGGCAAGTGGCATGGCACAGCTCAAGCCTAAGAGAGTTAAACTCTTACCTCCACTCCCCTGCAAATGTGGCCTTGTCCATATAGTTTACTGGCCTGTGCTGCCTCTGGTTTGTGCTGGTTTGACTGATTAGCCCATGCCAAAACTGTCCCAGGGAACACGTTAATAAATAAACAGCATGGATGATCACATGACAGTGCTCAGGCCCATACCTTACCCTATTTAATTTACTATTATTAGGCATAGTCAAAGATGCTGAGTCCTCAAGCCCTCCTTCTAGTCATAATCATTATTTTTGTCCATAATGTCACCGAGGTCAATGATGCCTACGCTTAGGTCATGAAGTCATTCATTTTGTAAAGTGCTGTACCCAATGAAGCTATTACAGCTCCCAGTGGTTCTGCCAGAGGTCATTGCTCCYGCAGCTCCCACAGCCAGCTGGAAGGACCAGGTGAACCCTCCCCGATCATCTTCAGGCAAAGTCAGTCAGGTTAACTTCACCTGTCAATGAAAGGCTTTGAGCTAAACTGATTAACTTTGCCAAAAGCAGGTTGAGGAGCATTCACATGATCCCTCCTGGTGGAGGAGCTCTGGTGGTCAAGAGCTGTCAGCTGAAGACAGCAGCAGGGAACYGTAGAGAGGAGGAGTGAGGGGTAGTAAAAAACTCATGTGGTCTTGGAAGTTGACTTTTAAGGATCAGACACCAAAATGTAAATGGATTAAATCTCATGTGCAACTGCTTGCTTAATGAATCCCTGTACGCAATAATCAGGCTGTTTTCTGAGAAAGAAGTAATAAACTAATATAAGCAAGAAGTAATTATCTTATCAAGTGAAAAGTTCACACTGATGAGTGAACCAGTTACAGACTAATGTTCATTTAAAGATCTTGTGACATACGGCCAACAGTGCTTCGTTTTAAGCAGAGGCCGATGCCATCACAAATCTTTTGAGCTCCTTGTAGCTAAAAGTGTCTGCAATAAACACAGCTATGCMGTCCTCAAAGCTGCCATTTAAATGAGGGCTTCTCTTTTATGGAAGAAGTCCTTGCCAGTGGAAAGAAGTTTAAAGTATTCACTTATACTGTGTCTGACAGCAGCTGGTAGCAATAAACCCTTTTCCTCCTGGTGTCCCTGATATATATTCTCAGATTTATTACGTACTGATGCCAGCGATGTTCAGCTGGCAATGACCACAATGAACACTACAGGTGCACTGACACCGAAGAGAAGGTAGATAGCCAAAAATGAGAAAAGCTACATATTCACTAAAGTTAGAGGGAACCAAGAGATTATGCTTTATGCAGCTATTACTCCCCATTACCCTCAAGCACGGCATCTGGATAAAAAAACCCATGACTCAGTGTTTTATCTATGATGTTACATTGTAATTCTGATTTAACTTTCATCTACCTTTTGTCTTCTTATAATCTCTCTCCAGTGACATAGTACAACATCCAGCCAGTTGTAGCAAGGTAACTCTTAAATGGGATCATGCTGAAGATGCTGCCTGGGATTTTAATAATGAGGTGGTCACACACACTCTGCTCTGCCTTCCTCCACCTAYTAAGTGTTGTATTTTTTTCAATCTGAGTGAATCGGCTAGCAGATTTAGAAAGCTGCTAGCAAAGCTTTGTGTCAGCACAACAGGGACTATGAACTTCCAAGTGAGAGGAAACAGGTGGCTCAAACTGGAAAGTGATGGAAGAACTTTGCTACCTTACATAGATCTTTGCCTATGTAAGAATGTCAGTGGACAATTACTTTGTGTTGACAGCRCAGATTTGAGACATACTGACTGAGCCTGCAAGCATATATTTGTAAAGATCGTGTTTTCWTGCTTACCTCAACCAGTTTTTAGAAAAGTAGAAGAGAGAAGCTWTTAAAGGGGACTTCTAAAAGACCTGGAGACGCTTATTTTAAAACTTAAAGCAACATGCAATTTTCAGTCGTAAGTGCCCAGTGGTGAACCCTCATATTCCCATCGCAGAACCACCACATTGAGTGGCTAGAGGTAAGCTGTAGAAGCTGCCAGATGCTTCAGTGACATTCATGGACTCTGTGCAGCATTTTTGAAAAGCAGGTGGCCTCAGTGAAAGGACCTCAGTCCCTCTTCAATCTCTCTGCACCTTCTGGCATCATGTCCTTGCTTATGCTGATACTGGAATGATACTCTCATTCAAAATTCTAGCAAGAGGTGAATCATCCATTTCTTCTCTCATGTTACAGCCATTCACTGCCACCAACACAACTATTAAATTCATTTACTTTGAAGGAACAGAGAATGACAACATATGTAGTGCTAAGATTTAAAACAYTTCCTCAATAAGATAAGATAGGCTGAATCACAAATAACACGGGGTAGCTTGCTCCCAGCTCCCATATGTGTTCACAGTGGGAGAGGTATGGTGTCTGCAGCAAAGTTCCTGGTCACTTTCAGAAGAMACAGATTTTCAGAAAGAACAACTCTGGAAATAACATTTTGTTGTCAAAAACACCTATCTGCTGCTGTCAAGACACTTTACTTCCTAAGGTGGTGCTCCTGAAAGTGACATTTAGTTTAAAAGATCTCACTTTCACTTTCTTTCRGTGCTCACGTCACTGTGTTTCCTGCTGATTGCCAAGCTGCACATAGCTATATTTGGCTTCATGTGTCTCTTTTAGAGCACTGATCATTCTGTTATCAGCATCATTAGTATAAATTACAGGACAATCTTTCTTGTCCCTTGAGAGTCACTAAGGGAATTATATGGGCAAATTAGATCAAAGTTAACTGCCATAAAACACTAATAACACTTTTTGAACAGTGTTTCTTAAATTGAGAGTATGGCAAATGAAATATACAATCACTGTATGAGAATTTTTTAATGTATCTCATGAAAAATATGCTAACCTTAGTTCTTTTTATAATGCCCTATCATTTTCATTAGGAACAGTCTTACAAATTTGAGTGCTGTAATTAAGGCAAATGTGTTTTCAGGTAGGTAATCTCCTTTTGTTTATGTCTGCTAGCTACATATTGACTGTTCTCATTTGTATTAGCTCATAGGCACTGTATTTTAATTAAGTAAATAGAGTTTCTCATTAGCTAACATTAATACTTCACGTATTTGGCCTAAGCATTTGAARTTGCTCGGGAACGTTCTTTATTATTCAGGTTAGTTTTGCATAGTTGTCATGTGTAATTAGATAGCTCCATTAACCAGTACCAACACAGTGACAATGTCAGCTAAAATATATATTTGCTTCTGTCATTATCAAAGAAATAAATCATTTATTGAAATCAGACAATATTCAAAGCTCCTAGAGTCACGKAATCACAGAATCAGGGAATCACAGAATGACTGAGGTTGGAAGGAATCTCTCTGGAGATCATCTAGTCCAACCCTCCTGCTCAAGAAGGGCCACCTAGAGCACCTTGCACAGGATCATGTCCAGGCGGGTTTTGAATATCTCCAGAGAAGGAGACTCCACAACCTGTGGGCAAGCTGTTCCAGTGCTCTGTCACTCTCACAGTAAAGAAATTCCTCCTCATATTCAGATGGAACTTCCTGTGTTTCTGTTTGTGCCCGTTGCCTCTCATCCTATCGCTGGGCACCACTGAGAAGAATCTGGTCTTCYGCATCCTCTTGACACTCTCCCTTAAGGATAAGGATGGTGTCACCCCACCACCCTTGATAAGTTCCCCTCTTCCCCAGGCTGAAGAGGCCCAGCTCTCGCAGCCATTCMTCATAGGGCAGATGCTAGTGTGCTCTGATCGTCTTCACAGCCCTACACTGKACTCTCTCCAGTAGCTCTGTGCCTCTCTTGTAGTGGGGAGCCCAGAACTGGGCGCAGTACTCAAGATGTGGCCTCATCAGGGCTTAGTAGAGAGGGAGGATCACCTCTCTCAATCTGCTGGCAAATCTTCTCCTAATGCACCCCAGGATGCCATTGGCCTTCTTGGCCACAAGGGCACATTACTGGCTCRTGGTCAACTTATTGTCTATGAGGTCCTTCCCTGCTTTCCAGCAGGTCAGCCCCCAGCCTGTACTGGCACATGGGGTTATTCCTCCCTAGGTGCAGGACCATGCACTTGCCTTTGTTGAACCTCATGAGCTTCCTCTAAGCATACGAAATTATGCATCAAATTATATGCTTAGTAAATAGTTGCTGACTATATATGAAAGTAACTTCTTACTTGCATTCTATGACAAAAAATAAATTCAGTATCAGGAATTATGGGGCTCAGGTCTGTTATGCTTAAGGAGACAAAACTGTCATATATCAGCAAAGCTCTGCCTATATAGCAGTCCTTAAGTGCTGTGAGACTTCTACGATTTACCTTTATTGTACTGAGAGTTAGCTATGCTGTTACTTGAAACCCAAAATTTAGATTATTCTCACCTGAGAAACACAGTGAAAATAGCAGTAGATCCACTTGTCAGACTTAAAATTAGTATTAATTTCACTGTGTTTGTGATGCCCTGGTGCTGCTCATTTTCAATTTTCTGTGGACAGCACTAAAGGGCTAGGAATGGTCAGAGGTGATGCTAAATGAGGCCACTTATCTATTCCAAGTTTGATTTTGTGGGCATCTTCCCTAGTTTAAATGAAGCAAGTAAAGATACATRTAAAGACTCAGAATTAAAGTAGTTCTTTATCTTCTATTATCTTTTTAAATTTAGATTTTTTTCCATGTCAGATATTTGAAATTATACTGCTGATAGGCATAGCACATGTACCTACCTATTGAAATTTTGTGTTGTGTCTATAATTAGGGATGAGAAAGTGGACATAAACTGTCCCACAGTATCATAATGTTCACATATTTTTTTTCTACAGTAATATATAAAGAATATAAAAGGAAAAAATTATTGAGCATGGTAGACTGCGCTTTGCAATTTCTAAATAGTAAACAAAAAGAATAAAATATTCTCTATTGCATCTGCATGTAAAACACAGAGGCAAATGATAAATTGTAGACTTTCTGAATACTTTCACATTTTTTCTTTTTTACATGATGCACAGTCAAATAAGAGAATTATAAAGATTGKTAGAACAACAACTCTACAGCTGAACCACCAATTTCATGACACATTCTCCTTCACTCCATAAGGCCAACCTGGCATCAATAATCTTAAACCCAATGAGCTGTAGCTTATACTTTTAGCTGCTATTTTAAAATGACTAACAGACTGTTACTCATGGATTAGTCTATTATCTTATATTGTAAAACTTGGTTTCATAGCATGGTAAGCAACAGATGGAAACGAGCTTGTTACTTGTTACTTTTGAATTAATTCTTCAGTTATTCGTATATGCATACATGCTTGTTGAAAAGTTTATAAAACTAKGTCAACTAAACAGAAGATCATACCTAGAATTCTGACCTGTAATTTAAAAATATATAATTTTAATAAGTAGACTACAGTTGAAAAAGGAAGGGTACCCATACATCTGCTGGTAGCACCCTCTCATTGCCAAAATCATCATGACTCCTGATTTTACAAAGGCAAAGAAAACCTTGACAAAGAAGCTGGATAACTGATTGGAAGAAGCTTGACAAACACTGCATAAATGCACCCAGTGAGGTAGAAATTCATAAGGCTGATTGAATGTATATCTGTATATGTTCACAGGGGGGTGTATAATCCCCCCCAGAATACAGAACACCAGCCTATGGTTATTATAGACACCATCTGATGCAGCCATCATGACCACAGAACTACTGTGTAATGAGAATTTGATCAGWGGATCCATTTAGCATAAAAAATGGACATACTTAAGCTAGTCAAATTCCTTTCTACATGATTTGCATTTGATTATTATTTTAGCTTTCTCATTTTGCAAATGTAAGTAAGTATCCATGATAAGCTTGAGCCACCTGGATGTAATTGCAGGCATCATTCATTTCAAATACTGTCCTGCCCAATGTAAAATACATCTAGAAGATAAAATAATTCACATATCAAACACCATCTCTACAAACTTCAACCTTTCTGTGGGCTGGGATGAATGCAGGGGCGAAAAGATTAGCTTTGCAATCTGAAAAGCCAGTGGAGCAGAGTTCCGGCAGAAAATACTAATTTTAAATCTCAGGATCCCTCATGAAGGACGTGAGGACATGGGCTTCTGGCAGTTCTGTCCTCTTAGTAATGAGACAGCATTAGCTGATCGTGACTGTTCAGCATGTCACAATGACGGAGAGGAGTCCTTGGATCTTGCACAGCCTGAGCTTTACAGATGACCTCCACCCAGAAACAAATCAGCAGTCACTGAAGACCAGTGCTGCACAAACACGAAATACATGCATGGGGTAGGTATATTTTGCTTTCTACCCACCTCYGTTTCAGTCTGTATACCCATAACAGAGTATATTATAGCAATTTTATCTCAAATGCACAAAGACATAGATCTGAGAGCCAAGAAAATATCTCCACACTTAGAGCTAGCTCTACCACTAGTACAGTGCTATACTGGATGGAGCAGGCAAGGCATTTATTATGAAAAAATGGTCGTTTGAATAAACCAGAAATGCAGGCCTGATTCATCTGGATGTGCCCTGTAAAATCTTATATCCAAGCAACTTTATGAATKGCATGACCCACAGTGACAAAATATTCCATATAGCTAGAAGACCTATCCAACTGCAGATCAATTTATTGTGCAAGACTTCAGGCACTTTTATAATGGTAGAGAACCTCGGTCACACCATACAGGAGATGGATTTGTTTTGATGACTTGTCCCAGGATACTAATAAGCCCCCAAATCATTTAATCACTCTACTCTTACATAAGGCATAAGGGCATTCCAGATATATACCAGATGTTTAAGCAAGGAAGAGAAGACAGAATTGCTTTCTTTTGCAGGTCTCCTGGCTCACATATAACCTTCAGCATGTAAATACACACCTCCAGCTGTGGAAGTTGAATAGTTTCAATGATAAYAGTTTTAGGCATACATATTTARCCATATATCATTAATCATATGTAGTCARTCTATCTATTTATCTATATATCTAYACTTTAGCTGTGCAGAATCTTCAAATCAAAGAAAGCTAGATTCATTATGCAGAGTGCTAAAACATCATTCCCCATTGAAATATCTAATGTGGTACACCCCGCAATAGGGGGAAGAATCTATAACTACTTGTTGTAACAGTCATTAAATACTGCTCACATTATGAAGAATCAACTGTCATTCGTTACTCAGTGCAAGCTGTCCACACCATCTTCCTTTTGAGAAGAGGAATCTAGATATTTCCATGAGCCTAGATCTTTGGTAGAAATCTAGCTGTGAGAATGAGGATACAGCTCCYATTATATAAAGGTAGTTCCAAGTCCTCTTTCTTCTTGTACTTAATCCAGGCAAAATCCTGAAGGTTCTTCATTACGCATGCAAGTCAGGGGTCCCATCCTTTCCAAAATCGTAAATGGTATTAACGTGATTAGCCGCTGACCTTGGATTAATCTGTATAAAAAAGAGAGCCACATCTGCGGTCAGAGAAACTTTGTATTACTGAGAATTATTACAAGGTGAAAACAAGGAACTGAGAATATATTTCTTGCCCTTTGCTTGTTCTTATTGAACTAATTAATGCATGAAGTTCTTTAACCTCCATGAAAACAACCACTGGGAAAAATTATTYCATAGCAGCTTGATAGCATGCAATGGTTTCTTGGCAATGTTCCCTTTTCTGCCATTAGAAACACCAAGCTTTGATTTTGCTTGAAGCTTTTGGATTCTGGAAGGTTGTAGAATTCAGTATGCTGAATTTATACAATAAATAATATTCCTGTCTTGCTTTTACTTAATATTGTACTTACAGGCCTGCTCATCAAGTAACAAGCATTGTTTGTATTCCTAAGAAATACAGAAAAAAATAAATTGACTTTTTTTAATTTATACACAGAGTAGTATGATTTTTATATCAGTGATATAACTTTCTYCCTTTTCAGCTGTGTTTTTATAGTAATAAGATAAACTGTCATCATGTTTTATCTTCCTTATTTTTCCTTTTAACTTGAATAGAGTATGATACAGCTTTTAATAAAATTCAGTTGTTTTATATGAAAAATTTATGATTTCCTCATATTTGAGGAGACCTATGAATTGGACAATTCATTTTAAAAGATACCTTTTTTAAAAAAAATAAATTTTAAATAAATTAAATATATAAATAAAATCCAACCTCTTTGGCTACTTTAATTTGTAATATAAATTTGAAAAGCACAATTCTTTTCTTCTATTCATATGGATAGGGTGCTGGTSCTTTGTTTTGCCTTTTTATAAACACATTCATGGAGAAATATAGGTACAAATATTYAATAAATGCTAATAATGCTAATTAAACTAAGCAAGGAATCTCATTGTGAAATTACTGCCTCTTGCAAATCAGAATTTGAGTTCAATGCTGCAAAAATGTATGACTTGCAAGTGCAAGTGTATAACTGCAATTAGGAAGATTACCCATAGCTGTGTACACATCTTGGAGTGTTTCAGGACTGAACACTATAGTTTAAAACAAAACATTAACATCTGGACTTCATAGTTAGGGTGGATACTATGCTACTGCATCATCTTATACCTCCTATAATTAGTTTCCCAACCTTTCTGGACAGGCTGGAGAGCTGGGCAGAGAGGAACCTCMTGAGGKTCAACAAGGGCAAGTGCAGAGTCCTGCACCTAGGGARAAATAACCCTAGGCACCAGGACAAGCTGGGGGCTGACCTGTTGGAGAGCAGCTCTGCMGAGAAGGACCTGGGAGTGCTGGTGGATGACAAGTTGACCATGAGCCAGCAATGTGTCCTTGTGGCCAAGAGGGCCAATGGTSTCCTGGGGTGCATTAGGAAGAGTGTTGCCAGCAGGTGGAGGGAGGTGATCCTGCCCCTCTCCTCAGCCCTGGGGAGGCCTCATCTGGAGTCCTGTGTCCAGTTCTGGGCTCCCCACTACAAGAGAGACATGGAGCTACTGGAGAGAGTCCAGCAGAGGGCTATGAAGATGATCTGGATCTGCTCTGGCTGGAGCACATGCCCTATGAAGAACAGCTGTGAGAGCTGGGYCTCTTCAGCCTGGGGAAGAGAAGACTGAGGGGGGATCTGATCAATGTGTATAAGCACCTGAAGGGAGGGTGTCAAGGGGATGGGGACAAACTCTTTTCAGTTGTCCCATGTGACAGGACAAGAGGCAATGGGCAGAAATTGAAGCACAGGAAGTTCCTCCTGACCATGAAGGGGAATTTCTTCCCTATGAGAGTGACGGAGCCCTGGCCCAGGTTGCCCAGAGAGGTTGTGGAGTCTCCTTCTCTGGAGATCTTCAAGGCCTGCCTGGATGCAACCCTGTCTACCATGCTCTAGGTGACCCTGCTGAGCAGGGAGGTTGGACTAGATGATCTCCAGAGGTCCCTTCCAAMCTTACTGATTCTATGATTCTATGATGATTCTATGAAAAGTTGCTGTTCCACTCCAAGGAAGAGCTGTAGAGACACTGAAAAACAAAACAAATCAAAAAAAATTCCAGTTCTAATTATCCTGACCAAATGCTAATTTAGGTTTTTTAGTCACACAGATCTGAAAGTTATGTGTATGAGCTCACATAGTTAGCTTAAAGAGATAGTCATCTATTTTCAGAAAGTCCATTCAGAAAGCCAACGAACTCCAGCAGTAAGCATCTAGCCTTGGAAGCATCTATATTATTCATTACCTACAATCTGAACTGCAGATATACCCTACGCACCTTGCACAGTGGTTTATTCCTGTTCAAAATCCGTAACAGTGTAAATATGATACATTGTATAGTGGTACWCATTTTCCTAGATAGTCCTACTTGCTGGGTGTGTTCAAGCATTCCTAAAATACAAGAGCAGTAAGTCCAGTAGAAAGAATAAAATCCRTATCTGTTATTATTCAGAAGGGTCTGCATTATAAATAACAACTATATCATTTAGCCATGGAGATGGAAAATGAGGCTCAAGTTTCACATTCTAAATCTAGATCAGAACATTCTAGTTATATTTCTACTCTAATTATGGGTAACAAGAACTCCAGACAGCTGCATCTTCTAACTTTGTTACTGGAGGTGATCCACTATTCAACTGGAAATATAAGGGTCATAGGACCTTAAAAAGATAAAACAGAAGGGACCTTTCTCTACAAATAACTGTATTCCACTCCTCCTTTCACATTACATGAATCTTAGACATCAAAAACAAGCTTGGGTGCTAGATCAAAAAAGTATGAATCTTTCCTCCTCTGCCTACTTGCTGGAGTGATGCAGTTTCTTTCATGTTCTTGCTCTGATGCTGCTTCAGGAGGATAAATGTGGGTTCGTTACCTTGGTGTTCTACATCATCTGGCTAGGTAACTCTTGTGGGAATTGGGAGATACGTATTTATTTCCACTGCTSTCTAACTCTTTGGCTAAATACTCTAACCAATAACATTTTAGCAAGAAAGAGCTGGTATCAAGAAAGGCGCAGTTACACATGCCCATCAGAAAGACATACCATGTCCAGAGGAGATACAGATCTGTTCAGCATGCAGCAGGATGGGAATTTCTGCACYGGGGGGAAGCCAGCTGCAAGCTCTGGCTCTGTGTGCAGCAGCAGCTATCTATAACATCCTCCTGGTTGTCTTGGTTCTTGATGTTCCCTGAGGATTCCGACATGTTCCAAGTTTACAATAAAAAGGGTGGAGGAGACAACTGCCTACCTGCCTGGGTTCACTGTCCTGCTGTAGTGTGTATYATGTCTAGTTCAGGCCTCCAGACTCACCCTGCTGGGGCCAGGTATTAACACAAGAGGCTCCCAAAGAGACTCTCTCACTCTTTCTGCATACAATTTCTCATGTAGGTGTTCTCACTATAAGGAAAATATGTCTAAAATAACAATTAACTTGACGAGTTTTGAGATTTTGCTCTCACATTCACCTATTTTTAATTGCCTTTTGTTGCCGTTGAGATTTTATTAAACTACAGATCACCAGCAAGTAATAATCACTTTTAAATATCAGGATTTAGTCTCATACTGTGAGTCTTGAAAAGTCATCATTAAAAATGTATATTTCTGGTTATATGTAGGAAGGTCCATCTGCTTCAGCTAACCTTTTGAAGAGAGGTTGATTGTTTGAGGTATAGGTTGGTGTAAGAGCTGTTAGTATTTCAGTATGTGCTGCAACTTGGAAAGAGAAACAGACTGATCTTACTGCGTTTGGATTTTGTAATTTTAAATAACTGACAGGACATTATAGTACATATGTTAGACCTCTTGTTTCATTTTGAAGCTAAATAAAAAGTAAAATAAATATTGCCTTTTCAGTAATATTATATCACTATAGTAGATCAAATGAATAGTCCATCAAGACTACTGTACCACCTTCAGCTAYGACTGAAGCCTTTACAAAAAATATGCATATTGCTGAATGTATATTGTGTGTGTATATATGCATGTGCGCATGTATGAGTAAGTGAAAACACTCTGTGTAAACACATTGTATCTGACTATGTTTAGCACTCTGCAGTGATCAAAGACATGCCACTAGTTTTATGAGACTGCAAATTAAGATGGAAAAAGTACAATAGACACAGCAGAATAATCTGCACCATTTGCGTTCTCGTGAGAATATTTTTAACTTACCACTATGTAAAATCGATAAAGGCCACAGTAATGGATGAGCAACTGGATCACTAACAGATCTTCCAGAATAACTGGAAGTGGGAAGTTAGTACATAATAGGTTTTCTGTAGGCTCTGGTTTTGGCTCAATGGTATTTGATATCCTTAGGAAGGATTTGTAATAAAACTAGTGCTGGTAAAATCTTATGATGACAAGGAATCATTGAGTAGACCATAACAATAAAAGTAAGTCACTTACATATATCTAAAATGATAAATATATTATTTGTGTATTTAGAAATAAAATCACCATGGAAACTGAATGGTACACAGCAGTGACACTGAAATGACTTAGGGGAAGAGAGGATCCGTGGAACATACCCTCTCAGCAGGGTGTGCTAACGACYTGGGCATGCCTAAATTGGGGGATTCCAAACTCCCAATTCCCAAGGAATACAGACCTGGTGTAAGCCCTGAAAAGAGCACTAAAGAGCACTAAAAATACACGTGTGGAATACTGTGTCCAGCTCTGGCAGACTCATTTCAAAAAGAATGCTGGAAAATGGCATAACATTCAGCAAAGAGCTTCAAGATTGATTTTAAGTCGCGCTCTTCTTCAAGTCAATGAATCTGCTCCTGCACTTTTACCTGCGCAGACTCACCAGGTTAAAGACATTTACCCACAGACATTACTTTTGGTCATAAAATGAGCCAGATACTTTTCAAAAACAGCTCTGATATTTTATTCTGTGACTTCCTGTGGCTATGAATTCCACATGCTGAGAATAGATATTTCTATAAATAACCTTGATAACCACTACTGAAAGGTAGGTGTTTAGGGAGTTTTCAAAATATATTTTGTTTACCTGACATACCATAGCAGCTCTATTGTGTACAGGGAATTCTGATAGACCTTAAAACTTGCAGCACAAGAGATTATAAACCATAATGGCCAAAGTGAATATACCCAGCTTCTTCTAAAATGTGATGAGCTAAAGTATCCATCTGCAGTATAAAAACATCATTAAATAATACTTTTACATGGTGTCTCATAACAGTATCGCATTTATCAATTTGTAATATGTTATATTGTTAGTATCATACATAATTATAAATGAAAGAAATTACTGTATGCATAAATTAGAGAGTTTTCAAGGGATAGTAATTTGTCTTTAATAAAAAATCTATAATAYGCTGATAAAAGCAAGTATTGGGAGGATGGTAATTTTATCTGAATAAAAATAGTTGCTTAGTTGAAGAAAATGTAACTTTACAAATGAAATGTAGCTTTAAATAATAGTAGGAATTCTGCAAGGAATTAAAAATAAAGGATGTAAAAAAAAAAAGATACCACAACAAAGGCACAAAATTCAGATGTAAAAGAATTATCTTAGGCCAATAACTTCTGTGAATTTACATGGTAACATCACATGCAATGTTTCACTGATGAATACATTCAGTGTGTGTTCAGTACATGTCACCATACCATTTCTGGAAGTTTCAAATATAGGAGAACAACACAAAGTAAGTAAAGTGTCTATCCCAGAACAGGATTTTAAAGAGGGAGACAAAGCATACTGCATACTGCAGGATTTACCACATGTGAGATAATAACAAATATTCAGGTCATTCAAGCTTTATTTCACATAAAGAACAAAAGYGACAACTACCTTCTGCACCCTCAGGGCTTTGAGAGAAGACAAATAGTTCTGTAAATTTTTGGTAAGCTGGGCCAGACTGGCTTTAGTCAGGCATCAAAAGGACTTCGAGTCATTGCTGCTTGAAATTCTGTAATTCCGGAGTGTGATAAGGTTGCTGCTGCAGTGCAGCCCTGCCCGGTGGGCAGATCTCCTGCTACACGGCAGTGTCAGCCTGCAGGTGTTGCATGCCTCAGCCTGGAGCTGTCCACAGAGGCTTCAACCTGCAAACTTTCAGCGTGATCAGCTAATCTTTACCAACGCTGAAGATCATGATTTGAAATTAGGGGTCCTAGGCTTCAATCTCTCTGGTACAAGCATAGGAAAATGTATTCTTTGGACAATAAACAGAATGACAGTTGTGAGGTATTTTCAGCATTTACTTACATAGAGCTCTGTAAATACATACATAGAGCTTCATTTTTTATTACAAAATGCTTGTTACTAGCTTTCTTGGAAAACACTGTGATGGAAATCACCACGTTGTACAATTTAGCACTAGCTAAATGAAGATAATTCTTCTTCTCAGTTTCTTAAATAACAGTATGCAAGCTTGTTTATGCAGCTGAGTAAAGACAAGCAAGTCTTTGGAGACACTAGCTCTTGCTTGCTGAGAAGTGTTTAATTCTCCAGAACTGAGACTGATGCACAGGAATTGAAAACTTTGGTGTCTCAGATCATAGGATCATTAAACAATTCAGATTGGAAAGGACCTCTAGAGGTCCTTTAGTCCTGCCTTCTGCTCAAAGCTTGGTCTAGTAGGTGATCACTCCATTATCTTTATCATTGACAAGAAGAAAGACAAAAGAATATGGTTAATTGAAACAATTGATAAAAATGAATGATGAAACAAAGTTAATAAATGTAAAAGGAACAGAATATATGAATGAGAATATATCTAATGATAAAGATTCTTAGTTGTTCCAAAGTCTCAGCTACTTTGTGAGTTTGAGTTAACTAGAACAGCTGCCCCATGAAATGTCTTCCTTTTTCAAAACAAGATGAAATAACTTTTCTCTTGCTCTTTCTTCTTGTTTAATTGCCTGTAGTTCCTATTATATCACATAGTACTGTGGGAGAATACACTATATCTTATCCTCCTTCTCTGTAAAGCTCTCTGATTATGTTCCAATAGTGTAACCTGATTAGTTATTCCTGATTTCAGACATCTCACTACCATAGTTTGAGAAATCAATGCAGTTTTGTAAATAGCATGAGATGCATTCACTGCAGATGTTACTTAGAAGGTCTACAAGGTTTATCTTACTACAAGTTTTGGATACAATCTACATAAGATACAAAAGCAACAAAAGCAGCTGATTTGAAGGTGGGAGTTGCCCATATTGCATTATTCCCACATTGTATTTAGTAAAATGTCGGGGAATTCTATGATTTTGCTTCTGCCTCATTACTGCCATTGTTTGTTGTAGAGCCTTCCTTGCTATGTCCTTGCATTGCTAATGCTTGTACAAGCAAAAATGGAAGCACTGATTTAGTCTTTCCTTATATAATCACTGATGTGTATGAGCCCATTTCATCTAGATCTGCTCACAGTTTTAGAAAAAGTCCATGTGAAGAGTACAGCACAATGTCTAGAACTGCTAATATGAGAACGTCTAGAACTGTCAATATGAGTAGGTAAAAAAAAATGTTTATAGATAATTCATTTCATTCAAATGGGACAAAACTCAGAAAAGATGGAAGTGTAATGAGCTGTACAACACTCCCTACGGGGGAAATGACAGCTGTACCGTGTGAGTTAATATATGTATATAGGAATTGCACTTTTTTTATTTTTAGGGCTTTTTCTTTCTTTTCTAAGTCAGTAAGCATTTAAAAGTTGAAAGCTGCTTAAATCTAATACCAGAATCCCTGTTTCTAATAGAACTGCTGACAGACCTCTAACAACAGCCAAAGGAGCAGCTATGACTTTCGGACTATAAAACTTAATCTATGAGCATGAACCTTTCCCAAGCCAGCCAAGYGTTCTCAGTAGTGCCCTTCAACCACACAACTGCAATCCATTAGAACAAGAAATGCAGTATTCCCATTTGCTGTTGTTTTCAGGACCTGAGGGATTGATTCTAACTTCACAGATTTTATGTACTGCCCCCCTAGATGCATCACTCTTGCATCCCACAAGCTCTTATAACCCTCATTGCTACCACATTTTAAATTTCAATATGCTTAGAGTATATATAAAGCATAATACATTAATATAACAATAAATAATAATATCAAAACATGTGCATCTTTCAGAATGTTATTTTGGATGTCTTTTTTAATGCATGTATGTTTCTCTGAAGGAGTCTTAATTATTCACCACGGGTTCCGGTCCTTTTTTAGCTCTCATTTGCAAGTATCATTAATATGCCCTTAGGAGACTTGCTTTTTCATCTAGAAACCAATAGGAGCATCTTAATAGCTTGATCTTGACTACTCTAGAAAGCTCCATGTCTCCTTAGTACTTGGATGAGAAACATGGAAATATCAGTTTCCTAAGTACAGGATCCATGGTATCTCCTTGGGAGAATATTAGAATATAGATTGAGAATGAGTGAGAAGTTTACATTTAGCCCAGTGGGTTCTTCTCACCTACTATATGGGGAAACGTTGTCCAAAAGAACTTTATTGGTAATATTGGACTCACCAGAATAAATGTGATTGAATAGATCTCAGTATACCTATATCAAATGAGAAGGCTCTGGTGCACAATTTATCATCTATATAATGTGGTAACGTACATGATGTGCAATAGGCAAAATGCTGTATAACACTTTTTTTTTTACTATTAAACAGTTATGCATCACTTTCTGCAGCTTCCAGCTCACGTGCACAAATATTATTGACTTCTACCTCAAACTTAGTTGCTGCTGTTTTTCATATTTATTATACTAATTCACACCAATAAAAGTATCAATGAGCTAACAGTCCGTCAGTTTGTGACTGGTATTAGCCCTACCTTCTTACTATGGGAATGATTTACCATGTACCAAAGGGAAACAGACTGAGTCATTGAAATGATAGAATTTAATATCTTGCACCAAATACCTAAGAGAATAATGAATTACAACTAAGGCAGGCATCTTCGTTTTGCCTATGATAATTCAAAAGTCATTGAGATGTTATTGGTTCAGAATTAATGCTATGGAGCTTTTACTTTATGTGTTTATTCATTTTACCTGTGGGAAAAGATAGGATGATGGAGAGTAAAATTAATAATGAAAAATAGGATGAAATTGGAGTGGATACTGGGCAGAATGAAAAATAAGCTAACAGAGTCTCTGTATTTGAGTACAGAGCAGAGAGAATGGTGAAAAAAAGCTATGGAGAAAATGAGCCTATGCACAAGGAGGATATTCAACAGTCGAGGCATGCAGCAGAATTTCTGATATGGGCTGTTCATTCTCACAAAAAGTTGAAATCCACAAGATTTGCCTCATTCTAGAAACAACAGCTACATTTCAGAGTGAAAATGGCACCAGAATAAGCCTTAGAAACTGTGCATTCCAGTCTTCTGCCCGAGACTGCTGCCTAGACTTGATCAAAACATTTACTTTTTCTATCTCTTAATTCTTCATTTATGAATACAAATTAAAGCGCATTTCCTGCTAAGAGGAGTAATGAGATCAAATCCACTAAAAAGTGGCTCAGGTATCACTTAAGCCCTRTTGCTAAGCCGTTTCTTCCTAGCACATTCACTTTGCCTAGGACCTTCCATAGCACACACAAGCCAGTGATAAAGCTCCGTGGATGAATAAGGGATTTTTTTGAACTTGCTGTTAGGACATGAAGTTAAATTAATAATATTAGAACATTCCAAGGAGAAGGAACTTGCTTCTGACTAGCAATTGTGTAGATCTAAAGAAACTATACTGAAATCAAAGAAATCACACTATCATAAACCTAATCTATGCTCTCCATCACTACCCACTGAAGTAGATGGATTTTCAAATTCTTTTTGCTTTATCCAGGTAGCCATCTTAGAGTTAAACTAARCCCACTACTCACCTTCTTCTGTCACCAGCCACTTTTGAAGTGCAGTTTATCCCACCCATCGCAGGCATGGTGTCCGGATGGAATAACTGAGCTGACGCTCACCTTTCTGTGTCTAGTACTGGTACTGGGGGTCAGTTACTGTCTGGTGGATTTCTCTCCATCAGTATGCCTATGCCCTGGATGTTGCAGGACTAGAGCTTTATGTGTTATCTTTAAACATGGTTAGTATATTTGAATTTGGTCGTGAGTTAGCAGAGGAAAAAACGGTAACAACAAAGTCTCCAGCCACCGACATGTTGAAAGCTTTGCAGCTCATTTTGTGACTAAGTATTGTGACGTGTGAAAAATGCAGAATATGTAAATGCCTATAAAGCAGTTGGGGCAGGGTTGTTGTTTGAGTGTCCTGATCTGAATCCCGGTTCCCTGTGAGGGTGATGGCAGTGTTCCAGCTGTGCTGAGGACATGGGGACACGTTGTGCCCCCACACCGTGTGCCTTCCACTGACTTTAAAGAAAGCTAGGCACACAAACTGAAATTATGATGTGGCTGCACACTATTTTCTGAAGTTATTAGGTATACACAACCATAGGGCTCTACATGAGCATCTCTTGCCTCTTGTTGCGACCTGCATGGGTGAGCAAGGAGCTCCTGGTCAAATTCAGACAGAAGAAGAAAGTACACAGAATGTGGAAGAGGGGASAGGCTGCTTGGGAGAATTAYAGGAATGCAGCCAGAGTAYGTAGAGATGCTGCRAGGAAGGCTAAGGCCCAGTTGSAATTGAGYCTGGCAAGGGATGTCAAGGACAACAGGAAGGGCTTCTTCAAATACATCAGCAGCAAGAAGAGGACTCGGGAAAATGTGGGCCCGCTACTGAATGGGGCGGGGGCCCTGGTGRCAAGGGATACAGAGAAGGCAGAATTACTGAATGCCTTCTTTGCTTCAGTCTTCACTGCTAAGGGCAGCCCTCATGAATCCTGCAGCCTGGACGTKAGGGAGAAAGTCTGGAGAAGGGAAGACTTTCCTTTGGTTGAGGAGGAAAGRATTAGAGACCTTCTGGGCAGGCTAGACATCCACAAATCCATGGGCCCRGAKGGGWTGCACCCACGGGTACTGAGGGAGCTGGCGGATGTTATTGCCATGCCGCTCTCCACCATCTTTGAAAAGTCCTGGAGAACTGGAGAGGGGCCTGAGGACTGAAAGAAAGCCAATGTAACTCCAGTCTTCAAGAAGAGCAAGAAGGAGGACCCAGGCAACTACAGGCCGGTCAGCCTCACCTCCAACCCTGGAATGATGATGGAATAGCTCATTCTGGATGTCATCTCCAGACAAATGGAGGAGAAGAAGGTGATCAGGAGTAACCAGCATGGATTCACCAAGGGGAAATCCTACTTAGCCAACCTGATAGCCTTCTATGATGGAATGACTGGCTGGGTAGATGAGGGGAGAGCAATGGACGTTGTGTACCTTGACTTCAGCAAGGCTTTTGACACTGTCTCCCATAAGGTCCTCCTAGAGAAGCTCAGGATGTGTGGTTTAGAGGAGTGGACAGTGAGGTGGATTGAGAACTGGATGACAGGCAGAGCTCAGAGGGTCATCATCAGTGGTGCGGAGTCTAGTTGGAGGCCTGTGGCAAGTGGTGTCCCCCAGGGCTCAGCTGGGTCCCATCTTGTTCAACTTCTTCATCAGTGACCTGGATGAGTGGACAGAGTGCATCCTCAGCAAGTTTGCCAATGATACCAAGCTGGGAGGAGTGGCTGATACAGCTGAGGGCTGTGCTGCCATTCAGAGACCTGGACAGGCTGGAGAGCTGGGCAGAGAGGAACCTSMTGAGGGTCAACAAGGGCAAGTGTACAGTCCTGCATCTAGGGAGAAATAACCCTAGGCACMAGGACAAGCTGGGGGGCTGACCTTCTGGAGAGCAGCTCTGCAGAGAAGGRCCTGGGAGTGCTGGTGGATGACAAGTTGACCAYGAGYCAGCAATGKGYCCTTGTGGCCAAGAGGGCCAATGGTGTCCTGGGGTGCATTAGGAAGAGTGTTGCCAGCAGGTGGAGGGAGGTGATCCTGCCCCTCTCCTCAGCCCTGGGGAGGCCTCATCTAGAGTGCTGCATCCAGTTCTGGGCTCCCCASTMCAAGAGAGACATGGAGCTACTGSAGAGAGTCCAGYGTAGGGCTACAAAGATGATCAGAGGGCTGGAGCACCTGCCCTATGAGGAACRKCTGMRAGASCTGGGCCTCTTTAGCCTGGGGAAGAGAAGACTGAGGGGGGATCTKATCAAWGTGTACAAGTACCTGAAGGGAGGGTGTCAAGGGGACGGGGACAAACTCTTTTCAGTTGCCCCGTGTGACAGGACAAGAGGCAATGGGCAGAAATTGAAGCACAGGAAGYTCCKCCTGACCGTGARGGGGAATTTCTTCYCTGTGWGAGTGACRGAGCMCTGGCCCAGGTTGCCCAGAGAGSTTGTGGAGTCTCCTTCTCTGGAGATCTTCAAGGCCTGCCTGGATGCAACCCTGTCTACCATGCTCTAGGTGACCCTGCTGAGCAGGGAGGTTGGACTAGGTGATCTCCAGAGGTCCCTTCCAACCTTACTGATTCTATGATTCTA
Source organism: Rhea americana (assembly GCF_003343005.1). Taxonomy (NCBI): domain Eukaryota; kingdom Metazoa; phylum Chordata; class Aves; order Rheiformes; family Rheidae; genus Rhea; species Rhea americana. Next base: position 118,000 of record NW_028186497.1, read on the forward strand.
TGATTCTATGATTTAAAATAAAATTAGCATATTTGGCTTGATTTTCATTTGATAGCAAGAGCCTGTTTAAGCCCGAATGCAGCTGAATCTGTTTTCCATTTCAATTTTGTTAAAAAAGTGTTGACAGTTCTGGAAAACACTTGTAACTGCTTTCTCTGTCTTTTACAAAGGTAAGTCAAATAGTATCTTTTTGAGGTCAATACAATTCATTCTCAGGAAAAACCCTGAAAATTAAAGTTAAAAATTTATTACATGCTTAACTTTTAAAAATCAGTGAGAGCATTCACTTCTCCAAACCAGCACTTTATCCCCTTGGAAAGAAAGTGATGAATGATAAACATATACATTTGATTAGCCAAATAGAACTACCTTATATACAAGTATGCAAGAACTTCTTTATATAAATATTTATCTGAAAGCTTTAGTACATGTTTATATTTGATTTCAGGTACATGAATTCTTATTATGGATGATATTCATCACTATTCCATTACTGTTTCATATACCATTATTATGTGATATGCTTTGTAGTGTTCTTAGGTCTTCTTATTTTCTGTTTGCATAGTTAATTGTGCTGTTTCAACCCCATTTTTGTAAAGAACTAGGTGCACATTTAACTTCAGCCATATGAACAGTTTYGCAGGCTTTCCAGAATGAAGGTTTATTATTGTGTCAGGAATACAACTCGAGTTTTATTTACATTTTCCTTCAGATACTATGTTTATCTTTCATAACAGTAAGTATAAACTTCTGAATCTTATGCAGGATTTACAGTCATTTCCCAAACACCCTAAATAACGATAAAAACTAAAATACAGAGAACTATTTAAAAATAATCCATAAGAGTGATCCCACAGACTTTAAACATATTGCCAGTAGTCTAATAAAAGCAAGCAGGAGGTGGAAAGTAAATTATATCTGGATGAAAACAGTTATTTGGATAAGAAGGAATTCTGCAAGCATGTTAAATGATAACAAAGGATTCAAAGGAACCTATTTATAAAATATAAGGATTGCGTTCTGACAAAGATTTTGCTAAATTTATGTTGGAGAAGCATGGAATATGCTTTGCTGTTTCGGAAATTGTTCTTTCTTTGCCACTTTACCCACACTATTTTAAGCCATATAAAAGCTTTTGTCAGTTAAAAAACAAGCCAAATCAAAGGTGATAAGGACTTCAGAAATGATACGGATGAGTAGAAATAAGGGAGAAAGAGGTCAGAAGAAACCTTACACTGTGGCAGACATACAGGATGAATGACAACTCTTAATCATACCCCCATCACTTCACGGGGGAGTCTGAAGAAGCCAAGCAGTGCCCATCACAGCAACCTTTGCCAAACAGACTTGGTAGGAGCCAGCAGTCAGGATTCTGCCTATGGCTGTGAAAGTTTCCTGGAGGAAAATGAAAATAACTCCTACTTCCAAACCCCTCAGTCTTGCAGTGTGCTGCAAAAATATGTCAGCATACAAAATCAGTTGCACATCTCTTCCCAGGACAATTCTAAACTATTACTTCAATTACTATACAAATTCAGAATCCAATCAAGCTTTAATCATAAGTTTACTAATAAGTTATTTATAATCTTTAGAGATGCATTTTGAAAAAGTCCTGAAAATGAAAGTTCTGAGGAACAGTTAAATATTCTTTTTTCCTGTTTCCGTTTTGGGAAATATGTATCTAATGACTAGATGTCTCTGAAAAATACAAATTCTTTAGGCTATTTAAATGAGCCTATTTTGGCAAGACTTGTTCATTTTCACCAACATTTATAATGGCAATTTTTACCATATGCATGTTTGTTGTAAATAGCATTTGTAAGTGCAGAAATCCACCAACCTTTAAATTTCATCTGGCCCAGATGGCTCAGCTGCATCATGCTTTTCTTTACTTAGTATGGAGGAGGATACTGACATAAGTGTTTTTCCAGCTGGAGTTTGGGATTGAACTTTAACCTGCAGTTTCAACTCCTTAAATTCCTAAATTATACTGAAATCTCGAAATAGGGGATTTACCTGCCATCTTCTCTCTTCTTTTTAGCCAGGAATAGTGGGGTGGGGTTTTATTTTTTTATTTATTTTTAATATATTTGAAATCAAAGCATCATTTTGGTGTTCATAGAAGTTCAAAGCAGAAATTTTATTGAATTTAGTATTATTGTCAGCTTTTGAAATCTGTATTGACTCGAAAAGGTCACGTAAAGACTTTGTTCAATTAATATGATATCTAAACCTAAGACAAATTTGGCCTTTTTCCAGTGCAGATGCAGCCTTTCATTCAGTTTTAGCAGGTCAGATAAAAATTAACACATGCACAAGCTTGACATAAATTCAGTCTTTTTTTTTCTAGGCAAAAATCACAGAAACGTGGGTTGAAATTGACCTTCTGGAGGTCACTTAGTCCAGCCTCCTGCTCAAAGTACCAATGCTACATCAGTCTGCCATGGCTTTGTTYAGCCAAGCCGTGAAAATCCTTGAAGATATAAATCTCACCATGTCCCTAGATGAGTAGTTCCTGCACCACCACTATCTTCACTACTAGCAAAGATTCTTTTCCTAATGTTCACTTTGAACTTCTCAAACCACAGTTTGCTGCCACTCTCCCTTGCTACATCATCTGTCCTACCTGGAAGTAGTTAGATCCATTGCCTTTGCAAATCCCTTTCTAGAAGTTGCAAATAGCTATTAGATCTTCCCTCAGGGGTTTTACACTAGACTTAAAAGTCCCAGCTCCCTCAGCCTCTATCTGTAAATTGTCTGCTTTTAATAACTAACTATCTTAGGATCATCTACTGAATCTTCTCCAGTTCTAAATCACATTCTTTAACTGGGGGAACCCAACTTAGACATAGTACTCCAGATATCTCCTCACTCATCCTGAGTAGAGGGAAATGATAACTTTGCTTGATCTGCTGCCCACAGTCCTCCTAATCATAGCCCAGGCTGCACTTAGGATTACTCTCTGTGAGAGCACGTTGATACTCAGCATGGCATTGGCCATGGTTCCCATTTCTCTTCAGCCAGGCTGCTGCTCTGCCTGTAATTCTTAGGCTGTGCTGAGACCTGGGGCTACCCCACGTCTGATACAGACCACCCTTCTGGACTTGTGGTTTCTGTAGGCCCAGTTCTCAACTTTCTCAAGGGCTTTCTGAATTGCAGTTCAACCAGCAGGTCAGCCCTTCCCCAGTTTAGTGGTGTCCTCCAGTTCAGCACACTTAGCTACATCACTGTAGCTGGAGGATCTCTGTGAGGCAGAGGATATAGCTATAATGCCTGTAATGTCTATAATTCCTCAGAAAAGGAAAACATTAGGGAGAATAAAGATCTACCTAAGCTAAATATCAGTGCTTGCACAAAACCAACCAGATATAAAATGTCCCTGAGTAAATTTAGGCAAAGAATTCAAAGGAAATTCACAATATCAGAAGAATTCAGTTCTGATGGAGAAAGTCTAAGTAGTTTGAGAACAGAAGTGGCTAAATCTATGATGGATATTCTATGATGTGGTTGATGACAATAACAGGAACTGGATTCAGTTGCACAAGAGATCCTTTTCTAGCAGTATGTTCCTGTTTTGCAGACTGTGATCACTGAATGGTACTACAATGCAAGAAATACTAAAGAACATAAAGATAAGCTTTTCTTTTGTCTTGCTTGGATCTTGAAAACAAAAATTCCAAGTTAAATTTGAATAGAAATATCTGCCCAAGAGTAATAAATGGCCTGTTCAGTCCCTTCCTTCATCATACATACAGGAACAAGGCTGCAAAGAGTTAAAACCAGTGCTTCTTAAAAATCAATCCCAGCTCAGCAGGGAAGCATTCCAAGATCAAAGAAGGGATTTTATTATTATTTTAAGAAAGAAAGCAAATAGAGATGGTTCTCTTTATCAGCAGGGGTACAGGTATCCAACTTGGTAGTGGCAGCAAATGTCTCTGTTCTTGTCTTTGGATGCCATCATTTTTGGTAAAACTAATATTATTCTTCATTAGTTTGTTTATTTTGTATGGATTTCTTTATTGGATTTAGTTTAACAAAGATTGCCTTAGAAGGCAGAAAGAAGGAAGAAAATTATTTCCATAATTATACTTTAATAAAAATTAATTGCTCTTAAATTACAGATAATGACTTCAACTAGCAGATAATGAAAGAGAAAGCAACAACAACAGAACCAAAAAACAATCTAGGAACACAGGTTACACTTAAAAAAGAAAAGACTTAAAGTGTGGAGATTTTAATTATGATAAATGTTTTAGCATCTGACCTTCAGCTATTTGTTTTACAGATTGCTGGAGTTTATATCACCCACAACAGAAGAAAGCATTTGGATGAATTAACAGAGAAACACTCCACAATGTAAAGAAATTGGGAATTCCACATTTTGAATTGCAAGATGACACATTTCACAAGAACAGTAAGTAAAATTTTCTTCATTTTTTTCAGTCAAGTGTTACTGTTTCCCTATTTCTGTGGTTGTCTGCACAATAAAACAATCTTCAATATAAAATTTTCTAAAAATCCTTTATATTTCTTTTCTATCAAAACAGTGTAATAAGGCTGTATATAAGAGCAGGGGTTCTTTCTTCATTTCATTAACACTGAACTCTGTTTCACAAATCACAGCTTTTACAGGACTTGCATTTATCCTATCCAGTTCGGTAGCTCCCGTTCAGATGTCACAAATATATAGATGCATTATGAAAACCTCTAGCTTACCTTAAAATGAATTTCCACATTTCAGTTGTGACTCTCAAACTATGCCTGTCCTGGTAAGTTAAACGATGTCAGAGAACGTGCCCAGCTGCTGGAACAYACGCACTTACATACACTGCTAAACTGTTCACATGAGTCCTGGCATGCTCCTCGCCCAGGCTAACCAGTACTCTCCCAAACACTTCTTGAGAATCATTCAGTAGTTAGGATAGATCAGAGATTGTTTCCAAAAGGCAGGTGACACAATAACTCTGCACTGGAGGTTAGAAATAACTTAGTAGCTAAAACCAGTTTAATAGTACTGTTCAGACATGCCAGTTGGTGTATGTTCCAGAGAACATTCCCTGATGCTGTTTAGATTACTAATACACACRTAGGCTCCATGTCAGGCAACTGTGATGTTCAGTATTTGCATTTGATCCTTCCTCTGCACTTGAAAGATCTGAGATCACAAGTGAGTTGTCTACCAGAGCTGCTTTTCAGAAAACGTTTCAGAAAAGGTTTATGCTTTTCCTAGAATACCTGTCAACATAGGTGTATACATAGAGACGGACCATTGCACTGTCCATGTACTGCTTTTGTGACAGTTCTGTTGCTAGTATCACCTCAATCTTTGTTTGGAAAGATAATTCACTTCTCCCAAGAATTACAAAGTGAAAGAGTAGCAACTTTAAAAGAAACGCCTACGATTTGGAGACTCTCTAGCTTGTGGGAGGAAAAAGCGTCATCTAAAGCCACAGGATTTACTTTGCCTCTCTAATCTCCAAAGAACTAGCAAAGAAATATTTGGACTTTATTGGATGCCAAATATTACCCAATAGAAACACTTTTTTCAAGTTGAGCCAAAGTTGTCCCCAGAATAATCTTGAGAGATTTTGAATATGCAGCAAATCACAATCAGTGAAAGCATCAGGTCTTACAAAACTGTTAATGGGATCTTCTTTGAGATCTTAGAAAACCATTTAATATTTTTTTTCCTAAAGTTTGTTTTGTTTCCTCTTGTATATAATCAAGTTGGACCTACATCTCAGTCTCATATTCTAAAATCAGAGACAAAGTTTAATTACCTGAGGGATGAGCCTATAGTATCCATATCTCATCCCAGCAATGATCTTATTTTATTGTCTGTTAATTTGTCAAATACTCCTTCAGCTGGAGGTATGTTTGACAGGAGGCAGAATAACAGAAATATGTTCATTCTGAAATTCAAGTGGATCTTGGTAACAATGTTATCTTAAAATACAGGCCTTGTATGTGCAGTTGTTTGGCCCTGCAGCTGTGTTGGTGCTTTGCACACGCACAGCAGGTACAAGTACTCTGAAGGATGTGTGCAGTGACTTCCCCCCGCCACGCAGCATTGCCTGGAAACCAGTCTCACTACAGGCAAGAGGCAGCATCGTTCTCAGTGTGAACGCACCATATCTGATGGGTCCAGCATGCTTACAATGTGCCTCCCTGACAGGAACTTCCCAGAGAACTTCAGATCCTTATACCTAGAGGAAAAGGAAGCAAGTGGTTTTCTTCAGCTCTGCAGAATTTTTGCAGAGATATGCRAATCTGTTTATATTTTTAAGAAAGGATACTTTCTTGGGACATTTTGCCTCTTCCTGTGCTTGATTCTGAGTCATTTAGTTGAAAGCCACAGATATCTGACACGATACTTAAATCACTTCTGTGACACATTCTTTTCTTTAGAACTTGTAGAARGAAGATGCTCTTATATGAGATTCCAAATTTGTCTTGTTTCTTTGCAGATTAGTGTGAGCAGCATTTTTAACAGTCTCTGAGCYAAAATCTCAAAAAGCAGAAGCATCTTCTGAGAGAGCAGCAGAAAGACTGAGTAGCATCTTTTTGGAAATGTAGCTTCCCTCATAAAATTATGGCTCTATGGCCAGCAGGATAAACCAGAGAAGGGGGGTTCATCTACATTTCCTTCTGCTGGGCTTGTGTCAGGCCCAAACACAGAAAAAACAACCTGGAACCAGAGGATGTGTACTATCAAAGAGATCTCATGGGTAATCCCCCTTCACAGCACCTGAGACCCTGCAGGTAAGGTTGCCTGTAGGAGGAGACTGCTCTGTATTCTCAGCACAAGTTGCATCTGCATCCAGAGAAAGATGAGCAGAGATTGTCTTCCTGACTCCTGGGCAGAGGGAGGGGAGGCAATTAGTCATCTGAGGTTTAAAGAAGCTCTCATAGCACTTTCCCATTCCCTCTGCAAAGTATAGCTATATGGGTCCCACGAGGTTGTAGAAAATCCAGCTCCACGGGTTTGAGCTGTTGGTTTCCAGCCTGATCACAGTGAGGAAAGCTTCCATAAAGCTTGATCTCCTCTCGGCATGGCATCCCTCACACCCTTTGGAGTGTATTTCTGCGAATGAATGGGAAGAGAAGAGTAAGTGTTTTCATAGCAATGTAGAACTGGAAAACGCTATCGAGTCAAAGTCTGGTTTCCTCCTATCCCAGACTATATCACATAAGCATTTCCAAAAATCTTCTTCGAAACCATTCTTAGACTGCCTATGAATCATGGCTTTAATGGTTTTATAGACATGGAGCCAGAGAGCTCCCAGAATTATCTCTCCAACCCTATCAACCCTATCAACAGCGATAAACTTTTGTTGCAACTGTTTGTGTTAACTTTATTGACTTTTTAGATGAGTAGATCATTATCATTAGCCATCAAGCATGTTACCCCTGTGGCACTGAATGCAGGTCCTACTGGCTAAAATTATCTTATTTCAGGGTTAAGAGACTTACAGACTAGCCTGATCTTTCTGTCAATTACAAGGGATTTTCATAAAATTTGCCCTTGAAGGTACAATAGCTATTCATGAAATATTAAAACATCGCACTAGAGTTTGTGCTCGTTCTTTTTTTTTAATTTTACTTTAAAGTCTTAACAAAATTATTCCTGGAGTTTTACAYTTATCAAAACTTCAATGCAACAGGAGATTGCTATTTTTATACCATTTTCAATCATTTCTCAATAAAATTCCAAAATCACAGTAAACAATGTTGATTTCAAATCCTTTGAATAAAAGCAACTTTAAAATAACAACATTTTTAGTGAAATTACTTTTTTTTACTTTTTTTAAATTTTTCAAAGAAAGTAGCTAGATTTGTGTAGTCAATCTATGCCAAAGCAGAAAAAAATCTGTCAGAGCAATAATATTGCTTTCTGTCATTCTATGTGGAAAAAAATGGTGGAAAAGCTGCATTTCATGCTTTCATTTGAAGAGAGTCTTTTAGCATCAGTGGACAGATGAAAGCTCATGGTTTTTATCTGCTGTTTCTCCAAACTGATCAGAGTCAACTTTTGTTGAGGAAGATTTGTAATAGGGCTTATTGAGAGTAAAAGGAACTGGTAGTAGGAAAGATCTGCATATTCTGCCAAAATCTCCCATGAGTTCAGAAGAACATTTGGATTTACATATTTTAAATTTCCTTAGAGTTATATTTTTTAATGTGCCAACTGCATGATGGTATCAAAATAGTTATGCAGCTAGTCTGAAGTCCTGCACTTGAGGGCTCTACAATTTATTAGAACCACTTATGAAACAGAGAAAACTAAGGGTCTTCGGTTTCTGGTTCTGCTGTGAAGATAGTGAGTTAATACAGTCTCAACTTTCTTTTCAAGTAATATTTAATTCAATTCTTAATGATCTTTTTTATCCAATGTAAAACCAAAAAGTCCTCAATATGCTAAGCATGAGTAAACTATAGTGTCGTTATAGCATTTCTAGTGTTATTACACATTTACATATATATAGCAAAAGATATGTTATTCTTGCATCATTTAAACTTTATGTTAAAATTTCTTTGCCTTTGAGAATGCTGGTTTGTCCAAAGCAGAGATTTTCACTGAGTTGTTATGCCCCCATGAGACAACTGCACCCTGCACACCACCTTACTGAAATCACTTTTCATCACGACAAATTCCATGGAGTAGATGGAGGCAGGGGATGAGCAGGGTCTTCAATGTTTGTTTTGAACTATTGTGAGTCATATTATCCCTCTGAGCTCACCTTTACCATGGCTGAAGGAAAATCTCTTCATTTTTTTCTTGATACTCTATATCACTGTATAAAGCTTCAGGAAGTAAAGTGTTTAAATGCAAACTTAACCTTAAACACATACAAATCTGAGGTTTAAGTTGAAACTTCAGTTTTTGAGTCATCCAGTTACTTAGGCTGCACCAAAGTTTGAGAAGGCTTTTGCTTAACAAAACCTGCTTTCTGACTGAAATTTTTTCTGCGTATCGCCAAGGAAATTATAGCTTGTCACCTTTTTTTTGCATGTTGTCGTGTCATTGTTTTGGAAAAACTTAATGAAAACATCAAACACTTAAGGAAACAAAGAGAAAAATGTTTTTTTAACTGCATCTCCTGATTAAGGCTTCTGTTCCATTTTTGTTAATTTCTACTTAACTATGCATATGGAAGGGTTGTTATGTTTTCCCTAGTTAAAGAAGTTGTCATGCATTTTGGGGCTGATTACAGTGGCATCAATGGAGTTTTTTCAATGTTGGTAAGTACAGACCTGGGCCTTCTGCATGCAAACTTTGTGTACTGTGCAGCCCTGTCTCTTACTCTGAAATGACAGGAAACAGGGTATGTGGGACTAATCTGTGCTAATCCACCCCATAAGTAACCCCCTCAGAACTGAAATCTAATCATCAGCCTTACAGGAGCCTGATTCTGTTCCTACTTATAACATGTACAGTATGCTCRTTGCCAGAAGTAGAATTCCTTCTGATGTTCATAGATGTTGGTGCGACATAGATGTCACCATTTGGACATACAGGTTAAATCTTCCTCCAAAGCAAGGTTTAGAAGAAAACTTCACTCAATATTATTAAATGAAATCTGTGGACYTGATTCAGGGAAGTGCTCTTTTCAGGAACTACAGAGAAATGTTTGTTTAAATGCTGCTGAGTTTCAGCATCACAACTGTCCAGAGCACTTATTTCTCAGCTACTCCTTCTTCCTCCGCCCCCTACACTTCATCTCCATTCTCTGCACATTCACTCCAATAGTGAACTGGTGTGATTACCACTGGTAATAGGTAATTGCTAAAGTGTCAAATTTTGATATATGTCAGATTCTCTCCAYTAGTACAGACTACCTGAGAATCTATTCCTAAATCTGGCTTCTCTTTCATACCTCTTTCTAAGTTCTTATATACTTTTTGTATGACATTTCCAGGAATTAATCTGTCTCTGATGTATTCAAGGACACAAAATCATATCCTCATACATTACTTGCATAGGAAAAATGTATTTGCATTCAAATAAGGATTTTATCTTTTTATGTATAATAAGGTTTTAAATTGAGTTTACCTAAATAATTCCCAACAAATTTCTATTTTCACAAAACTAAGTAGTTGATTCTCCAATATCTAGATATATAATCCTYCCTGTGTGCTCAGTTACCTGAAGTAGTTTTAGAAAAGTGCAGACTTGTTGTCTCAGATGAATAATTCCTCTCTGATCTGCTTTCTTTCTCAGTAAGCACATAGTTAAATATCAATAACACTTTACTGATGTCACAGTTTATGTACTGATACATCTAATATGGAAATGATTAAACATGCCATTAATATTAGTTGTAGCTTCTATTTCAAGTACCTAATACTTTTGCTGTTTCTTGTAGCCTGATGCTGCAGTTACTACAAGATCCCAGCATTCCCAGTTTACTGTGTGCAACTTAAATTTCAGAAGAGCCCTACACATTGGTTTTGCACAAATACATCTCACCTACATTTGCCCTGAACATGCAGGCCAAGATCTACAAAGACACCTGCATCACAAATAGGCACAATCTATTATTGTAAGTCTTCAGTAATCTCCCAAACAGAATAGTTTCCTTATAGGGAGATCACATACGTGCTTTAATTTTAAAGTTATAAGTACCATAAACAGAACTGGTGCTTAGTAAGCTGAAGGAAAAACACAGTATGATATTTTGACATTCACATTTGATAGTCTGGATAGCCAGTATACAATACTGCTGGCTTCATTTCGTCCTGATAACATTTTAACTCTGAGATAAGCATCTAAGAACTGACATGAAGTAGTTTGYGAAGGAAGCAGTGCAGCTCCGTTTGCTCACTGGATGGTTTTGCTACACATATTGCAAGATCTGCTCCTCTTTCTTGACTACTGGGATTACAACTGCACCTTCTGCACTTACGAGTTACTGTTCCTACACCAAAACTCTTGAAGAGCCCTTTGGCCTAAGCAATCAGGCTCAGAGCTGTGCAAGATTATTTCCAAGTGAGGGGGTAAAGCTTGCTCACTCTCCAGCTCACTGTACCTATCTATCTCTATTTCTCTATGACTCATTTCCCAAACAGTATAGAAATAAGCCRTGCAAAAAGTTTCCTTGGTCTGAAGTTCCTGCTAGTCCTTGTTTGTACTACATGGTGAGGCATCTGAGATCGTGTGGGGTGGGTTCAGACTTCACCATCAGACTTAGCCCAATGGATGGTGATGCTGTTTCATCACTAACACTTTTCAGAACAGAATTGCTGTTACTAACACAGTTTTGAAATCATTAAATCATGTTTGAAAATTCATATGCATGCTGCCTAATATTATGTACATAAATACAGTGTAAAGAGGGATATAAAAAGTAGGAACTAATCCTGTAAGACAAGGAAAGAGGAAGTATAAGGAAGAAGGGCAGAAGAACAGAGTGGTCCAATATGAAATGAAAAAGGAAACACCCAAGGAAGACAAAAAAAGGAATATGATTTTCTCAGAAACAAGTAGAGATTTTGAGAATATTCGGATTTGGCTGTTAAAAATTTAGATAGTCAAAGGATCTTGATTTCATGGGGCAGTATTTACTAGACCCTGAAAATTACTTTCATTTTAAGTTGTCTCTGATTAGACTAATAAATCAAAGCAGGAAAAAACACCTGTCAATTTTGAACTACTAAGCCCTAAAGTCTTCTCTTAAACAARGAGAGATAACATAAAATAAATATTAAGGACAATTATTGGGTATCAAAGGCATGGAAGAAGGAGAGAGAAAAATGAAGAAATCGTGCAGCAGATTTTTTTGAAGTTATATATTTACTCATACTGAAAAAGAGATTTTAAAGATCAGTAGTACCATATTTGCTGATGGAGAAATTATGGGAGGGTTTTTTGGACATAGTTTACCCTCAAAGTCTACAAAGCAGTCATTAAGTTGCACCATTCTTAAACTATCAAATATCTAAGTGTTAATCTACTATTTCCAATCAGGGATCATGGACTACCTGCACACAGTCATGGTTTGAGCAAATATAGAGTACTAGTTACTTGTAAACAACAACTGAATTGCTGATCCTTTCTGATCTCTTGGGATCTGACTATCTATTTTCCTAGAGGGCCAGCAAACGTGAGATCAGCCCCGATGTATTTTCTCTGCCAAGCAGATTGTCAGCCCTGTCTTGCTAGTAAATGTACTAATCCCATCCTTTGGCAGCCAATAAGAGCACCTTCTCCTGTATCTAAATACTCCTATTAGCTGCCACAGTCAATATTTAGGACACAGATTGCTGATTGACTTATTTACAGTCCTCTGTCAGACCTTCCAATCAGCTTTGGAGACCTGGGGGCATTGCAACTTGAAAAATGAAATGAACAGAGGAAAAGGAGCCTTGTACTCACAACATTTGCTAGCTGCCTCTTCAGATAAGGAAACGCACAGCACAATGTGTGCGCTGGCTGGCCTCTAAATCATACTGTGAATCCCTGGAATAGATCCCAGAATTTGAATTTGAGCATGAGATGCCTGGAAAGGATATGTTGCTGGCCTTCCACAACAGAAAATTTCTCTTTTTCTTGGGGAGTGTGGGGGAGAGGAGGAGGCAGGAGGTAATGCTCGGTGTAAGAGGAAACATGCAGGTGGTGCCACTGAAAGGCATCTGCAGCTCACAGTGGTCATCTTCCTCACCTAGTAGAGCATTTCCTACACTATTGCAAATAACATGYACAAGGCAATTTGCTTTCTTTACACAAACCTAGCGGGCCTCAGCATGCCAAGGAACGAATGTTGGCACATCTACACTGCATTTAGGCACCATCTACAAATAAAGCTTCGACRTGCCGGTGTGTCTATGGCTGTCAATCTGAGAAAGCCACTTTTAAACCACATTAAGGCCCCAATGATTTCTTAAGTCTAAACGAGTTGAAATGAGATCAAAAAATAGGTATGCACAGATAACAAAATTTAACATTTGCACTGGTGCTACATAGAAGTAATAGYCAGAAGAAGAGCAGAGCTTCTTAGCAGCTGTTATAGGAACAGAACAGCCAATTAAAGTTCCAGCTGCAAAAGGAGTGAAATGTGCAATCTTGGGTAATAATAATAATAATCAAGCACAGAGAATTTTAAAGGAAACATATTGGCTTTTGATTCCAAATTAGCTGATGTTCTAAAAGGTCAACCACAGTGAGTATGACTGAGTAACCGCGTAACTCCAGCTCTTCCCCGGCTCTGTAATACAGCACAAGAGAGGCACTACCCTTCCCTATCCCCATCCCTCAGGARCCTTTTTTTTAAACTCACAAAGAAATCCATATGCATAAGCCAGAAGTTTGCCACGGTGGCCCACTTCAGGTAGGTCACCAACCTGGATTTTCGGGGAACCCAAGAGAGCATTAGCACAAACATCCACCGCTTCAGCCTGATATTCCTTCAGTCACTAAACCTCCACCAAACAGCTCATAACGCGCCTCACAATTCTCAGCTCAAACCTTCGTGCCGTCAGTGCCTGTTACAATGGCAATCTTGTCAATGAAGGCAGGCAAATATGGTGTCAGCAGATGACGTGGGACAGCTTATTGTTTTTTCCAGGTGAAATGTTGGCATCTGTGCATGATAGATCACCTCCTCCCTTTTATGTCAGCACTTAACAATATTTAAACAATCTCTCTGTGCTATGCTATGCTTTCTAACCAGTGTATAGATTRGGAGAACSCTTCTGCCAACTTTGTTTMGTATCTTTAATAATTCAGACTGATCTTTGTTGATAAATATCCATTCTAGAATAATCTAACTCTGAATGAAAATTTRGTGAAAACACCCAAATTATTGGAACGAGGGCTCAGGGAAAGACAACCAGCAGGCAGCGGAACAAGGAGAAGTTGTTTTGTTCCTAGTAAGTATCTCTCATCTATCGAAAAGTGTGAAATACTTTAGACTTTGTTGTACCTGTGACACACAAGTCATCTAGTTAACTGYTATAGAGGCTTCATGCTGCGGAAAATTTACATTCCTGATGTTTTTGGACTCAAAAGAGGATTTTACTTTAAGAGGTCTATGCTTTTGCCTAGAGTATATAAAGTATCCTGTCAGTCCTTTGCTCAATAGACAATACCATCAGCATTTTACTTTTCTTTCTTTCCACATAACTTTCCATTCCATCTTTTAAGAATAGTTTGAAGCAGCATTCAGTCCAGAATTGCCAAGCACCACTAATCAGGTTGGTTTTATTACTGAATTTATTTTTTTGCTGATGTAGACTATGATTAGAGTCCCATAAGAATCCTTTCTTGTAAAATCCTAAAAGATTATCTTGTCTGACTATGCTTTCAACTGTTTAAAGAGTCTTCTTTCTAACATTTTCATTTTTTCCCTTCACCATTCCACTAGTGATAATATTACTTCCTACTTCTTTTACTCAGTTAAACTTTTTTTGCAATAATTCTTTGCATCCCTTTTGTTTTCTTTCTTTCCCTCAGGACCTTAAAGCTTTTGATGAATTAAATAAACTTTACTGTATCCTTTCAAAATGAAAAATTTAGCTGAGTCTATTTCACAGATGGGTATGGTGGGGATCAGGGAAGTTATCAGTTCAAATATTAAATCTAGATGCAAAAGCATACACAGAATGCATGTGCATAGACAAAGACAAAGATACTGGGCTTAGACAATTTGATCAAAGATGGAGAGAAGTTCCATGTCAGAGTTCAGAACAACTAATTCTCTACCTATTAGGTTTAGAGTTAGGAACTGTACCAAAATCATCACAAACGGCTCCCTACTGTTGTTGAGATTTGACAAATGTAACATTCCTGCCTTTTCCAGTTCAGATAAATAAAATGATGTCACAGTAGATAACTGGTCCAGAGTTAGCTTCTGGAATCTAGAGATCATGATTTGATTTTAGGTCAAAATCAAAGCAACCTTAGTGATTTTATTTCCATTAATAGCCGACTGTCAGTCTACAGCTGAGCATGACTGTCCTTAGGAGAGAAAGCTTAGAAAAACTGAATTTTGGTACCTTTATAGCAAGAGGTTGGATTGAACCCAAGCCAAGCAATTTCTGCTATGGGAAAAATGAGAGGAAAATGAGTGGAGTTAGGATTTACCACTCCTTTTTACAGTGGCTGGAGAAGTGCTGCGTCTAGACTTCCAGGCACCTAGACTCCCCTATTCAACACATAGCAGGTACAGAACAGAAGCAGACACTGAGTGGTACATGCTGAGTGGCAAACCACTTCCAGATAGCAACCTGGAAACTCGAAGTGCATCTCAACTACAATATCTCCTCCCAAATCGATGCATCCAAAACTTGTACCTTTATTCACTTATGAGCCAGATTCAGAGTCTTTGCTCCAAGGCAAACACTTCCAATTACCCCTCCAAAGATACCTTCTTGCTTTCACTTTCAGTCAACTCATAAAGGAGGCTTCATACAACAGTTTAGGTTTTAGATCACTTATTCAAGAACTGAAAGAAAGGAGGTCCAAACCTTCGTCTTGAGATGTGTTCAAAGCCAGCTTTCCCACACCTCCCAGAAGAATGCCACAGCAAACAGCTTTTTGGTAGAGTGGGTAAAAGTGTCCAGCAGAACTGTAGCAACAGAGTTGAACTCTTTCAGTAAACATGTGTGGAGTTTCAGGTGCTTCTAAGTTATATGGCCACTGAAAATGCAGGCAAGGGAGTGAGCTGAAGGATGGCTGAATTCTGATCAGTTTTTGTGTGATTTAGTAAAAGGTATCTAAGGTAATCTTTTGGATGAGAACAAAACGTTTGAAGAGAGAAGTTAAAAGCACTTACCCTAACTCTCAGAGACAGATAAAGCTGAGCTGAAGATGAAAGCTGAGATTTAGTTTAATCTATGAATATAGATCTATGTTTGGTGGCAGTTACATCATGTAACTCACATTAATTTGATAGGAACTTGGTCGTCTGAAAATCAGTTAGAATATAGATACCAACGGGAGGAACATCAGAAATCCAGCTTGTACAAAAACCAGGATCAGATCTAAGTTATACTTACTTTATTTGATGCAACTCCACTACATTTTGATGTCTTATTCATACCACGTAAGACAAGATGGATATCCAGCTTTCTGTGACCGGTGAATCCGTTACCAGCCCTACCACTTGTAAGGTAATGCGCGTTGTTTCCAAGTTGTCTTTGTGAGAAATCAGTGGGGAGCTGCACTTACAAATGTATAACACAGTATGGCCAATAACCACTAAGGCCAAGATATCGATTCCTTTGTACGGATTTCCTGAGAAAATCATGGAATGGAAAGGATAGCATTAATTAAATAAAAGGAGCTTAATAGTTTTGTTTATGCATAAATGGGCAGTGCTCTGGAGACATATTGGAGACTTGCTGCTGCAATTAATTGTTTTATAACATTGTAAAACAAATATTTCTGTGTATTAACAGCTTGCTCTTGAGCCCATTAGAACAAACATAGATCTTCAGGCATAGATCGAGATGTACAGAATATCCCCAATGACTAATAAGCTGAAGATATTAGAGAGATGATATCATGAATTAACTGATTAAACCTATACAATTTGCAATTATTTTAAAATTTTGGATAAAGAAAATATTAAAAAGCTAGAGTAGACCTTTTTTTCTTTTTGTATAATTATTGTAGAATTGTTTAAGATTAGTTGTATCACTTACTTACAACCTAAGGACAACAGAAGTAGGCATGCCTCTTAATCACTGTTATTACAGGAATTATAGCTTCCTCAAAGAAAACAATTATAGAGATAAACATAATCACCATGCTGTCATATTTATCTATCATTTCTCTGTCATTCTGTCCGCTATCAGTCACTTCTGTATACTCCATCCATGTATTTCCTGGAAAATACAAGCTGGAGTCATATTTGGACAGAAAGTTCGGTGAAGAAATATACTCTCCTTCTCTTACAATTTCTATTTATTCTCTCATGTTTGGTGTTTGCTAAATTAGAAGCATTTRAAATAAAGGATCCATTCACTTTGTCTATGTGAAGTGCCTTAAATCAAAAAATGACCAATAAAATAGTCCTGGAAAATTAAACAAAGCAGACACACAAAAAATGATTTTGATGTTCCATTTTTTAGAAAAATACTTCTAATGGCTAGAAAATATACTACAGAAAAGGAAAATGTGACCTAGATATTCAGCAATCACTTTACTTTGTTCATTCATTATCAATTTAGGAGGCTTGACAACACCTTTTCATATGATCAGATTTTGACTTGTATTGAAACTGAAAATCGCTTTGCTTTGTGATAGACGTTAGTTCAGTAGAGCAAATGTAAAAGCTTCACACCTCTCATTGATGCTTGAATTAGACCAGATTAAAGGACTGGATATGCTTGACTGAGTGGTTATACACCACTTGTCGATATCGCTATAACAAGCCGTACTGAAAATCACAAATTAGTAACAATGAAAGAGCACAGGAATGGAAGAGCACGTGCTGGAAAATATTTGAGATAAAGGTACATTGCAATGATATAGCAATAGGTGTGGCAAATTGTGAGAATGGCATAGAGTTATGCTTAGTCTAGGTTAAGAGCTTTAACTGGTTTCCATTAATCACAGAATGGCTGAGGTTGGAAGGAACCTCTGGTGATCACCTAGGCCAACCCCCCTGATCAAGCAGGGTCACCTAGAGCATATTGCATAGCACCAAGTCCAGGCAGATTTTGAGTATCTCCAGAGAAGGAGGTTCCACAGCCTCTCTGGGCAACCTGTGCCAGTGCTCCGTCACTCTCATGGTAATGAAGTTTTTCCTCATATTCAGGTGGAACTGCCTGTGTTTCAGTTTGTGCCTGTTGTCTTTTGTCCTGCCACTGGGCACCGCTGAAAAGAGTCCAGCCCCATCCTATTGACACACCCCCCAAAGGCATTTGCAGACATTGATAAGATCCCCCCTCAGTCTTCTCTTCCCCAGGCTGAAGAGGCCCAGCTCTYGCAGCCGTTCCTCATAGGGCAGGTGCTCCAGCCCTCTGATCATCCTCGTAGCCCTGCGCTGGACTCTCTCCAGTAGCTACATGTCTCTTGTACTGGGGAGACCAGAATTGGACATAATGCTCCAGTACTGTGTTTAATCTCAAGAGGGATGCTAGAGAATGAGTAAAGATAAAAATAACCTCAAACACATACCAGAGTGATCATATTTGTCTAATAAGAACTCAGAACAGCTTCAAATAACTCATCTCCTCATGAACAAAATTTAAACAGTGACATACCATCAACTAGGCCCTCAAACTGCAACATTAAAATGAGTGAGATGGTAATATCTCTGTTTATTAATGTTCACAAAAAAGTTTTCAGTTATTTAAAAATTCAAAAATGTGTTTGAGATGAAATTTTCTCCGTTGAGACTTTTATTTTATTTGTTATTTCCACTAGATCGGTATATTTTATAAGACCAAGGAAAATGAAAAAAATGGAATAGTGCATAGTTTTCTTTGAAATGCTGTACTACGTTCATGTTTTAGCTCAGGGAATTGAAAAGTGGCAGATAGTGACCTTTCTGTCAGTGCTGTGTCTTTTGTCATCTTCGTGAAGACTCATACAAATGTGGATGCATTAGCATTCCTTGAAAAATCATGGACACAATAAAATTCTCTTTTTTGACAGATTGTTTCCCAAAGATCTTGATCTGCATGGAGTGTGGTCTCTACCACTTTCTAGTATTTTTGCGATTGACTGTTCAGTCTTAATACCATTCTCTTTTTATTATTTGTATGTGAGCAGAGGAAATTACAACTACCTAATAAACAAAATTGGAGGTTACCTTTTATGGTTGCTATTTTGAAATGTTTCTCCAAAATTTTACATTTAAATTTCTGTGTTAAATTCCGGAATTTTAATTCTCCAATAYTAAACTAATTTCTCTGTATCTCATTTTTTCAGGATTATTTCACTTCCTAGTTTTTTCAAGAGCACTTCACGAAAACCCARTTTATCAGTACTCCTCTATCAATGTAGAGGAGTGTTTGGTAAGCAAATTATTGTTTTTTTTTCTCTGATAGTCTGTTTCTGTAAATCCTGAAAACAATCCCAGAATCGAGCTATTGACAAAGCTTTAAGATCAATAAACAGATCTTTCTTGTACAAATAGCTGATTTAAATGGTTTAATATGATTTTATACAACTTATTAATCATATAGATATATTGCATTTTCTCATTACTTGTGTTTGTGGACTAACTTTAAACTGCATGGCACTTACATATCCACTAACATCCTACATAAATTCCCTTTAGTTCACATTATGCGGAGCATGACAAAATATTTTTTCATACAAAGACGTTTTCTGACACAATAAAAAACGATCATCTACCAATCCTAAATTTCCTCTTCCTTCTATGGTCAAAATAGCATGCCAAGTGAAACTCYAAACATAAATCTTGCTTTTTAATGCCTATGTCAGTCCTGTAATCTGAAATATTTTGGTAGAGAAATTGCTAGTGTCAAAATAGGTTTATTTTTTGTTTTTGTTTTCTTTAAATTTACACTGGAAGTTCAATCAAGACATTTGATTCAAGAAAGGCCAAGAATGTCTCTTGCAACGATTAGATAGTGATTTTTCTACTCAATCCAAAAAAGATAAGCACCTTGAAAAGCCTCCGGTTGCTTCCCCAGGACTCAAGCTTTGCTGATCTGCTTTGATCCTGCAGTYGTTACCATTGTTCAAGGCATCAGCGAGCTCCTGTGGAACGGTGCATCCATTCCAGGACAGATGAATTCAAATTGGAACGGGTGCTGAGGAACACTRTTAGAAATGGACAAGTGAGTGGAGAGCTTATGTTATGTACACACTAAAAAAATTTTGACTTGTTCCATCTGGAAAGAAAAAAACCTGAAAACAGGCATCGCTGCATTCTATAAAATTATCAAGATGATTAACAACAGAGAATGAGAAGGACTAATTTAAGCTAAAAAATAACACTGGCAATGGAACAAATTATCACAAACTAGCCATGGATAAACTGAGGTTGGATTTTAACCATCTGAAGAATGAAACCTTGGAATAGTTTTCTATCTAGATAGTAAYTGATTTCAGCTACCTACCCTCTAAAGTAAAAAATTCAGTTTTATAACTGGGGATGTCCTTTCTCTTCCTTTTTTTTTTTTTTTCCCTCTCTCTTTTTTCCCCCCGCCATGTTTCTGCAGGGATTGTTGTTCTTTCCTTGGTAATAGGTTCTGGCAAAGCTCTTAACGTGGAAGCATAGCTGTGTAAGTCACTCAGAAATCCACAGAGCCTCTACAGATAACACCCCTTAGTCTGCACCTGTTCATTCAGCATGTATCTGTATTCAGGAAGGTAAGTTCCCTCTTCACCAAATATTGGCTCAACTCTCCTGAGGTAAGGTAGTRAAATGACCCTCAATAATAAATTAAATTTTGTCTTTTTTACTTTCTAGCTTCATTCRTCAGGATACATCATGGAGAGGTCCGATAAAAATGAGACCTTTGTCATGCGATCTGTTTGTCAGATAACCAGTTTAAACCAGTTGTCCTGATCAAGCGCAGGATTTGGCTTTTTTTTCCCCTGATCCTTCTGTTCTCTTATAGAGAATTTCAAAGGTTACAGATATGCAGATCTTCTGACTTGTCACAACATGCTCTCAGAGACACATTGTAAGATTAGACATTAAAGACAGGAAGCAGGCTGTGAAGGAGAAAAATAAAGTGCTGGTGATCAAAACATGTTTGCTTACTTAAATATATATCATATATCAGTAATGGGATTTCTTGTTCTGCAATTTTAGCCAGTCAAGAGCTCCAATCAATACTAGGATGAGGAGAAAATCAGTTTAATTCTAGTGTTTTTTCTATGTAATTTATCTTTGGTATACCTAGGCGAAGTGAGAAGGCCTGTGGAAGATGTGGTGAGGAGTCAGTGACTGGCAGAGCACGTGGTGGCAGGCCCAGCGGGTAAACTGCACACTGACCAGATTCCCATCAGGGCCAGGCATGCATATTGCATTTCTCAACAGCATCTAGCTGCTTCCCAGGCAGTAGCTGCTCCAGGTTAGCACAGCTGAGATAAGGGAATAATTCTAGTAGATTTAAGGGCCCTTACGAACAATGAGTAGAGTCCTGCCTGGGCATCTGACCTGTGCCTCCAGCAGCCTCCCGTCAGCTACCTCTCCTCGTGGTCCCCGGGGCTCTCCACGCAGCTTGGAGCGCAAGTCCTTAAATAAATCCTGTTTAACCCCTTACAGACCTTGAGTGTCTCTCCACTGGTTTTCAACCCTCTCTGACCTGCCTTGCAGTCACATCAGGTATTTTCTGTTTAAGTTTAGTTGTTGCTTAGCATTTAGGAAGTACAGTATTTAATTCTTCTCTTATGCCTGTAGATCCTAAGGTCAGCCTGTGACCATGCATTAACGTCAGATCAGTTTTAGTGTTAAACAACATTATTGTCATAATCCAGAGTAAGTTGTATTTTTTGATCCATCCCTGTGTCCCTGTGGACATTCCTTTCAAGTAACAAGACTTTATTATGCACAGTTAAATTCTATGGTTCATTCTGGTTTTACGTTAACCCACAGAATAAAATCACAGAATGTGTAGGTTGGAAGCTGCATTACTTTGAGCACACTGTTCACTTGCCCAGTTGAGTTCCAAATATCTTGAAGGATGGACTGTTTCTGGGAAACTGATTGCCCTGTTGGACCACCCTCGTGGTAAAAAGTATTCCCATTATACTGGGTCAGAATTTTCCATTTTCCAATTTGTGTCCATTAGCTCTCATTCTTCCTCTAAGAATCTGGCTCCATTTTCTCTATATTCTTACCTTAGGTAGTTGAAGATAGCATTAAGAGCCCCCTAGAGCCATCTCTTCTCCAGGATGCACGAGCCCGCCTCCCTAAGCCTCCTTGCATATGACAGTGCTGCAGCCTCCGACCATCTTGGCAGCCTCTCCTGAAGTTGCTCCAGTTTAYYGATGTCTTTCTTGTACTTGACCAAGCCTGGTTACAATWCTTTGGGGTTGATTGCACTTTCTCGGTAAGTCTGGCTGTGTTCAGGTACRTGCAGTTTTTCCTTTCATGAGCCAGGTACAAATCATATAGCTACAGAACAGCCTTCTTTGAATGGAAGTATTAACCTATTATAACAAAGGGACAGCATTTCCTAAAACAGCAGCTGACATGCTCATCTATCTTAATATCTTTTGATCTCTTGATGATAATGAAGTTAGTTCTAACTTCCTCTGGTCCCACAAGGTCCTGTGTCTCAGCTGGTTGCTTCAAGATAATTACTCTCCATGGAGCAAATGTTTTTAAACCTGTGAAAGGGTTCTTTTGATCTCCTCTGTTCCAGGAACTTTTTCTGTCTTGCTTCAGAGCAGTTTTTCAGCTCAGCATTTTCAGAGGTAATGGTACCCAACTCTCTATTATTTGCTGTGCTATGACTTGTCTTGAAAAAAAAAAAAAAAAAAAAAAAAAAAAAAAAAAAAAAAAAAAGTATCTCCTGCTTTGCTAAAGGAATGTAATAACTGAGAAAAATGTGTCAATAATCACATTAACCAATTATTAGAGATGCATATAAAAAGCATCATTTGAGTCTTCCAAGCACAAGAATAAGAACAAATTTTTTAAGGAATTTCTCAGATTTCCTACTGGATTATAGAACAAGATAAAATATTAGTACTTTCTTTTATGTGAATTCCCACAATACACTCCCAGAGCAGAAGACACTACATTTGTAATTTGGTATTAGGCCTTTTGCCACGTGTGAAACATRTTTCTTAAACATCTGAGTACAGATGTAAACCTTCTCTCTCTGTGCCAGGCTGCAAACTCCCTGTCCCATCCAAGGACTGATAGASCAGAGGCTGGAAAGTAGCTGGGGGCCCTCTTGAGGCCAGAAGTTAAAGGAAGGAAATCACAAAACCTCCCAGCTCTCTTCTTTAATGTGAATTTTCAGGATCTCACAATAGTCTGACTAGAATAATCAGAAAAGATCATAGAATCAGGTAACTGAAATTATTTTAGGAAAATAAAATAAAATAAAATAAATAAATAAAATAAAAAATCAAAGACCTCTGTTCTATAAGAAGAACAGCAGAAATAACTGCTTTTGCTTTGTTTACTTAAAAATTAGTGATCCCTGGAAATACTAATAAGAAACTATAAATATGAATAAATAATAAGTAGGTTTTTAAAATTTCATTTAGGATTATTTAAAGGAAAAGCAGTTTTCTACAGGAAAGATTTTGCTGTTCAGTAAGAAGAGTGGCCTCAGAGCCAGACTGGAGCATTACAGGCCTTGCATGAAATAAACTCCATGTTATTGAGAAAGAGGTGTTAAATGAACAAAAACGGTCCTCTGAACTGAAAGCAAGTTATTGCTCTTATCAGGTCAATAAAATGGATGAATTTATCAAGCCAACAGCACAAGACTGGGTGAAAGAGTGCTCAGAGCCCAAGCACAGCTCTTCCTTTCTGAAGTAAGATGGCTATCATGCAGAAATGTTTTGAGTTGATATCCAAAGCTAGGAATTAAGTCTTTTTATTTCTGGAAGGCAGCACAATATAGATACTATTGTCTGCCCAGCACTGACTGTATTCAGACAGATCTGGGTAATATCTCTAAGTTAAACAGGCTCCATTTGTCTCTGCAGAGCTAAGATTCAAATGTTGTGAAATGATAGACAAGTTATCTGCATTTCAGGAAACTTAGCCTGTGGGAGGACAAAAAAAAAAAAAATTACATAGGCTTACATAGTCTTTTTGTGGACTTCCATAAAAATGAAAATGTTTATGGGCACCATGAAAGTGTAAAAACAAAATAAAATTTTAAAAGTATTTAAGAAACAATTGGACTCTGCAGACTTAGAAAATAAGCCCATGTAATATTCTAAGATCTCGACTGACTTAAGTATGGATTAGTATGAAGTCTTTTAAATGAAGCAGCTTTTAATCACATTTCTCTGCTCACAAATGATGCTGAATAAATTTTATGTTGAATGTACAATGAAAATAAAATCAGAGGCACTGCATTAGCTGTAGCACCAAAAGAAATTCTGATTGATTAGGTTTTCGTGCCATTCAGATCTACTGTATGTTTGTAGCATTAAGTAAACTTAGAACAAGACTACATCTTGTAAATGATTTAACAGATGTTATGTGAAGACATATCTAATGACAGGCAGCTTGCAATTCATATTACATAATAGAGATATTACATCAGGAAGTTTAGACTTTTACAATAATTACACTACATGGCTTTGTTTGCAGAAGCAATCAACAGGGAGAAGGTAACATTGTTAATGTTAAATAACTATAGGTAGGATAATACTAACACTAATTCTGTCTCTAAATTGGATGCTTACCCACTGGAAATAAGTGAGGAGTTGAACAGGCCTGAGCATACTACTAAGTCAAGATGATTATGAGTGACCAACGTGATGTGGCTGTTAAAAGGTAGATACAGTCTTAGAATACATTAGTTATTCGTATACGAAGTACATGTAAAACCTCATCTACAAGATTATCTAAGATTCTGATCACTCACGGTCGAGAAGAAAAATAATATGGAAGCAAGCATGGATAAGAGCCTGASCAGTGGAGGAGAAGTCTAAAAGAAYTTGCTTTTCATCAAGAAGGCTGAAGTGATACGACTGCCTCTAATTAACAAATAGAGGAAGAGCAGAGATAGTAAAGCCAAACAACAATACTGACGGATGTCCTGTATGTCCAAGTGCTCGCATCCCATCCTGTTTTCCTCTGAAGGAGACAGTTCTTTTATTTTGGTCTTTCTGAGCATTGAAACAAACATGGACATCAATTTATGCATACTCATATTTTCAAATGTTAGAGCCATGAATAATATTAATGCTGTTAACTTATATGGAGGAGGACCAGTTCGGCACAGGGAGATTCTGGAGAAAGATTTAAGAGAAAAAGATGGTAAAACAGTGAGTAACTGTTTTAAAATAAAAATTGCAAATATCAAAGCCTTGGTAGGGATTCTTTGATATATTTTATTATTCTTCAATCTCTGAAAAATAACATTTTTATTTTCTATCTAATTTACAAATAATGCAGAAATAATGTATTCCTTCATACCCACTTTTAGCTTGCCCTTCTGAATYTGAAGAATATATTAAGCATTTATGTGGAAATAATCTAATTCAAAGAAAGTTGATTCCTCCTGCAATTGGTATTCTCGAAGAAAAATTCTTATTTGCTTATTGGAAAAGTTTTACACTTTTGAAATTCAGTATTTTATACTTTTAAAATTCAGATCTCAGTATTTTTATTCCCACAATAAACCCACTCAGGGGAAAGAGACCTTATGAATTCTAAAAATGCTTCTATGTATACCATGGGCACGATCACGAGTTATTCTCCCTTAGAAGTCTTCTCTTTTCCTTACTTATCAATTATGAAATTAGATAGTAAATACATAATATGTATTTCAACAAATGTCTTGATTATTCCAGCAATTTTAAAAACAAGTGTTTTTAAAAGATGTATTAAAAATATATCCACTTATTTGAAAAAAAAAGACTAYTTAAATAGCATATAGACAAACTATTTTAAAACTATTATCTTTTCCTCTAGTCTAGGAACAATTTGCATTTCTGCTTTTAGTGGATAGTCACAATTAAGATGACTGATGACCAGCAGTGTGTGCTCTGCTGAGTTAGAGTGGCCGCTCACTACAGAGTYGCAGAGTCGCTCAGTGTGGAAGGGACCTGGGGCAGTTTCCAGTCCAACTTCCTTGGGGAGGAGGCAGGCGGAAACTGGATGCTGTACTCTAGATGAAGTCTAACAAGTGCTAAGCAAAGCAGGATAATTTTTTCCCTTGATCAACTGGCCATGCTCTTGTTGACGCAGCCCAGGGTGCTGTTAGCTGGCTGGYTGAGCTGCCAGGGCACACTGCTGGCCCATGCTCAGCTCATTGCCCACCAGGACTCCTAGTCCATCCGGCAGAGCTGCTCCCCAGTCAGTCAGACCTTCCGTCCCAGGTGCAGGAGCTGGCCTTTGTCCTTGCTGAATTTCTTAGGGTTCCTGCTGGCCCAGTCCTCCAACCTGTCTGGGCACCTCTGAATGGCAGCCTGCCCTCAAGTGTACTGACTGGTGCCACCAAGGTCAGATGAGGCTGACCACCTTATAGCTGCACAGAACATCCTTTTGACCTTTTCTGAAGATGGGATATGGCACAGTTTCTACAAGTGAAAAATCCCTTATTCTTCTCTATTTGGAAAATAATTTTTTTATTTGGAGGTATACTACAACCATGTTTAAAATTACTGACCATCAGTTCTTAAATACATATGTATTTTGATTCATTATTACGAATTATATAGTTACATGGCTCTTTAGTTTGATACGGATTACAATATGGAAAAAAATAGAAATGAAACTTTCTAATGTAGTATTATAACTTGTATGGGAAAGAGCAATTAACATCTTTYGGGGCATTTTTTTTTAATAATGATATTTACAACCTAGGCAATTTCTTCTCCATCCATGAATTCTACTAATCAATTTCAGTAATCAAAGCTATTCATTCTGAATCTTCCTTCTAAATGAATGACATTTACAATTACTTTTGTTTTATGTTCGTTTTGATTTGTAACAAAGAGATGACCTCCTGAGTTTTGATTTATTCATATTCATTCACCAAAAAAGCAGGATTTATTTTTCAAATATTTTACAATACCTGAGTGTGGGAACAAGAAAACTCACATTTTACTACAGCCAACTAGAGATACTTAAAATCATACCAAAAAATTCYATCCTTCCTTTTAACCTGATCAGGAAGTCATCTGAGGTTAGCTATCCTCATCAATATTTAACTATTTMTATTTAAATTAAGAGCATATTAAACAACAAATTTGTTGCAGATTGAACTGCTTTGAGGATAATAGGCAATAATAAGTAACCCTTTTTTTTTGTCCTTACTATCTAAACTTTCTTTTCTTTCCTCTACTGAATAAGGCAATACAGGTACAGACAATATTCCAGACAGGTGTTTCTAGTCACCTAGAACTGGATCAAAAGCTTCTTTAAAGTGAATGTTGAAATCAACAGCTCTTTTTCTAATATTTTTAATGGATTTGGGATTATGCTCCAAATTAGATATGAATTTCTTTTAGAAACATATGCAGTTTATCCTAAGAGACAAATGGCATTGGTTTTTAATCATAATAAGTGTATTCAACAGAGTTGTTTTCACTCATCATTATCTTCTAACCCATGTTTATGTCTAAGGAATGATGATGTGCACACATTGTTAAAGAAGATTCTTAGTAAGAAGGCTGATAAACTGTATTAAAATGATTTTACCCTCTTCTGTAGTGCATTCTAGTTTTCCCAGAGAGCAAGAAAATATTCTGACTGGAGATTGCMTCTGTTTGCAGTCATCATTTCAATTAATGAATCTGCATTGCATTCCTCTGTCTATTTTATTTTCAGTGAGTGTCTGAAGAACAGAAGTGTTTTCCTACTCACCAAGTAAAAACAAGACCAAAAAAAAAATCTTAGGAAAAAAATCACCTTTCAAGAGTGTTACATTACAGATTTTCTTCAATGGAGTCAGTATGAGAGGTAGTGATTTTCATTAGATGAGCATTTGATCAACTGTCAGAAAGAGAAATCACACCGATACAAGTCTGTCTTAATAACTCGGTATGCCGTGACATTTTTCAGAGAACTCTGGTGAGAACTGCTCCTTTTTCTCTGGATGTGCTCCGTTCAGGCTGGCAACCATGAGTCTAAGAAAACTGTGTAGGCAAATCTCTACAGAGCAGGTGGGTGAGCAACATGAATGAGGAAAGCATTAAGGCAGGATAACCCTACAGTACAGACAAGGCTGTGATKTCCTATCATCTGACTTCTGATAGGTCTTCAACTGTGTAGCTCAGTTTATAGTATATTGGTCCATATAAAAAGGCTTCCTCCCTTGAGTCCGGACTCAGTAATGAGCCCGTGCTTCCGCTGACAGGGCTGCACAACGTAGTGCTTTTGTGTTGTGGGACTCCATCAGAAATGTATTTTCCTGTGTCTTTTCTTACCTCTCTCAAACAAAAATATAATGGATCTTTCAGAAAAGTCCCCTGTCCTAGCAATAACTRTTCAACAGAACAACCTCAGAACAGCCATGAGAAGTGGATTTTTCATTAAAACAACCGCAATTCCCTGCTACTTTTATTGGGTTATTATTCCATTATTGATGTTGGCCAAGATCCAGCCCCAATGCACCTTTTGACAAAATGTGCTACAAAGTGGTTCTGCTGCTACAATAAAGTGCATCTGTCACCCCAATTATGCAAAGCAAGYGTTTGACAGAAAGACTACATCAAAAACTGAATTAGGATTTTTCATCCATTTATAAAAGAAATGCAAACACAGAATATAAG
Organism: Rhea americana; assembly: GCF_003343005.1. Classification (NCBI taxonomy): domain Eukaryota; kingdom Metazoa; phylum Chordata; class Aves; order Rheiformes; family Rheidae; genus Rhea; species Rhea americana. The sequence continues at coordinate 146,351 of NW_028186497.1, forward strand.
TCTATTTTGTTGTAGAAGTACTATATTACCTGTGCTACAGGAAATTAGTCCCTTGTGTTTGTATCAGAATGCRATTTCTATAATATAAGAAAATGTTTTTATTGTTACATTTTTATTGTTTTGGCCAATACCTCAGTTGCAGTTAACAAAGTCATGTAGAATAAAGATGTGGGCTTTATATCCCATATCTAAAATCCRTATCTAAACATAGGTCCAAAAGAGTCTTCTTACTCCATCAATTTTATCAAAGGGTCAGATTCTGATCCTCTTTTTCATATTGGATAATAGTATATTCCACAGTAATATATTTCACAAACATCCTTAGTGATAATCAGTACATCTCTGTGGGGATTAAAGGGCTATTGACTGTGATGCAATTCAGATCTCACTTTCCATAAACACCTTAATCAAAGTCTTATCCTTCCTTCATCTGCACCACAGACATCTACATTTTGGTGGGGATTCAGTGAAGTCAGCTGGAAAGGCTGAGGTTTCACTTTGTTCTCAGTGGCTCAGGTAAACCAGAGAAAATTTCAGAATTCCTTAGTACTTATTGTAGGACTTTGTAGGCACTGCCTAATGAGGTTGTGGAATCTCCATCATCMAAGATATTTAAGAATACATCAGACAAACATCTGGGAATAAAAGATATTTTACATCTTGCCTTGGGGCAGATGAGTGGACAAGATAACCTTTTCAGGTCACTTGATTTCTAGGCTTAAGGTTTATGATTCTGTGACAGGAGACACAGGGCCAGAGTGCTGTGTCATTCACATCACACTAAGTTCTGAAAAAAAACTTAATTTTTTATACTGAGTGACTAGCCTAATGAAAAATGTGACATGTTGCTTTATAATTGGAGGAAACTGGTTTGCTCTATACATTCCTAAGAGGAGTAATACTTTCTGACCTTTGCTGCAAGTATAATTTATCCAGAGAAATCTGGCATTTCTGTAGATATTTTGGACATATTTTCAGGGACTCTTTTTAACAGAATTTCAACAATCTTGACATCATATTTTCAGATTATAATATTTTTATCTTTTAATATCCATATTGGCTGGAGTAATAGCAATAAAAAATGCCATCAAAATATCTCTTCCCTAGGCAATGGTAAATAAAGAAAACAAAAGGAGAAGGGGAAATTGAAATAGTTAGTAACATACAGAACATTTGAAAGACTTACTTAATCATAGAGAAAACCACTTCAAAATAGCACTAATTTTTGGCATTACCTCTAGGTAAAAAATTCATAAATATGAATTAAGCTCCTAAAATCTCCATAAAGTGGATGAGGTGGCACAGATACGGTTTCACAGCATCTAAATACTGCATGGAAGTGCCTCAGAATCTGAAATGGGTGAATCTGAAATGCTGTCTGTCTAACAGAATTATTTCCTGCCTTGGGATTCACTGATCAGAAACACATGCTGGATTTAAGACTTTACTCTGTCAACTGGATGATTCCACCCTTTGTAAATGACTATTTGCTCATCTATACAGTAAGTATCTAGGAATACTTGAATCATATGAGATTATATGCCCAGGAATTGAAATACACTTGGTGTGAGTCCTCCTACATCAGAGAACATTCAGAACTACATCATTTTCCACCTGCCTCTCTTTATTGCCCTCATCATGAGTCTGGAGGTAAATCTACATTTTCATTTTTACCAGGTGTACTCTGCTTCACAGGAGGGAATGTACAGTGAAGATTATAATTTCGTGAGGATAATAGAGAACAATTCTGGTTCCTAGTTCTTGCTTCTAAAGCTATTTATGCAGAAAGATTTCTTGACACAATCTATCAGCAGTGCTAAAACAAGGCCCCAGGATTTCCCCTTCCTAGTAAACATAAATGTTCTAAGTAAGCAGTGATTTGGAGATTAAGTCTTGCTCATTTGCTCCCTTTCAGCATCTATGAACCTTACATTCTTTTCTGTATAGGGCTACAGCTAAAATAGAAAGGTCAGAGAAAATGACCATTTCAGTATAGTCCTGAACTTGACAGAAAAGGAAGTTTTTAAGGAGGTAGAAAACATATTTTGGATTCTCTAATGCTCAAGAGGTCAGYGAATACAAGCCTTTCAGTTCCTGCATAAATATAAAATAAGTTAAAGAGAAAAAAATTTGACCTTTTCCATCCTTCCCTCACAGGACTCCTAATTATCAGTGGGCAGCACTATCTCCCCTAACAGTGCTTTTAAATGTACACAGCCACATTACTCTGCTGTCTGCTTAATTCAATATGGGTAATGTTTCTTCTGAGAGTCCTTAGGAGAGTAACCCCTTGGGGATTTAAATACTGGAATTCCTACTTTCGTGACTGCTAAACAAGCCCAAATGTAAAATACGTGGCAGGATGCTGTTGATCCAAAGTGACTTTGTCATTGCAGAACTCCAAGTCCTGAGGTGCTTTACTACCTTAATCTTTGCCTCTTACATACACAGGCACTCAGTTGAGTAGACACAGTTTTTTGTGGATCCTACTGTTGGACTCGCATTACTAAATTCCATCGAAGTTGCACTTTAGGGGCCTAAGTACTTTTTCACATCTGACCATCTGCCAAGTAAACATGAAATACAAATTACAGTCACAGATGCTGGGAATGGGAAATCCACATTAAAAATAGGATATGAATATTAAAATATATCAGAAACGTCAGTGACTAGCTCACTTACTATATTTTAGGATTGAATTTGGACATGAGTTGTCAAGACAGAGGCTCTACCTATTAACCAAATCCATTATTGCTACAGGCTCATCTATATCCACGAGTATTTCTAGCTTCCTGGATTTCTGGCACACAGAATATTAAAACAGAGCTTCTCAAAAAGCACAGCATTTTATTAAAGCTATTTACAAATTCTAAACCTTGATTTCTTGCTCTTTTTTTTTTTATGTTGACATGACCTATTTAATATCATATAATAAGGTTGGTCTCAGATGTTAAGGAATAATAGTGTATACTTTGGSAAAAGTTATTTTTAGGGGGCATCTCTAGGAAGATGCTATTCTTTGTAAACAGGCAAATAACTTTAGCCACAGAGGGATAGGCATCCAGGTTTATTTTACTGGGGATTGTGCTCAGTCTTGGAAAAAAGCAATGCTGCTTTTAATAATAGCATTCTTTAGTTTGTGATTTCTAACCAAGCACAGGAGTACATTGTACCTCCCCTAAATTTACTTTGTTACATGAAGAGAGAAAAATAGAGAATAAAGAACTTCCATGCAAACATCTGAATGACCACTTAGCATCAGTAAAGTATGCGATATGATCAAACAACAGCAATGTTCACAGAGCTTGAAGGTATTTCAGCGGTTACCAAATCTGATGACTGACATAATAAATAAACTGGCTTTATACATCTGTCGTTCATGAATGTAAAACTCCTTCATGTAAATTGTTCTTGATACCTGTTCCAGGTCCACAATATGTATTTGCAACTCTCTCATTTAATTAATTTAACAGCAGGTCAATCTGAACTGATGGGCAAAGATTTCCTTTTCATCTAAGAACAAATATGTGGAGGAAATTCGTCATGATGCAAAGCAAAGACCATTAAATYTGATATATGTAGTTCTTGAAAAAATGCTTTGTTTTATACCCAGCAATGGAAATACAGTATTTCCAAGAGAGACTGCTGAGTAAAAAAGTAGGCACTAGTTTTCCAAGTGTTTTGCAGAAAACTGATATTTTCCTATCCAGAAGTCCCTCTCTCCATTCTTGGGCTGAGAGTTTAAGTTGTCTTCACCTCCAGAACCTCCTGGCCAAAGTTCCGCAGCTGARGCACTTAAACTTGACAAGGTTGAAGCATGCAGGTGTACTTACCTTAAATTGCTTAGTTTTCTTGAGTCAAGAGAAAATTGAATATAAGGTATTCAAGAAAGCCAATAAATCTGGACTATAACTTTGTCCAGGAAGCAGTTTTAAATAAAAAAGAAAATGGGAAAAGGTTTTAAATATCCTTATACTCCTAAGGGCTGCTAATATTCTTTCTAAAATATGCTTCTACCCCATTATTTTCCAATATATTGGAAAAGAAAAAGATTATTTAAAAAACAGTATTTCTGCATCTTTGAAAATTAACTCTGTCAATTAATGAATAGAAATTATATTATATAATTTATCTGGTAGGTTAAAGGTCAATCAAATATAGAATTCTGAATATTTGTGTCAGCAATGGAATATGCAATGCTCAGATAACCCAAACATATCAATATCAAATTTTATGTCAAAGCTTTCAATTCAAGATTTTTGTCCACCAATATGAGTAGCAAGAAGTAGAAATAACAATCCAGCAATTTATGAACAGGGATGGGCCTGTTTTGACAAATACATTATTCATAGCAAATGGTTAACTCGGATTCCATCTTGAAATACCACAGAGTAACATATCATCTCTGAGTACATGTCAGTTTCGTAATCTTGTTGGATGTCACAGCAAGTCTCCTGTGTTTCTTTTGCTGTATGATTTCTTATTTCTTTTGATTGCTTTAATATAAGGAAGTACAGAAAACACCATTATCTGACAATGCAGCTGGCCACTCGCAAATAAATTCAAATAAAGAAAAAATTAGCTTCCTTTTTCTTTATTAACTTCATATTTGGTTGATAGGACAAATTTTCCTCTCATTTATTCTATTGCAGTTCCATGGTTCTTCTTTGCTTGATTGAAACATTGGAGAAAACGTAAACTCAATTCACAATTTGAGTAAGGTCAGAACTCACTTTTATTGAAATAGTCTTTCTGAAATACCTAGTTGTAGCGTGATACTCATCAAACTATAATTATCAACAGGGAAGAACATCCTACATAGCACTTTCTAAATTCAGTTTGCTTAGGTAAGAGCATTAATGACAGTATCAGCAGTAGCAGCTCATGGCTCTGTGCTAGGTTGGGTACATGCACAGAAGGAGACGTTTGGCTGTTCAAACAGGATTAATGAACCTCTTTGGAGTAGCTTGCATATTACTACTGGGATGCTTATCACAGCTTGATAACTCTGGCTCAAACCCATCTTTATATTTGGATTACTGCAGTGTAAGAGTCACCTTAGTCATGTCATGAGAGGTAAAGACTGTGTCACTGCGACATGATGCCCAGCTGAGCATAAAATCCTAGCCCATTGCAATTGCAGAGCAGTATTGTCTTGAAAYATCTTAACTAAGCTGAATAACTAAATCATTCAGGACCAGGTGTGCACCCCCATGGTTATGAATATGGCAAAGGAGAGGCTTGTATTAGTCAATGAAATATTCATGAAATAAATATGCAAATCTACCCTACCACCCTACCCTACCACTGGGAAAAATTAATAGAAGTAATAATGATCATCATCTTTGTCGTTCATATTGCTTTAAAAATCTTGAATGGGATTATTATTGCACTTTAATTGCTGTTTACAAATTTTATTGATTTTGTGTTGACAGACATAGAAGACAAAGTAGATGTATTCTTATTGTTAACATTTAAAATAGAAAATGTGGTTGTGCACTACAATGAGGGCATATTACAGTATATCAGGAGATTTCTTTGTTAATTATTTTTCGTCTTAGCCATGTTCAAAGGTCATTCATTGCTTTCTAAATTTACAAGTTATTGCAGATCAGCCTAAGGTTRTATAACTCTCCAGGTATAATTGTTCTGTGTACAACATTAGCTAACAAGTAATTATAACTACTAGCTACCCCCAGCTGGTAACATGCTTAGGAAATTCTTACATTTAGACTTGTCAGGTTAGGTTAAATTATTTGAGAAATGCCTAACTTAAGAGAGTGCCAAAATAGAGTGATTCAGGTACAAATAATCAAATAAGATGTGCTGCTCTTAAAAGMGGATAACATTAAATGTAAACATTCTTAAATCCACAATTCCTATGTCAATTTGTCTAAGAATACAGATCTGAGAAAATATTATATTGATAACATTTTGATTAAGTACTCAAAGCTTAACTCTGGGAGCACATGCCAGGTGGCAGGGGATTTACATGGTTTGCATCTATTTTTAACTAAATTACTACTTTGAAATCGATAATTGTATAGCCTTCTTGGATATCAGAGGAAGCCTTTTCTATTAAACATCTGTTCATGCTTAAGATCCTCTTACATTCAAAATAATAGAAGTCTTTTCATTTAARCAGTTCTTATCACTGGTTCTACCTTCAGATAAGACTTTCTTTGGTACATTGAATAACTTTCTTTTTTCTTGAGTTTTAAAAGAGCACTGTTAGGACACTGTTTTCTAACTTCTGAATTATAGAGATAAACCACTCAAAAATCAGMTAGGAAATAAGAAAGCAGTTACTAGAAAAAGATGGATCTTCAAAATCCAAGAAAGAGTAGCCACCTAGCAACCTGGACCCCTCAGGAGGATTTAGGTACTGAGAAATTACTAGTGCACAGGAACTTGAGAACTGAGTGGTTAAAACAATTAAGAAAAAATTTTGCCCAAGATCCACTATTAGCTTTAGCCCAAAATGCATAGCTCAGAAGAAGTGGAAGTTGTCATGACTAAGTGACCTGAGAGGCCTTTCAGGTTTGAGATGTTCAGAAGGATTGATCCCAATTCCAGCAGAACCAGTAGTGCCAGAGAACAAGCCGAATCCATCCTCAGTTGCCTACAGACACCAGATCTTCCCAGAAACTTCGCAGCCATGTAGGGCTGGCCATTTCCCTTTCAGTACTCTTGCATATCAAAGCCATGAGCCTTTTGCCATCTTTGCATTATCTAATTTCCTCAAGATTTTAAGGCGCCTCATTTTGCTTTATTTTGCTTGTATTGATTTTGTAGCAAGTAAATTGGACAGGACTAATAGGCTAAGAGAAGAACCTTGTCATTTTTGCCACAAAATATTTGGGCATATGGTAGCATTACATCTTGAGATGTCATTCCTCTGGAAGACCATCTGAGGAATGCCACGAGAATGTTCAATTTAAGAGAATGTAGTCAAAAGTATTTTCATTTTTTCTAGTACATGCAGAATTGTGTAGTTAGTATCTTTTGAAATTACATGGGTTAATATTATGAAGCATGTTTTCTTCAGCAGAAAATCTCTCCTTTCTAGTGCTATTATYCCAAACCATCTTTTCTGCATTTTCAGTTCTGCACCTGTGAGGTCACAAATGTTGATTATTGTATTACAACTCCATGTTTTTTCCTGCCCCATACAGAAAGAATTCTCRGTATTTTTAATGTACTTCTGTCACATAATTCTCCTTCCTGTCACATTTCAGGAGAATGAAAAATCTTCTCTGCCATTTAGGGCAATATCTTGAACTACACCCTCCCAACAAAATCTACAATTTAAAATAGATATAGCTACAGTATCAAATCAATATTTCCTGATGAATTTGTTTTCTCAACCATCAGAGACTTTGTCTTTACTCAGAAACATAATGGATCAGCTGAACTACAAAAACAACTTAACTTTAATATGGGTGGGTGGATGTGAATACTGTGGGCAGGCTTAGCCTAAGATATTCTAATTGTTTCAGAAAATATTTGCTTTTTTTGTCTCAGAGATTCCTTGTCATACATATGGTTGGTTGGTTGGKTTTTTTTCTGGTGAAAATCACAAACCATATTTTTAACTCATACTGTCCATATTTCTCTATGGAAGAAGTATACGTACCCCTGTGTACCTCTTTTCACATAGCAGTGCAGTAGTTCTACGTCCTCTTTTTCAAGTGATTCTGCACTCATACCAGTGGTCTAGTCCTACAGTGAAATCACAGAGTTCAATTCTCCTGCTTAGAACAATCCCAAGATCTGTGAAAACAAAAAGATTTAGTCTTCTGGACTGAGCCTTCAGAACTGTTTTCTTTGATGCTTCTATGCATCTTCTAGTTGCCAGTTCTTTTTAAAAAAGCAGCTTAAAGCAACTGCCTGACCCATCATGATAGAAAGGTCCTATATACCACAGGATGTGTACTCACACAATATGGAAGCTATTGATCCATTCAATTTCCTAGATATTCCCAAATTATTTTTGCCCTTCGCTTCACTCCCTCCTTTCAAATACGCTGTCACAATGCCACTTCCATCTACATGAAGTTTTGAGCCATTGAAAACCTTTTCTAAGGATGGTTGTGACTTTACTCTTGTAGTAGTTACTGAGTTATTCTCCTAGCACCTCGGCTATAACTAAACTGTGCTCCCATCTATTCCGCTCCCTTTCAGAAATGATCTCCAAAGGAATATGTATAAAGGGGAATCACATCACTGCACTTTACCCAGTTCTGGTCCTGAATAAGACCTCTATTTTTCTGCATCCTCTTGGTCCTTGAATTCAGCTGGCTGAGCTGTGTACAATACATAAATTACTGTACAGCTTACTGTGTGAAAGTAGCACCATTATCAGCAGATAAGTAGACCTGGCTATTTAGGCCCATACAAAATGTTTAAGTTCCTTATTTATGACAAAAAATTATTTTTAGTGAAATCAATACAGAGAGAGTTTGTAATGGGATCTTTGTCCTCTTTTAAATTCATTGCTATCCATAGAGTTTGCTGGAGCCATTCTCTGGTAAGGCTATCCCATAAATAGCTGACAGGCTAGAGGCAGTTTATATCAATACAAAATTTGTAAAGGGCAGCCAGCAAGCCACTGAAGCCAGGAACAGAACAAGATTTGAAGCTTTTAGCTGCCTGAATAATTTTATATTCTTGGTGAAACAGGCAACTGGCTCACTAATAATGTGAAAGGTGATACCTCAGCACAGTTATCAGTGCACAAAACAATTGCAATTGTCTTCACATAAAGTGTGTTCTCAATATTAGAAATTTAAGAAGTATGAGATAGCTGATGATTCTAACTTGTAAAGACACAAGTTATTTTTGCCTGATGAAAGAAACTTTAAATGACTATGGGACTCTGTCTTAGCAATAAGCAATTTTCCTGAACACGCACATTCTCATTTGGGCTTAGTTTCACATGCTAAGTCTGTAGCCAAGTTTGTAACCTAATTGTGTGAAAGGAACACAATTAGGTACTTCTCTCCAAAGAGGTAGCTGGTAATTGGAGTTCAGTCCAAGGCTTCCCTGAGGATTGTAAGTGTTTATGTTACTAAGGACAAAAAATTTCCTTTAAAAAGACAACAACAGGGAAGATGCATAACAGAAAGGGAATTATTTCAATATTTTGAATAATTTATTTGAAGGTTACCTGAATCATCATATCTGGTTCACTTATTTCAGGTGACAAAGAGGCATCCCTGTCCACCACTTGCAGGCACCATTCAGATCTTCTTCTACTATCACTATCTTATAAAGTCAATGAAGCATTTTTCTCCTTCCACAGCAGAAAATTATTCTATTGTTAAGAAAAGGAAGRTGCGTTCAGTCAAATGTTTAGAGTTTTTAGCTGAATCAGTTATTAAATAAGCATAATCTGTAGGTTTCACTCCCTACTGGTTATTCTAGTTTAAAAAACAACAAACCCATTTTACCATTTGGAGAAAACACATACTAAAAACCTAGGGTTTGTTCCAGAAGCTGCTTTTGGTTTTGAAGTAGAATCATAAGCTGTCTTTTGGATTTTAAATGTGTGTGATGAAAGACAGAGATGGACACTACAGCAGGCTGGATTTTTTTAGCTACAATTAAAAAGAGATCTGACTCACTTTGTATCGTTTTAACTTCATGAAACCTGTAGCATGCTGTCAGGTATTCAGACCTCCTGCCTTTCATCTAAGCAAATCCTGACTCCCCTGATAAGCCAAGTCTAGCTCCTGATATAGGAGAAAAATATTGGATTCTAGATCCCATGTAGATCCCCTCTTAGAAAATGGATGGAAAATTCCACTCTGACAAGATAACACATTAAAAAAAGAGGTAACGTAGTACATTAAGGTAAATGTTAACATCTATAGAGATGTTACAGTTGTAGAATACTTCAGGTGATTAGGAGCCATCTTATTGCTTTGCAACCTTCACAGGCTGGTTTTGAACTTCCAAAATGTCCACTGAAAAGCCCCTTGGCATACATCTGCAGAGGTTCTAATAAAGTGCAATGGGCCTAGGTATTAGTCCTGGAGCACGGCACCTGCCCTGCTTCTAGGAATGGGTTGTGTCACATGGATAGCCTGCAGCACRGACTGTAGAGTCAGCCAGAAGAGATGGACAGTAAGGGAAGTAAGCTTAAGGTAAAAGTCAGATGAAGATCTTATTTCTGCCTTAGGAAAACAACAAGGCAACCAAATGTGAAACTAGGACTACTGACCACAGCAGGGAACTGTTTCTGCATTCTTCTTCTACAGCACTCATCATCATTTCAGAAACTCCCTGCCATATTTGTCCACCAAGAAGATGATCACTAAGTTACACAGCCTTTGTGTCTACAGCTGAGTCAGCTTGCAGCCTGTGAGAGAAGGGAATGGAAATGGTGGAAGCACGGTGAGTGGTGCAAGACAACAAACTTAGGAAAGGAAGATACCTGCAAACACTCTGAGTGTCATGCTCTTAASTTTTATAGAAGCTGAGGAGAACAGCAGTCCAGACAGGGAATTTTATAAGGGATGAAGTAAAGAAAAGATGTTCAACTTTTGATAAGGATGTTAAAAAGCAATGTTTGTCAGAACAGAAAGACCTTCCCTGGCACGAAGGAGGCTGCAGTCAACTCAGTTTGCGATTAAGATATCAATCCAGAGACTAGGTCTATGTTTACACCATCAGACGGGGCCTATTCTCTGGGCCTGAAAGCAAGAGGCATGATGCAACATGTGTCTGTATGGCCCATACCATCTCTGAAATCACGGCCAAGCATCATCTGGAGGAGAGTCAACTGACATAGGCCAAAATTGTGCCAGAGAGTTTACGGATGATGATGTCTTGGCATGCTGGCTTTATTTACTAGTTTATTGACCTACCTTGGAGAGTGGAATAAGAATTCTACCTGGTTTATCATAGAACTGCTATGCAAGACAACATCACTGCTGCAACAGGGTGATGCAACATCTGGCTATAACTGTGAAATGTGCTGGCCAGTGAAACTGTGGCTGTAGTACCTGAAGTGTCCTCTGCAGTATATGAAAACTTATGGAAATAAATTCTCTTACCTATGTGAAAAACAATCCCTTACTTTCAATGCCAACTGATCTGTAAATACAATCACTATAAAAACTGATTATGTTATACTGCCACAGGAATACATCATTGCAGATTTTCTGAAAGAAGCACTGGTTAGGCTTAACTTTCTGATATAGTGCGAATTATAGACGGAAAGTACACTCCTGTAAAGTTCTGGAATTATCATGAAACACAGTAATTTTCTATTGGATTAGAGTGATAAATTCGGGCTTTCCAACAGGTATAAGTAAGTTAGTTGAGAAGCTCTGGGGGGGTCATCCAGGAAGGTGTGCTGATGGCATGCCCTTTGGGGAATGCAAAGAAGCTACAACATTCAGCTAAATAACCAAGAACGGACTTTACATTCTCAAGCAGTTTACTAAACTAGAAAAGATTGTTCTTTGTGTTGAAAAGGAGTGATAGTAAATAAGAAAAGTTAGAAGGTAGGTAATGAACTCCATATCAGAGGACACCCAACACAATCTCAATCAGATTTTGATAAGATGTTTATGGAAATGTAGAGGCTACATCACACAGGATGTATCAATAGAAGCCAATTCATTTTACCATTTCACCAGTGCAATTTCTGAGATGCACAGCACCAGATGGTGGTGAACTGTAAGCAAGACAGARTTCCTGCCTGCAGCAATGCAAAGCAATACCTTTTCATCCCCATGGTAACTATTCGAAGATTATCTATTCTTTGAGGGTCAGAGAAGCCCACAACAGTTCTTAATTGCTAGTGATGCAGTTGGTAGTACTTCAGTCATTACCTACAGTCAGGTAGGTAATGGTACCATAAAGAAGGGAAGCTGTCAGCGACCTCTATCAGAAAGGCTTTACTGCTGAGGAGCTGCGGAACGAGAAGGCCAGTTGCTCGCATGATTTGCTGTGTTCACCCGCAGCTGGCAGTCACCCCTCCCGAYGGCTGCTGCACGTAACAAGCAACCTTTCCCTTTCAACAGCAGCTGCTGATATGCTCAGGCACAAAGATCAATCACACAGTTTGTAATAACTGTCACACAAGGTCATACAAGAATACAGTAGAAGTTGGAAAACATCTAACGTTGTCATCCTTGTCATTTGCCTCTCCTACACTGGGGTCAGCTATGCCTGTGCCAGTCCTCCAATGAAAGAGATTCCCCAGCTTCTGTAAGCAGGCTGTTCCAGTGTTTTACTAGTTTTACTGATATCCAGCCTGAGCCTTTCTTTCTGCAATTTAATAACATGATCATTGAAATCAAATTGTCCTGTTCATCAGTCTCTGCTTATGCTAGTSCACCCAGACAGAAACCTTAAGTTTATACAAAGGGTCATTGTTTGTTGAGGGAGAGGGACACTGCATCAAACCCCAAATACTATATGAATAATGGACAGATCTTCACTTTTGTGAATCARGCCAAATCCTACAAACTGCTCACAAATTGTTAACCTAGGTAGTTCTTGCTTGTTTTTAAATGTCATGCACTTAACTGGAAGGTGTTCTAGCAAAAAATTACTAATTATTCCAGTATTGTCAATGAGCTTTATACCCGTAGTAAAAAAGTCAGACCTTCCTGTTTCTGGATGGATCTCAAAATTCTTTTTTGCATATTCTTAATGTTATATTATAAATATATATAAATAGTAATGTTGCTCTAAGRTATGTTAGTGCTGTCTATGATACATGTCACTGTCATCATCTTCTTTAGACTGTATTTAAGCTCATGCTAAGAAGCCGTCAGAAAGTCAGTGAAGCTGCTTCTACTTGCATTATTTATGAACTTGTCCAAAATTAATCTGAGTACAATTTACATGGACTAACAAACTGAATGAGATTAGTATAAATGTTAAATGAAATAATTTATGACAATATTAAAGTTAAAAGGAATCAGAGCTGTTTTATCATTTACAGAGAGGTGTGCAAGCAAGAAGCTGTTCTGACTGAAGACAAAGATCAATTTGTCAAATTTAGGTGCCTCAGATTTGGCATGAATATACATATCTAGGCAAATAGCAGATGTTTATCTGATTTTCAGAACTGTTGAACATGTGCAGTTCCTACTGACTTCTCTGAGGGCTGTACATATTTGATATTTCGAAGAGATGTGAAGGCATTTTTATTCAAATGTGCAATCGAGTAATGCTAGTTCTGTGCTGGTAAATTTATTATTTTAGTCTCATCACAAGGGATGTAAATAAGGCTTCTTCATACTCAGTTCCATAAGTTCTTGTATGTTGCACTATCCAAAACTAACTCTGTTTAAATAAGTTTTTATTTGATTATTTCTCATGTTCCTTAACACTTAATATAGGGTTGCATCTGCACTTAGTGGGTGAACCTGGAGCAGAATTGCTAACATGGTAAACTGGACTGTTGTTCTAAAGACATTTCTTTCATGGCACAGTTCTTGACAAAACTACATAATCAACAATTTATATTATAGGCCTTAAAGGTCTATCTGGTCATCTTCTCGATGTCTGCCCTAGTGCTACTAAGAGAAAGGAAATAATAGAACAAAAATCCTAGGAAAAAACAAACAATTCCAGAACAAAATTTCATTCCAGTACTTACCCAGAAATCTGATTTCCTTTGCTTTGTGCCAGACATTTAAGGTTATTTTTGTGGTTAGGGAGAACTTTAAGAGAGTGATTAAAATAAACCTCTTTGAGGAGAGGTGCCACAGGAGACTTCAGCATCACCTTTGAAATCATCGGTTGTGAAGACAGGGCTCTTGCTTTGTTAAATATCTCTGTGCAAGCTCCCCTTGATGTCTGGGGCCAGATAATCACCCAGCACAGTTCCATTGAAATCAATGGACCTATATTGATTTACACAAGTTGAAAATCTAAATCTCTGAGTTTATTACAGAAAAGCTAGAAGGGGTAATTAATCACAGTATACCATCATAATACAATATGAATGCTCAAAAACCTCTCCGTTTTGCAATGAAAAACATCTTTTTCATTGTTTTCTTTTTTAAATACAGATGGTAATCTTGTTACTACCCCAGGTTTACCCTGTAAAGCACATTATGGCAAGACAGTGGTACACATTTGCTCAAATCCTGATTGATACTGARCTCCAGGTATGTATTGACCTTCTTGAAGAAGAGATAGTGGAGTATGTGCTCTCCATTCACAAACATCTTATAGAAGATGTGGCCTTTCTGTTTTGCAGGGCAGTGTGCATCATCCAGCCCTGCAACCTCCTCTCCCAGCCCGCGGTTTGGCCACCCGAGCCCGAGGCTAGCTCTGATACGGTGCTGCCATGCAGTCTGGGAYCAGACTGCCAGGAAAAGAGCTTTGGGAGACATCTGTGAGATGCCTCACAGGGCTTCCCTCTGCTTTGTCCATGTGTTTAAGCTCAGGCATTGCTCAGTCCTTACCTGGGTCACGTCGCAGGTCTGCGTGTGCCTGACGCTGACCCATTGACTTGACTTCCCAGACTGACTCCAGACCTGCCTCATCCTTGCAGACGCGCCTGGTGAGTCCTGGGCTGTGACTGACCCTGGTGACTGTCACTGGACTTGCCCTGCTCTCCTTGCTCGAGCACTGTGGGGCTGCGCSSTTGCTGGTGAGGACACTGCCCTGCTGGCCTGGCTGTCACCCTCGGCTCCCAGCTCGCCTTCCCAGGGGAGCARCCTGCTCTCGCTTCTTCCTGCAAAGGCAAACCTTTAACTCCTGCACATACGCTGCTCTTGGCAGCAGGCAGGAGTGCAAGAGCATATGCTGCTCTCTTTTAAAGAAGTGAGGCAGAAATATGCTCTACAGGATTGTTTTTATTTAATATTAAATTTAGCAGTAATGGTTAAGATTGGGCCTCTTTTGTTTATTGCTACAGAGAAATTTTCTGTGCTCTATGAACTTATAATCTGACAAGCCAAATGGCAGTGAGAAAATTGCATCCAGTGCACCACAGTCCAAGCAACACATTCCTCTGTGCATTTGCTTAATTTTAATAATAAAAAGTGGTCTTTGGCATGTTTCCCAAGCTGTTAGAGCTGTCAGTTCTCACGCATTATAACTGAGATATGCTTAAGGGTCTCCCTCCCAGCCTCTGTCCCCATAGCTCRTGTTTTCAAGGCAGTATCCCAGTTTCCCTTCCCCACTGACAGTGCGTGAGGGTGCAGAGGGGCTGAGGGGTGTGGGTGCTGAGCTGCAGGAACACGTGGGCCTCTTCGGGAAGGCTCCCGTGGCAGCAGGAGGAGTATTTCACCCCAGTGCTGCTCACACCAGTGCTCCCGCCCTGTCACACACCAAGCACGGGGAGAGGAGCTGCGCAGGGGCCGAGGAGCAGGGATGCATCCGTCACAGGATCCACCTTGTGACTGTCACAGGCTAGATCAGGGAAAAAGCTGAGGTCTGAATTCAGCCATTCTTGACTAGCTGATTTCCTAATTGCTTGCTTCATGGCAGATCCGAGTCAGGAGAAGGAAAACAAAACAAAACAAAAATATCAGTGTAATACATTTAAGGCTCCAGTCTAGCTGTGTAGTTTAGTTCTGAAAGGAGAAAAGCCCAAAGCTATCTCACAGGGCCGTAAATAGTCAATAACAGTGTAAAGTCAAAACACTTCCCACGTAAGCAACTCTTAACRGAATTAAACCGTTAAAAGAACAAATTCTCTGTTCACAAAGGGGTTTACCACGGCGCTGCGTGCTCACCTTAGCAACAGTAGTAAATGTTAATAACGTGGAGAAATTAGGTGCACGTTTGACATTTTGGTGTCACGTTTCTCAGCATGAACAGCTCTCTGAAATGGCAGCGGGCATGATACAGATTCCTCTTCATACAGCTGCTGACGTGAAATGGTGTTTAGGAGCGTTGAGGGGAGCCAAGCTAGCAGTAAGATTTCCATCACGAGCGCCCAGGTTTCGCAGCACGGCAGGCCCAGGGCTCTGAAGTTCTGCAGCTCATTAAGCATTTCAATCATGCTCGGCAGTTCTCTGAATCGTCAACTTTTCAGTACGTCAATTTTTTTCTCTAATTATATTGATTTTAGCAAATTGCARTGTCCTTCTGGTGATTTTCAACTATGTACAGCAAAAACTTGGAGTACAAGAGGAAAAACAAACTCATTGTGCTCCAGAAAGTTATTTTGTACTATTAAATCTTTCATGGGGCAAAACAGAGGCTTCACAGCTGAGAACATATGAAAATATTACAGTTATCTCAAAAATAGACAGAAACTACATTTCAAAACACATACAGTCCTTACAGCCATCGCTCAGGAAAAAAAAAGACCAYTCATATTCTGGATTTCTTGCTCTCCATTTTACGCTCCAGTTTATTTTCAGTGTATCCAAGGTGTAATTGCCTGTGTCCAACTTTATCTTTAGATCATCRGAACAGTCTGATCATGCTACATGCCATCACATGTCCTCCACAGGCTGTCCTCTTACAGGAGAGACTTGAACACTCACCCACACTGTATCCTAAATCACATCCTAATAAAGGAGARAACTAATAAAATCTGCTCCATTAATTAGAGGATGTCATACAATCCATAGCAAATTGACAGCATAACCCCAGTTCTGTATCTTCACCATGTGAACACTCTATGATTCCCCTCATGCTTTCATTTTACAAAACTTTTCCCTAGTTAYATCAATGAACTATGCTAGAGGTAGGACATGTGCAATAGTATAAAGGTACTGAAGTCAATGCAGCTAAATATTACAGCACCATTAATCTCATTCATGAGGGATGAAGAAGAGAAGGAATACTTTGAATGTTTCAGGAATACATTTTTGTTCCTCCTCCTTTGACCTTTTTATGCATTTTAGCAGATGATTTGCTAATACAGAATACTTTAACAATTCTGTGAGCAGAGAACAGAGCCCAGGTTGAGTGCTTTAACAAGCCAGATAGTACCAAGACTGTTCTAAAGGACGACTGAGCCCTAGTCCCTGCATTCAAGTATGACTGTTGCTATATTCAGCCATACACTGACTATGTAGATGTTGCGCCTGCATGACGGGAGATACCTAGCTTCAACTAGCCTAGTTTTAAAGGAAGGCACAACCTAAAAATAACCCTTCTGCAGTATTCCCTTCTGGTCAAATCTGAATGGCTCCTGGCTCAATGGTTTTTAATTGACTCTTTATTGGAGTGAAATAGTCTTTTACTGGATTTAATTCATATACTTTACAGATGGTTTAGAGAATATTCATCAGTCAGTCATAATAATACATAAGAAATGCTTATCCTACTGTTGCTTTGCTGTGTGAAAATTAATACRTGTTCATATAACTGGGGTTAATCTAGTATTTAACAGGCAATTTACTCTTACATATGTTGASCTTTTTCTTATTTTTAAAACAAAACAGCAGGATACAGTTTTATTTAGAAATTGTCCTAGAT
Organism: Rhea americana; assembly: GCF_003343005.1. Lineage (NCBI taxonomy): Eukaryota > Metazoa > Chordata > Aves > Rheiformes > Rheidae > Rhea > Rhea americana. The sequence goes on from NW_028186497.1 coordinate 163,766, forward strand.
ATATTTAGCCACAGTCCAAGAGTTTTATGTCTCTATAAAGGGCAGAAATAATRTACACATCAGTTAGAACTGTGAAGCCGCATGTTTAGGGATATACCACATAACTTGTTCTGCTTTGTGTCTGGAAATTCTCTTTCCCCGCAACTCTGTGGACACCCTGGCAGGATTATTAAAGGAACTAATCAATGTAATAAAAACGTGTAGCTTCAAAAGTTAATTTAAAATCTCTTCAAGTAGTTGCTACCTTTACTAAAAATCAATGGACAAAATCTTGTCTCTCTCATATATACCATCAGAATGCCACTTAAATCAAAGTGTTGCCTTAATGTAAGTGAAGGAGGCATTTGTTCAATGGGAATATTCATTCAAGTAATCACAGCAGGCTTAGGTCTATCCTTGATACAACTCATCAGTCACTCAGCAATGTTAACTTAATTCATTTAGTTCCTTTTAATATTTTTTCTTCTTTTTCAACATTTTTTCTTCTTTTTTTTTTCCTCCATCAGTGAAAAAAATCTATGGAATAAGAAAGAAAAAATATTGCAAATCTTYAATCTAGAAAAATATGATAAGTCTTCCCTTCATTCCATTACCTTCTCACTTTCAAGCTGACAACTYTGAATTACCAAAACTATCTAGTACCTCTAAAGTTTTAGACTCTAGCAGATAAGTCAAAAGTAGAAACCTAGAGGAGCTTCCACTGCAGATCCCCCATCTCCCATTTCTGCCTTCCATTTCTTCTTAGTTTACTCCAGCATCCACGTTTTCAACAGGACAGTTTAAAACTGGACTGTGAGTTGAAGAGAAACACAAAAATCGTTTGAGGACCAGACAGAAAATGCCTTTCAATGAGCTTGGTTAGATTAACTTATCAGGAAAGACAACTGAGAAGTGACCAGGTTAAGGTGTATAAGTACTTTTATGAGTAAAAAATACTGGATATGAGAGGATTCTAATCTAACAAAGGCATAATAGGAACCAACTGGCTTAAAGCAGAAGCCAGATAATTCAAGTTAGAAGTTAAGTGCACATTTTTAACAGTGAGAGCAAATAGCTTTTGGAACAGGCTACAGAGAAAAATGCTAAATTCTCTCCRTATTCATATTTTCAAGTCAGGACTAGATGCTATGCTGAAAGAAAAGTTTTAGTCAAACTGTTGGCCCCAATACGGGCTTACAGCTTTATATTTAATGGCATGTGATATTCAGGAGATTAGATGGTGTGATGGGTTTAAACACTATGAAACTAAATTCTGTGTATCTGTATCGGTCTGTAAGGATTCAAATTTTGGCTTTGCACAAAAAAATCACCCCCAAATTCTTCAATTTAATGGTTTTTATATCTTCTGATATCTCTCAAAACTGATAGATTTCTGAAAGATTTCTGGCCTTAAATGGTTTCTGCTAAGAACTGAAGACAAAAGCTAAATATAAGATGAATACAACTGTTATCTGTAGCAATAACTGCTTATTAATAAAAGGTCTGATTTGTATTATGTTATATCAAGTCTTAAAATTAATAAAGTGGCTGTAAGTTTATGGTATAAATTACCATATTTCAGGTATTAAATATGGCAKTAGTGCTGAAATCTACATACACAGATACTGAGTATTTGAGGTTACTGATGTGATATGCAAATATTCATTAATTGAATATCACCATGAAATTGTGAAATAGAACTAAGTATTATTACCCTGATTTCACAGATATTTTCCCCATTAGGTGAAGTAGTTTGTTCAAAGCMATATTAAAAAGAAAATCTAGTGTAAAAGAGCATTAAAACTCAAATGTAAAGCCTTGGCCCTGTTGAAGTTGTTTGCAATGATCTTTCAACTTGCTTTGTAGATCAACTGCTTAAATCTAAATCCATCTAGACACAATGAAATATTTATCATTCATTTTGCATCTGATCTGAACACTTGTGMCAAAAGAAGTATAATAATGATTTCAGATTTATCTATTTTCTGATTTTTTCTGCACTATGTCTTGTTTGATTGTCACACTAAATTATCAGATGGAAAWATTCTTTACAATCTAGCCACTTTATGATATTTTAGGCATATTTCCTGTGAGGACAAAGTGGATCAAGATTAAGTTCTGCCTTCAGAAACATTTGAAAAAAGCATAAGAAAGATGTGCTCAAAAAATGAAAGCAAGTCTTTATTCCTAGCACCATACCATACATAGACATAAGTATGTCTACTGAMGATGTACTTAAGAAGACATATTCTTCAGCTAATTAATGTGATGTTAAGATTTTCCTTTGTACTCAGAAAGTAGGGCCAGGTTTGACTTGAGCTGGAAGGGGAAGGATGAAGAGAACTGACTGTAACCTCGTGATTCAATGTCATCTTTTTCTACCATGTAGCTCCACTCTCTCTGTCCCATGCAGATTCTTGCCATGTCTATACATCATCAAGCCTTTATCCCAACTTTACATCAAATRCATGAAACTACAAGGAAGCTGTCGCAAAGTCATGACTTCCATCCATTAGCCAGTGAAGACGTCTCCCGCTCTGGCCATCTAYGTGACACATTTCTCTCCTTAGACTGGGAGCCCAACACTTTCCCTTCTGAGGCAAAGCAGCGGTGGCTGACATGTATCATACCTYGAATCAATAGGCCACAAAGATCTGTGTCCTTTCTCTAGCCCACAACTCTCCAACCACGAATTCTTTCCCTACCATTTCCCCCACAGCTCTCAAGGACATTGACATTTTCTGTTGCYTTTTCATCCAAGAACTATCATCTGGATTGTTGGGGGTTTAGCAGAGTCGGGAATAATTTCCATCTCCATCACTTGCAAGTCACCTAACCTCTCCCTTTACAAGGAAATCTTATGACTCAAAATGTCACCTGGAAGAAATGAACACCTTGCCTTGATTTCCCTACAAGTTCATTACATAATGGCTTCCTACATTTGCAATACTTTTCATATTTCAGACACTAATTGTTTCCCTAGACCATCTTCTTCCTCTTCAGGGATCTCTGGTAATATTTCTCCAAACTATTCCTCAAGTGCACATGAGGATACTATCTGAGGCCAAACAAAATGTCACATGGGAAAGTAAAAAAGATGAGGAAAAAAATGCATAAAATCGTGTCCAGGCTAGTCTTGAATATCTCTGAGGATGGAGACACTACAACCCCTCTGGGTGACCCATTCCAGTGTTCTGTCACCCTCACAGCAAAGAAGTTTATGTTCAGACAGAGCTGCCTTTGTTTCAGTTTGTATCTGTTGCCCCCCACCAACCTGCTTATCCCCAGCCAGCCCTTCCTTGTTTGTAGGTAYGAGGTCCAGCAGTGCACCTCTCCTCATTTGCTCCTCCATCACCAGAACATTGTCACCAGTAGTCTCCCGGAACCTCCTGGATTGCCTTCCTGTGCTACCCTCCATCAGAAGTCAGCATGGTTGAAGTCCCCCAYGAGGACAAAGGCCTACAAATGTGTGGTTACCTCCAGCCATCTGTAGAAGGCCTCAGCTGCTTCTTCTCCCTGATCCTGATTCTTCTTCCTGTAGCAAATATCCTCCACAGTGTCTCCTGTATKAGCCTGTCCTTTAATACTTACCCATAAGCTCTCAGTTGGCTCACCCACCCTCAGGCACGCTCCATACATTCCTGCTGCCTTCTCATATAAAAGGTAACTCTCCAGAGCAGTGGATGTTGTGTACCTTGACTTCAGCAAGGCTTTTGACACTGTCTCCCATAACGTCCTCCTAGGTAAGCTCAGGAAGTGTGGTTTAGACAAGTGGACAATGAGGTGGACTGAGAACTGGCTGAAAGGCAGAGCTCAGAGGGTTGTCATCAATGGCCCAGAGTCTACTTGGAGGCTGTGGCTAGTGGAGTTCCCCAGGGCTCCGTACTGGGTCCCATCTTGTTCAGCTTATTCATCAACGACCTGGACAAAGGGGACAGAGTGCATCCTCAGCAAGTTTGATGATGATCCCAAGCTGGGAGGAGTGGCTGATACAGCTGAAGGCTGTGCTGCCRTTCAGAGAGACCTGGATAGGCTGGAGAGTTGGGCAGAGAGGAACCTGCTGAGGTTCAACAAGGGCAAGTGCAGAATCCTGCACCTGGGAAGGAATAACTCCATGCACCAGTATAGGCCAGGGGCTGACCTRCTGGAGAGCAGCTCTGCAGAGAAGGGCCTGGGAGTGCTGGTGGATGACAAGTTGACTATAAGCCAGCAATGTGCCCTTGTGGCCAAGAAGGCCAATGGTCTCCTGGGGTACATTAGGAAGAGTGTTGCCAGCAGGTTGAGGGAGGTGATCCTGCCCCTTTGCTCAGCGCTGGGGAGGCCTCATCTGGAGTGCTGTGTCCAGTTCTGGGCTCCCCAGCACAAGAGAGATGTGGAGCTACTGCAGAGAGTCCAGCGTAGGGCTACAAAGACAATCAGAGGGCTGCAGCATCTGCCCTATGAGGAAAGGCCACAATAGCTGGGCCTCTTTACCCTTGAGAAGACAAGACTGAGAGGGGATCTTATCAATGTGTGTAAGTACCCGAAGGGAGGGTGTCAAGGGGATGGGGACAAACTCTTTTCAGTAGTGCCATGCAACAGGACAAGAGGTAACAGGCACAAACTGAAACACAGGAAGTTCTGCCTGAATATGAGGAAGAACTTCATTACTGTGAGAGTGACAGCACTGGAACAGGTTGCCCAGGTGACTCTACTTGAGCAGGAGGGTTGGACTAGATGATCTCCAGAGATCTCTTCCAACCTCAGTCATTCGGTGATTCTGTGATTCTCCCTTCTAACCTTCGTGGTCTGTCCTTCCAACAGAGCCTCTATCCATCCATTGCAGCATTCCAGTTGTGCAAGCTGTCCCACTCTGTCTCTGTAAATGCAATGATATCATACCTCTGCATCTGCCTACAGATCCCTGATTCCTCCTGTTCTCATGCATGCATTTACGTACAGGTACTTCAGAGAGGTATCTGAGTGTGCTGATTTCCCAGAAGGGGTGCAAAACATTTCCCCATAGTGTTAGCTTGTAGATACTTCCTTTCCTGTGTGCAAATGCTGGAGGTATCCCCTCTTGAACCCTGTTTTGTTGATTGTGTGGTTTCTCTAACTCTCCCCCTTCCCTCATCTTTCCTACTGTAAAACCCTCCCCAGGTTGGTCAACCTATTGGTAAAGATGCTTTTGCCCCTGCTTAGTGAGGTAGAYCCCATCTCAGATCCYGTCTCAGATGTCTGTGTTTAAAYAGGGTCTCATGGTAATAGAAATTAAACCCTTGTTGTCAAAACCAGCTGTGCAGCCAACTGCTGATTCACAGTGTCTGTCCACTCCCCCTCCCATCCTTCCCACTCACTGGCAGGATCAAGGAGAAAACCACCTGGGCTTCCATACSCCCTGATTGCTTCCCCAAGAGTTCTGTAGTCAACTTTGACACTTTCTAAGTTGCACTTGGCAGTATCATTGGTACCCATGTGGAAAAGCAGCAGGAGGTAATAGTCAGAAAGATGGACAATCTTTGGCAGTCTCTCCACAGCATCTCAGATCTGAGCCCCCAGCAAGCAGCAAATCTCCTAGACAGTAGGTCAGATTGGCATATGGCTGCCTCTGTCCCCTGCAGCAGGTAGTCACTCACTACTGTCACTTCTTACTTCTTCCGGGTGCTTCTGTGTGACTCAGGGTCCCTCCTCTCAAATGCTTCACTCAGAAGCACACCCACCTCCTCCTCAGCTTTGAGGGGAGTGAACCTGTTCAGTAGCTGCCAGCCTTCAGGAGGAGCAGGAGCCTTCCTCCTGCTGCCAGAAGTCATCAGCTTCCAGAACATCAAATGTTCTGCCTTCAGAACGTGGAATGAGTTGCGTAAAAATAACCGTGTGAGCACTAACAAAAAGACAGCAATTTAATCAAGATGGTGCTATTGTTTTGTTAAARCGTCATAACATAGCTATGGAATTGGGGACTTGCCTGTAGAGATAGCAATGAGCTGAAGCCTCAGAACAGTTTATTTGCAGAACAGCTTCTCCTGATTTTCAGAACTGCAAATCGTAACAGATGGCTGGAATCAGTCAGAGATCTGTGCAAAGAAAAATACCAGGATAGAAGTTTGAGAAATTTCAGTCTAATGATACAAAGACAAGGTGAATAGCAGCACCTTAACATTGTGGTTGAACTGGTGAAGTAACCTAGGTGACATATAATGCAAACAATAGTGAATCACTTAAGCAAAATCAAAGATATTTGAAAATCATCTCTATTAATGTAAACACACTTGGTGGAGAATACACAGAATGAGATAAAATAGCAAATGAGAATACTCACTGTCTTTCCTATAGCCTGTCACATAGGGAAAAGGTAACTCAACTGTAACCAACACAAGCACAGATCACTGACACCTTTACTGCTATACTCAGTGGTTGAAATGGAACTGTTGAACCTCCAGAAGGGAATTATGATCTATAATTCCAGTTAAAGCCAGTAGTGCCAGTATACCTGCTCAAAGTGCCAATACAGCATGAGCCCATATGATTACTCCCCTTAATCTTTACTGAAGAATTACCAAATTTGTCATTCAAAGAGCAGAATGCTTCATGAAAATTCAGAAATGTTAGTAAGAACACTTAATTTCTTTGAATTATGTTTTTCATGCACAATTAGTTAGATTTATCTCAGTTGGTTAGAGCGTGATGCTAATAATGCCAAGGTCAAGGGTTCGATCCCTGAATGGGCCACTCRTTTGAGGGTTGGACCTGATGTTCTCCAGAGGTCYTTTCCAACCTTACCAATTCTATGATTCTAATTCTATGATTCTATGAAAATTTGGGTCATTCTAACTTTAAGTAACTTAATTTGAAAGAGGAATAGGCAGTGATTTTAGGATGTTATTTCTTTCTCCTTTTTCTCTCCTTCTGTGTATGTATAAAAGCATCTGTATACTGAGTTACTGTGAGCCGAGTAGGTTTTTGGAAAACCTTGCTCGAGTTTTTCACTCTCTCACTTTACCCTATCAAGTGTGATTCTTCATTCCTGAAAACATGTTAAACATAGACAAAACAACAAAGAGCATTTCTTARCAGTAAAAAAGATTGTGAATATACAGTATAAACCATAGTCACATTACCCTCCTATTATGAGTCACACTAAAGTCACTCTCCTCAAAGCACATTTTTCTAAAACAAAGTTTATCTTTAGCTCTATGAGTTGTCTGAAGAACACTTAGTGATTTCCAGAAGCATGAACCATGTTAGGTTGCAGGTCATTTAACCAAATTGCTTTTGATTTTTGAAATGTGCAGCTGCCTTTTCTGAAGGACCTGTCRGCATGAGAATGCATATTTAAGGCATATTAAATATGCTAGTTATACAGAAGAGAATGATGTAATTGTTATATGCATACATGAAGGCACAGAGGTGGATATGAATTTAATTCTCCAGAGCAATCAGTCAGGGCTATACATACAATATTTGGCCTAAAACATTAAGAACAATATATTTTCCATTTCAGAATATAAAGCTTTATTAATCTATCACCAAATAGCCAAATATATCATAAATAGCACCTTTAAAACCAATCTGAACTTTTCTTATGAGTCTTATAAAATGCTTTAGATAAACTGTTTTAAAATTCCTTTGCTTTCCACTGTCAAGTGCTCATCTCAGATGACAATAAGTAACACATGCAATTTCATTCTGCAGTAACCTACAGTATGTCTGCTGGTATATTGCCTCTAAGTAGGCAGAATAATAAACTCTCTGTCAGACTGTTTTAGTAAGCATTATGTCGATGAAGCTGTCAGGAAGAGAGCCTTAGCAGTTTGGATGCAACCACAGGAGACAGCCCTGGYGGAAATCACACTTAAGGCTATGCTCTCTGGTGGGGTGGTGGCCAATGCCCACGCTAAAGGAGCTCCTAAAGTGGAAGAAGAGGAAGATGTCACAGCAGCTTTTCTCCAGTTAGCAATAACTTCTCATTCACATTTGAAATTCCAGACAATCTATTTCCATGCTACCAAGGATCCAATGTCTGAGATTCAGGCTTCAAAGCTGTGAGTTTTGTAGATCTTAGCAGTAGAACTAATAACAAACATAATGCTTCTTTGTCACAGTTGAAAGACTGCCTTCTCATGCTGAAAGCAGTGAGATGTTTCTCAGGTCATGCCTCACAGGCAAGGAAGACAGATACATTTTAAGTTACATTATCAAATGATGTTGATCAGCACATGGCTATATCTCATCAGATATTCTCTTTTATTTTGTRCCCATCTCTCTGAATGTCATCGTGGAGGTTCACCAGGAATTTATCTGTGTGGTTATTCCTCCTCCACGCCCTTCTTCTAAATTCACTTCTGCTGAGTGGCTAGGAGAAACCAGGCAACCACTAAAGGTTAGGCTGTTCAACAGTGAAAAGAAACAGATGTTATTTATTTATTAAAACAAAATTCCAGATGGTTCACKGTCACCATATTGTACAAACAGCTAGTTTAAATTACTGCTTACTTTTACTGTCATTACTCTCCAGTTTCCTTCTGCCATCGCCTCTCAGTGTTTGTTAGGCTTGCTTTCTTCAATACATGTCAAATGGCATTATTAGTTATTTGAGACATAAGCTTTGTCTACTTAAAAGGTTTCTAGAAGCCTTCTGAACAAAAATGGTAAAACAAAATGGTAGCAATGCATCAGCAATTCAAAATAAAACTGTCCCTATAAGCAGAAAGACCAGAGTCCAGTGAATATCATCAGCTGCAAAACATCTGAAACTCAATGAGTTTCAGCCACACTCTATGCTGAGGAGAGCCTGCACYGGGGTAAAAGACTAACTTCAGGCAGTAAGTGGAGGGAAACGATGGAACAAGTTGCAGAGGAGATTCAATGTTCTGACCAAAGGTTTATAACAAAAATTTCCTATATTACTTAACCTGGAAAATACAGGAAGTAAAAAATGTTGGTAATCTGTACAACTAAGAAGAGAAAGGCATGGGAATTAAAGCTCAAGGCCTGACACAGAGGTAATATAAATGTGACAAAACAGACTGACAGAGATCTATAGATTTCTCAGCAGAAAAGAAAACAGTGTGGTTCTAAGATAAACCAAAAAAATTATTTTCAAAAATGTAAACCAGTGGGAGAAAGCTAGAAAAAGTAAACTAGGCAGATACATGTCAAGTGGAAATAAGGGCAGCTTAGATGGAATTTGAAGAATAAATGACTAAAAAAAAATAGAAACAAATAGCAAAGACTAACCCATTCAGAAGCCCATACCTTTAAAAACCAGCTGATACAGCTGACAAAAAAAAGAGCTGGCCCCTGAAGGGGGAAAGAAAAAGAGGTAAGGAGGCTAAAAATGACAGAAAAAAAMCAATTTATTTATTTGCATCACCTTTTTACCATGAATGTTATATAGGAGACTCCTACAAGAGATCAACAATACAATTTAGAGGCACCAGAGTTAAGGTAGTGTGGCAGACTGATGTCTTAGAAGCATCACTGAACAAAACGGTAAGCTGAGTACTGCTGGGCTCTGGGAGTATACAACTGGTAATTTTGAAACTGCCTAGGAATGAAGTGGCTAAGCCTTTAACAAAAATGTGTAATTTCTCATTAAAACCTACCCTAAAAAGCAGGAAAATGCCAAGTTAATGCATTAATCATGACCTATTGTTCTCATAGCCTGTTTCCACACAGCGACRGCTTCTGAGTCTCCAGAAGGATTTTTTTTTCCGCCTCCAACTGATAAGGAAACACACTACACACACAGCACATTAATCTCCCTCACAGAACAGTACAAAACATTCTGAATTCACACCGAAGCAGAGGTGTGGAATCTGGTCCTATAGCTCTATAAGAGGGATGAGTGGGCTCCTTAGTTGCATCGAAGCACTCAGTCACTGAAACCTGACTACGTCCACAYATGATGCCAAAAGGCTGCAAAAGCATTAGCAGCCTCAGTGGAAACAGGATGTTAASTTGTCCCCGTGTAGCTGGGTAGCCTAGAAATAAGCATGAAAGTCAGYTAGTGTACTGTCCAGGCAATACATGGCCAACTTGGTATACTCACCGTTCAGGTTATCATGAGCGGAAATGAAAGTGGCTGTTGGTGGTTCATCCCAAATTTCGCTCTAGAGGATATTATTCCACAGAAAGAGCTTCTGTTTCCTATCTCCACACATTAATTGTAATCATGCCTGAGGGCTCAAAAGGAACCATCAATGAATATGAAAGGGCTCTGGCAGATCCTGACAGACGAGACACCCGCAGGGGACTCACCTGTCACATGCTGGAGGTGCCCAGAATTCCTTCAGTTTCTTCCGTTTTGTCCCACTTGGGCCTCTGGGAAAATATTATGAAGTAGTGCTCTCTTGTTTGATACATGGAACTTGTACTTTCACAGATCGTTTTGTGTGTAAGTACTTTTGTTAGCTGAATCACTCCCAGCCTACCCTGTACATTTTCAAAGGGACTATAAATACAGAGAAAGAAGATTACAACTTCCAGCTTTATTGGAAGTGATGTCCGACTCTAGGTAGTTAGCTAAGTGAACAAATGAACCAACATACAAACAACTGGAAATGACATTTTCGTTATTTTTTCTAGTTTGGAAGCTGTTAATCTTGTAATCAAAGGCTTTGAGATTTGAAATTCTATTACAGTGTTTCTGACAATGAAATATTTCCACAATAGCTCTGGGACTGGGACTCAGACAGGTAAGAACCAACTTGATCATTTTCTCTGCAGCCAGAGAGATTTAAGCTGGGACCAGCGTGCCCTCAAGCACTCATCACAAGTAATTACCCTGCGGAGGGAACACAGACGGAGAAATGTTACAGCATTACTATTATTACTTTTTTGGATTAAGTAATAAATATTTAAGAGACTAAAGCTAGCCCACATGAAATGAGAAATGAGCAAATGCCAGAAACCCCACCTACTCAGTTGTGAACCTTACAGCTTCCTGTACCTAGAATAAACAGCAAAAATAATCCTTTGCTAAAAGCCTACTATAGGCTTTTATTTTCTTTAACAGGCTAAACTCCCCTTCAAGGCTAAAGTCTAGTATGATGTTAGTTACTTTTATGAGTGTCTGAGGTCTTTCAGAATAACTTAGGGAGGTCAAAACAATATGAGCACAACAAGGGKTAGTTTCTATTACAGAGCTAGAGTAAAAGACGCTTTCAAATCTTTTCCAGTCTGCAGATCTCCAGACCTGTCTGAGAGACATGCAAGTCTTTCTGCAACACAATTAACCCTCCTGACTATAACATCAAATTTCTTAGACAGTTCTGCAGATTATTTAAAGGTAGTTCTTTTTAGTCTTGAAGACTAAAAGACTCCACAGGGAAAACCACCAAATTTTTTCTTTTTCCATTGCCATGTCATCTTATTCACCCATCACTCAAATGGTAATACTGTCACAAACTGAACTTCATCCCAGAAAATTTGCAAAAATAGATGTCAAAGAAAAAATAAGCAGCTACTAGACATTTATAAAAATCTATTTTATATCTAAGAAATTCAATTCCAATGACCCCATTATGACTTGTTTTTTTGATCTTTCATCACAGTTTTCCTTAACGTAAGGAGCAAAGTGAAACTTTAATGGACGGGTGTAATATGGATCTGGGGAAATATTTAGACTTCTTAAAAGTTATTTCTATTGCTTTTTCATGTTTATGTGCTGTTCACAAGGTTCTTCTTTAAATAATTTTGAGGGTTAGCTGGACATTATGGTAAGTTCTCAGTCATAAGTTCTGTCTTTGCTTGCCTTTCAAAACAAATTTATTTTGCTCAGAGTAGCAATAAAAGAGATCCTAAAATACCAGGAAATCTGATTGATTTTGAACAAAAGATCATTTTCYTCCCAGTTTTCAAAGTATTAATAGAACTACTGGTCATCTGTGAAAATAATTGTGAAAAGCRTAAATTCTACAGATTTTAAAGCAAGATTTTATTCATCATAAAAAAGACAGTCTATGTCTATCTGAACCCTTTCAAGTCATGGACACAAGAATGAGTAAAACTGAGGCTTATTGCAGTATGTCAATATTTCTTAAACTGCCAACACCTCAGGCAATCCCCTGAATGTGGATTTGCCCATCCCAGCTCTGATAAATGTACTCTTTCATGAATCAGAGGTACAGGGGCCATTTTTCTAAATGTCTRTTTGGAACTTTTATTTCTTTAAAAGCACTTACCATGTACTCTCCTCCAGTTTTATATCTCAGTTATCCATAACCTAAGAAAACTTTTTACAGACATAAAAAGTCTTTACTATTATGAAAAGAATAATTAACAAATAAGACACTGAAGAAGTGTCTTCTTGTCTGTTTAGTACCATTTTGCTCTACGAGATTCTGAGCAAGTTTTTGTTCTTTCTATAAGAAATCAGAATATGACTTTGACATAGACTGAAATCTCCAGTTAGAATATTATAAGGAAATTCAAGAGCAGTAAATTCAGCACTGCAACTACATAAAGTATTTCTAAAAGAATATAGTATGTCACATTACAAAGATATTAATAAAGATATTTAATATAACTGCAATATTCTTGAAAAGCTRAAAATTTGCTGGCTTTGGCTCTACCTCACAAAGACAAATACAAATCTCATTTGAGAGGAGACTGAAGTCCGCAGAGAAAACTTGAGTGCTTAAAGGCAGACCCTACATTTCATTTCTAAACTAAGGATACCTTAGAGACTCCTGACCAGCAAATCCTAACTGTACTGATGGAAAGACACATTAAACATAGTCCTTGGAAAACAAAACCCTACAAAATCAGACTAATCAGGCTTCAGTAAGTGCAAATCCCATTCTTTAAGGGAGGTGAGATGAACCTTAGAGGTGAAGTTAATAAATTAGGGTGTAATGGCAACTGCTAAGTCATCTCAGAACATCGAAGCACACCAGGCCATCAATCAGATTCTTCTTCTTATGGCAAAATTCATGCCTCATTATAGACCAACATTTAACAAAATGCTAGGACTGACTTAAAATATTTTCCATCTTTAGGCTTCTACTCAGGCATAAYGCTTTGGGATTAGCTTTTTCTTCCTGGCAGCTGTGTAAGCTTACACATCTGCCTGTGTAAGCGAAGAAGGTGCTCAACAGGCAGCGTACCTTCTCCCAGAGCGCCTGTCACGTCTGGTACTGCCTCCCGGAGCTGCCCTCGAAGGTTGCTGCTCTCTCTCCCTAATCTTGTCTCCAGGCTCCCTGCAGCAGTACCTCGACAAAAATAAAGACAACCAAGGAAAAGCAGGTACTTATTTATATCATAAAGAAGCTAAAAATAAAATCTGACAAGCAGATACAAGGTTTTATATATGACTTTTTGCTTCTTTTTTTGAATTTCTGACATTTTTCTTTTATTTTTTTTCCTTTCTTTTTAGTCTAACCTCCTCACTGGAAGGGATGCAGTGTAGTTTTGTCATAAAGGACTTTTCAGGTCCTGAACTGGCTCAAGCCAGCTAGATGCTGGCTTAGTGCTGTTACATAAATATTATGTATTAGTTTGTATTCCCTTGTGCCCACAAGAGTGAGTCTTGGCCCGGAGGTTTCCCTGGGAAAGGAAAGTTCTTTAAAATCTATTGCAACTGCAATCCATATTTACTCAGCTTTCTCCTTCCGTTATCATACAATCTGTAGAACTAAATAAAGCTTGAGGTTCTTTCTATATTCTTGGTAACATGCTGTGTAAGCCTATACCAGAGATTTGCTGGGAACAGTCTAACGAATTGTACAGTGTGGATCTTAGCATCTGTGGGAAAAAATTACTTTTTCTGGCTAATTCTGTGGGAGTTTTCTACAAGAGTTAAGACAAAAAAACTCTACAAAAATAACATTAAAAGATACATCGAGTAATTAGCATCTTTTTCTCAATTTGTAAAACTGCTGAGCTTCAGAGCATGTTCTAAAAAAGATATTTTTCCCTATAAGCAAAAATTGCATCTGTTTAATCAAAGCTAGTGTAAAAAAACTAGTGCAACCTGGTGGAAACATCTTTGTGAGCACTCTTGTAGTGATTCAGATAACTTTTATGTTTAAGTTTAAAAAATCAGTCAATTCAACATCATCTGATCTAGTTTAAATTTGGGCTCTGGAGAGGAACCGTACTAGCCCACTTGAAATATTCACTTGTTTCATAGTTTAAAAAAAGGACTACTTTGTGTGTAGAGATGACTAGAGGTCCCTAAAATTTTAATCAGTAGTTTGGCCCATAACCTCCTAAAAATTAATTTTATGAACTCTATGTGCCAGAAGAATTTGGTATAAGATATCTCTACAATAGTGAGGCAAGAAGAAAAGTAACCCATTGGCTGATCTTGTGCTTATGACAATTTGTTCATCTCCCTCTCCATGGAGATCCACGAAGGTAAGCTTGCCCCAGTGTTCAGTATAGTTCTTTTCTGTACAGTTTACAGATCCAAAACTTTATGCACTTCTTAAGGCTTTTTCTCATATAAGTTTAAATATTTTTACCGTATTGAAGACTTAATAATGAGACTAATAGGCGTTAATATGAGATAAGCAAAGAGATTTCAATCCAATTAGAGAGGAAAAGTCTTAGCCTTGACTGACAAGAGCTGGAAGTTTTATTATTATTGGTGGCATTAACTCATCAAAATAGAAGAGCTCCTGAAATTTCTATTGACCAGCTACTAAAGCCAGCAATATTAATAAATGTAGAAATGAAAAGAACATGAGTTAAACTTCAAATTATTTCTGACATTCACAAAATGTCTAGTCATTATACCTTGTCAGCAAAGGAAGAGTTTGATTTCTGTCAAGTATTAATGCAAAAAAGTTCCCTTAAAGAGTATCTCATTTACATTATTTTTCTGGTTTGAATTTGTTGCTTATTACTAGGATAGAAAGATAGAAAATATTTGCTGTATCTCTATTACAAATGAACTTGTGGAAAATAATAATATACAATGGAAAAAAGATGTTTCCTTCCTATAAAAAATTTTATTATGAACTTGAACCCCTGTAAACATTGACATGCTAAACAGGATTGTTCTGAGTTGCTCTGGTGTTACTGCAGGTTTAATATATGCTTAAAGCATTACAGGTTGAGTTCTATATGTATAAAGCTAGTTGACATTTTTAGTAACACTCTGCTCAGAGAGCATCCCAGTTTCATGTGGAAAATTTCACAGTCTTAAGTTTAATATTTCCACTAAATTTTAGGACAAATAATGTGGAAGGAATGCTGAGGAAACTCTCAGATTATACCAAGCATAACATGTTGGTCTGCCCCCAGTTCCAACCTAGCGCAAATGTTCCTCCTCTTGTCTTTCCCTTATAAAACACAAGGTCAGTTCCTGAGYAGTTAGGATTTTCCCTCACAGGTCTCTTTGCTTCCTTAAAAGCAAAGGGTGGTAAGAATAAAGTCACAGAGACAGAGAGATTTCATTGATGACATTTTTATTGAACTCTAAAGTTACTGCCCAGTGGTATAGAGACTGGGAGGCTTGACATATCTCAGGTGATTGCAGAGCAGAATAGACAACAGGTAGGTTTCAATACATATAACTGAGGTCCTACTGGTGAAAAGGAGCCTTGTTGAAAAGAGCCTTTGGAAAAAACAGAGAAACAGGAAAAAAACAAACAAACAAAAAAAAAGATACATTTTTCTTAGCATTTCATAATGGCAATTCCTGATCACTAGTCTTCTACCCTAACACTAACAACTCTTCTACTGCAGAATATTAAAGCAAGGATTAATCTAAATTTAGCCATATTGAAATTATTTGCCTAGTCACTTATGCCGTTGTTAGTCATTAGAGGGACACATGCACTTCCTAAGGTAATTATTTCCGTTACGAAAAGGTGTTTAAAGACATGAAGAATGAGTCACTTGAGGCAACTACATCAAGGACTCCATCAGTGACAGGCCACCAAGGTCCATCAGGGACTCTTCATCTGTCCCCGGTGGAATCTGGAAAGTGTAGATTAGCCCCACTCTTTAGGCAKCTGATAGATGAAACGGAGCCCAGTCTTCCTCTGATACTCTGTGGGTCCAATTTTCATGTAGTGACTCGCCTAAGCAACATAGAAAACACCCTCCGTGTAGGAGGCCTCTTGGAGGGGCAGTCAGTCCTATTCTCCCAAGTTTCCCTACCCTACAAAAAGGCAGGCATGTTGTGCTAGGATCAGGGGATGGAGTAGCTGTCATGACCCTGCATACCAGTAATATCCAAGGGAATTAGACCACATTTTAGGGCAGTGCTGGGAACTCTTCTAGCTCCTGGATGCTTTACAGCTACCAGGAAGAGGGACACTGTCTCCTTCTTTTTCTTTGCCAGGCCATAAAAGAGCACATGATAGATTTGGCATTCACATGAAGGAAAAGAGCTCAGACTGTCACCAGCAGCTCTTCTGCTTCTGTGCCATCTCTGTCTTTCTGTCACCTCTAGCACTCTGACCATGGATAGAGGCTTACGGTTCAATTCAACCAGACTCTAAGAACCCAACTTGGCCAGTCATGACAATGGGTAGGTGATGGTAATAAGTCACAGGAAGAGATGCGTGTTTCCACTGCTGAGTACCAGGTGTTATTAGCAATAATTAAAACATTGCTTTAGAAGCTGCTCTCTGGCCAGCTGAGAGCTCTTACTCAGAACTTTTTCCAGCCATGTCCAACTTGGCTTCCTGTGATTCCTTTAAGAATTAGTGTGCGTGTCTTCAGAGCAAGTGATATCTCTGGATTAAAACACCCTCATTAGAATAGCAAATGTCTGTTCTGGAAGTGTGTGGGGCTTTATGCAGAGGCATGGTTCAAGCACTTACAGAAAGAGGTCCGAAAAACAGAGGCAAATATAACAGGACTAAGGAAAGGTGATAGGTGGACAGAAGGAGCACAGGGAAGCAATGAAACAGTAAAAGTCAGCAAGGCAGTGCTGTCACAACTGTCACGGCACAAGCAGAGTTTAAAGGGAGGGAGTTTAAAGAACTGCAAATAGCTAAGCAGTAACAGTTACCTAAGATGAGGTGGCTGAGTTCAACAGAAAGTGGCTTATTTTTAATTGCCATGGGCTGCAAAAAAATCCTGCACTRATCTTAATTAACAGTAACATCTCACTATGGGATAAATTCACACTTTTGGTGAAGAAAAAAAAGAAAATGGAGCAATGGAAAACTAAGGATCACAACTGAGTACAATAAGCACTACAGTAAGTAAACTGCCATCCTACTTAGACTGTGCGGGGAGTCCTAATAGAGACAAATAGCACTGCTGCCTGGCATGATACATGAAAAATAGCTTCAGCATTTCACTGAATCATAACAGTTCACCTAGTGTAATGACTGCAGAGAGCTATCTGATCTAAAGAAGAGCTTTATCTGTGTGGGATATTTCTTTCATCCTGAAAACTGTCAGAATCACCAGCCACCTGCATACTAGGACCTATTCATCTGAGTCGGAGAACCAAGAATCGTAAGTCTCTTGCCTCCTTTTTCTGTCCAACACTACAAAGTGTTTTGCCCTAAAAACAGGCAAGGTCGTAAACCACATCCCAGTCCTGCAAATCAAACCAAGCTTGACCTAAGCTAAGAGATTTCAGTGTGTTTGTGGCCAGCTGCAGGTCTAATTGTACACTCCTTTCACAACAACTTTTCGGATGTAAGTAATAAATTAACAGCATTCCCTTCACGCATCTCTAGCTCAGTCCCTGCACCAGAGGAAGGAAGTAGATCCTCTTCTTCTCTCAAAAGAGCAGAAAAAAAATCAACATAAAAAAGGAATCCCTTCTTACAGCTACCACATAGGTCTCTCTAGTGGTCTACAGGAACAGCTTAGTTTCACAAGGGGCTAATTTTTGTGTAAAGGCAATGCTGGCTATTGACTGTTGAAAAAGATACTTTGTAAAATTCAGGTGAAATATGTATAGAAGTTAATAGAAGATGTGCTGTTTAAAAGGTGCTCAGAAGCTTTTCTTTTTGGGGGAAATTAGTCATATTATCCACTTTGAAAAGATTCAAGCCACCAGGATTCCTTTYACAGCAGTTCTACAGGTACAGTGAACTGAATCAGTACATAAAGTTAATGCTATTCCCCTGGGAAGGCAGCTGAAATCACACGCCAATTAAAATCTTTCAGTGTGGTCACCTAATAGCAAAATATTACAGCAGCCTACACAGCCCAGTAGTTTCCATATATAAAAATAGCTTTCCAGAAATAACTACCCTGCTTTATTGGACTGACGAATTTCCCAGAGGATCRGTTACTGTTGTTTTATATGTTAACACTCTGGCTGTAGAGTGAAAGCACTGAGCCCGAATACATTAGTAGTAGTTTGCTTATTGCCTACAAATGGCATTTAAACAACAGTAATACTGCTTTAGACTTGAAAGGCTTTTGCTTTCAGAATTTTGGCAAGTTCCTTGAATAACTCTGTGCTCCGTTCCCAATGCATAAATCTCTACACGGCGGGTATATATTCTCAGTCAAATTACTGYGAAGGGAGGGAGCCTCGGAGTTGTCTGAATGCAGTGAGTTTGGCAAGGTAGCTCTATTATTGTACTTTTTAATCTGACATTTTTTTCACTGCTCAGCAAGAGTAAGTGATCAAAACAGAAAGTGATTCCAGAATGTAAATTAGAGTGTCTGATGTAAGGATCTAGTGCATATAAAAGGTCTTGTATTGGAAATATTTCCTTTTCTAGTGCACTGCTAACAATCAGATCTTTGAAATAAAAGAACTGCTTTTCTAACCCTGGTGTTGCTTTAGTGGTTCTTTTAAGAATTCAGCATGTGTGCACATACATACCATGTATCTTTGTTTAGAGGTTGTTAGAGGTTATTAATTCTAATAAATAGAATTAATTACTTCTTTCTCTGACTTTAAATCTAGGGCAGCTTGAAAGCAAAGGCAGTTTCTATTAAATACCATAGCTTTCCACAGAGACGTAGATGTTAAAGGTGTCTGCCAGAGGTGTGGCTACAAAATGAAGTCTTTCATGAAAGCRCAGCTCCTACTAAATGAAAATACATGGACCATGACAATTGTGGAGGTATCTAAATGCTAGGAATTAAGACTTGCAGCCTAACGAAGCACATATTTAAAACAGTTAAGACCACAGATCCCTCAACCATGGTATCTTGACAAAGCCATTAAATTTTTTCTCATGAGGGTGTTAAGAGTTCAGAATCTGCAGAGTTAGACCTTTACATAATGTTTACAGGCATTATTTGAAATATCATTCAGTCCTTTTTAATATTTATTCTGGCATARGAATTCCAGGTTAAGGTATTTAAATATGATGGAATTAAGAATTGGAATTAAACATATATCGTTAAAAGTTCAGAATACATTACTTAGATGATGTCTCCCACAGTTGCTTAATCATTAAGTAATAGAAAAGAAAGTAGTTAATGTGCATGTATATCACTGAAGTCTATAGACTACCAAAGATGAAAGTATTCCCCTTTCCACATAGGAAAGAATGGGTCTGTATGCTCACCAAGATTCACTGAGTAAAGATTCAAAYACAGTGTGATTGCAGGAGCTGAGCTCGAGTTCCTGCTTTCACGCAGTGCCATGTGATACAAGGAAAAGATTTGACCCCAATCCAATATGTTATTGGACACCTTGTATATGCAGGAACGTGTATTGCCTCACTGCCTTTGTGGTAGCTATTCACAGACACTATTATTATTTATTATTTGCATTATGGTAGCTGTCATCAAGGACCAGGGCTTTGGTGGACTAGTCATTATAGAGACATTTACAGATCTCTCAATTTTCATGACAAGCAGTACATCGGAAGAGATGAGCACAATTGGGAAGGGCATTACAAATGAACCGTCAAGYGGGGAGGCAGAAGTCGCACTCATTGTTGCTATATATAAAGTTACAGTCATCCTTAAGTGCACTTCAAAACAAAGATTTATCTTAGATAGAAAGGAAGAAGACATAYCTACACAATGGAATACTGTAAATATTCATGGTTAAGCAAAATCTCTAAGACTTTTCACCTTTCTGCTTGTTTACACGAGCACTTCCATGTGTGTGTGTACATACTTGTTTGGATATTTTTTAAACTCATTTCAGTTTTAGTAGATTGTGATAGGTATTTGGGTCATGGATAGGGAGACTGAATCAGTCATAGTTTCCTAGATTAATTTTTCTGTATGACACTATCATTTTCTTTAGAGGGAGTGATTTATTATCATTATGCACATTACAATTATGGGAAGAAAGTAACACATTATTGAGAGAAATAAATACCAAATATCATATACAAAACTGGCATCTACTTCCTGCTTGTGTTTAGAAAGAAAGAAGAGGCTGAAAAAAGGCATTTAGCCTTGAACCAAAAAATGCTTCTGGGAGCAGCTGATCATTATTCTGTTCAACATGAACTTGAAAGTCAGATATTTGTCCTGAATACAGCCTGAAACAGAAAGGAAGTCTTTCAACTGAAACAACAGCATGCTTCTACAACAAAAGCATTAGGAATAAGGACTATAGGCATGGAACGACTGAGTCAGGCTCTGTATTTAGACTCATGTCAGAATGAGGAAAAATTAAAAGCCTGACAATTTTATTTATCAGAACTAAAAATGTTCTTCACTAGATATTTTTTCGGCCATGCTTTAAGATGGTTAAAGGAATCTAGACTAATTCCCAAGATTTAAATTTTCCAAAGTACTTGGAGGATTTGAAAATAAAATTTAGATCCAGCACATGATTTCTGAACTTAGTATTTTAAATCAGTAGAATAAGCCTACATCTTCAATCCATATATTGGTATATTCTTGACCCAGTTTGAATTTTGCAGGTGTTCCAAACACCGACTCTTTTAAATATATATATATATATATATATATATATAAATTTTTTCAAGTATGATGAGCATAATTTACTACCATCTTAGTTATAAAATCTAAAAAAAAAATCAAGCTTCACAAGTTACTTAAAACCAGCTTTGCTGCAAGTGTTCACTGTGCAAATATAGCTGAAGTTATCCAAACCACCAAGAGAGCCATTTTTAGCTTTACCTCCTTTTTCAGATGTCACAATTATACTTCATATAATCTGTAAACTTCAACAGTGGGTTTACTCTAACTGTTTCCATAGTTAGAGATTTTTTTCATCCCTGCAAATTAATAACCCCATCAAAGACATTTTTCTGTAACAGACAGAAAAATAAGCAAAATAAAAGTTAAAAGAAAAGGAAGACAAACCACAATTGTCAGTGTTTATGACTTCACAGTGAAGCTCGTTATCTTAGATAGCTGAGCTTTAACCACAGTTCCTTGACTATAYGAAAATCTTAGCGTTCTTGTTAAAAACAGAAGACTTCATTTGTTTGTTCGTTTTCAACATTGCCCACACCAACATCACCCAGAATTGCAATATCTGCACTTTCTCYAGACCCCTTAACAGTACTATAAYCATAGAATCATAGAATCGRTAAGGTTGGAAGGGACCTCTGGAGATCATCTAGTCCAACCTCCCTGTTCAGCAGGGTCACCTAGAGCRTGTGCCTGAATTTGAAGGTAAAAGGCAGAAAATTGAAATGTTGGAAGAGAGTAATTAACATAACTTTATTCAGTGAAAAACATGGTAAGTTCAGACAATGGGAAATTCTAATAAGGGTACATGTTGCTGTGTGCTAACCTAATATATGAGGAAGAGCTCCAAAATTTCTGTCTTTCTAATGCTGCAGCAATAATGATATTGAAAGCAAAAAGAGATTCAGCTAATTCAAAGACTAAACCTAAAAGCCTGATTTTAAAACATTTTCTCYTATGCTTCTTCTTAAAAAGTTTTCTGCAGCTGATTGAATCTCAACCCATCTGAACATCTTCCATTGAGAGATAGAAAAGCTTTGATGTGGAAGGTCAGATTGCATGTTTTGCATTCAATAAAAAAGTGTAAATATTTCAAGAATGGACAATTCTGAAAACTGAGATGCTGTAAAATGTTCTATAAGCACTCTATTAAATAAATGGTAAATTTCTACTCTTAAAGATTAAAACATATCCTGTCAYGTATTAAACAGCAATACTAGCATAGTCATTTAGAGGTTGTTTCAGGGACATATTTGTTGAGATCAGCAGTAAATTAAATCAAAGATGACTTATACTGGAGTTTTTTTACAAGAGATCATGGGCACTTTTAATTTTTACAGTGGAAATGGAAAATCCTTATAGAGCATMCCTTGGAGGCACAGAGCTGGCTGGGACCTTACCAGCATGCTGAATCCAAAGATTTCTGACAAATAAAAAATAAGCCATTTCTTTTGACTCCTTAACAGTTTTTGCTAGAGAAGACTCTGGCCTTTCAGCATAATTATAGTGTTAGGTAAAAATCACACATAAGTCTCAGTTCATTTCTGAGTATTTTCAGAAATACTTTAGACAGGTAACTGTCAAGATTGGCCTAAAACTTGAGAGAAGTAGARGAAGTAAAAGATTTTTAAAATAATTTTTTTTCTATGATTCCATGATCATTGTCATATAGAGTAATAGTCAAAGTAAATATTTATTCATTTCTTAGACATATGTTTGCAGGCTTCACCATGAAGTTGAATATCACATCTTTGCTGAGAGGTAACAAAAAGCTCAAGATCTTTAGCAATATCAAACCAATGGTATYTTTCTGGCCTTAAAAACTGATATCTAAATCAGTTACATTGGCCAGATCAGAGTAGAATAACCTTCTTCACTACTGSCTAAAACTGAAGAAGCCTTTTCAGCCACATCTATCTCTGCTGTTTCCTAATTGATAGGAATTTCACTACAGCCATAAGACATGTTGGTCTTAAGACAGTACCTACATTTCAATGCYTATAGCTTAACATTTTGTACTATTTTTATCCAGTACAAGACAAAGAAGGAAATGACAGCACAGATTATTCTTGGATTTGCCAGACGTTTGCTTTCAGGTGAGAGAAACCTTTTCAAATGTGACTAAATGGGGAGAGCACTACTGAAAAGTCATTTTCTAACTTTAGTAGTTGAGGAACTTCGATACAAATGGACAAAAGCACTTCTAGCCTTTTTCTTTTCCCTAAATCTCATGCATTCCAAACCCCAGAACCCCTAGATTTTGTGTGAAATCTGAAAAAGTAATCCCAAATSAGATCTCGTGTTCCAGATCCAGCCTAGTTAGGATCATCCATTATTCTGTCTTCATAATTACTAACCATTCCCTTGTTCCAAATCTATGTACATTCTCTGGGAGTCTCATGAGAACTTTCCTGCAGCATTTCTACTGTTTCTCCTTTTGCTAATGTTTGTCTCTTGCAGGGCTCTTGGGAGACTTTCTCCTATTTATCAAAGATCTTGTACTCACATCTCAAGTCTATCAGCTGATAATCTTGTATTCTCCAGCACTGAAGAATGGGCATGGCCTATGCAGAAACTATTTCATAAGTTTTGCTACCTTTGCCAATCTCTGCATTAGTTTTATTAAGAAGAACAAAATCAGGGATGAACCAATAAAGTGTTTTAAACAAATGCTTTTCTCTATTTTCCCTGTGGGTCTTCYGCACACAGACTGAGTTGTATGAATTATTGGGTATCTTCTGCTGTTACAGCCCTCTGTGGGRGTATTGTCTTTTACTTCCCTGCAACCTGGGTCAGACTACGTGTTATATAGCTGAAAGTTTCTGCAAGTAGGAGCATATGTTATTGTTAGCAAATACAACTTCTTCACGTAGTTCAAAACAAAGCTAGGAATTAGCAAATAACAACAAATATTCAATTCTTAGTAAAGCTTCTTATCCCTACCCTTGGGTTAGCTCTAATAGCCATTTATTCCTGCCTGAACAACAGAAAACTGCAAAAAGTAGTCCTCAGAACAGCTGATCATTTGCCTCATTTAAAACTTACTCTATATTATTTTTTTTCTCTAAAATTAATAAATCCTAAGTTCTAGCAGGAAAAGAATTAATAATGTAACTTGTTTGCAAGTCCCTCTAGATTGCTATGTTTTGTGTGGTTGGCCTGACATCACAGCATTTTGCTAGAATTTTAAGCTTGCCATTTATTTATTTTATACAGTGATAGCAGCCTACTATTGCTTCCTCCTGTAAAATCTTTTCCTCAGTGGACTTCTGGCACCAGAAAGTTGGAGATACTCAAGTTTTGTAATGGAAAACAGCTGGTCTGTGTGATAGGAAAAAGAGGAAAATGAATTTGTATGGAAAGCCTCTTGAAACCTTGAACTACAAAATAATATTTGCATTCTGATGAGAATTTCATCGACCTTCTATTATTGCATTTCTTTGAGATCAGCCGTAAAAAGCATGTGATAAGTAAAGTATTTAAATATAATTCCTGTTGACATGAGATTTCATTTAGTAACATATTTTCAAAATTTCTTAAGTACAGATTTAACACACAGGATCACACAGAATCACAGAAAGGTTGAGGTTGGAAGGGACCTCTAGATATCATCTAATCAAACCCCCCTGCTCAAGCAGGTTCACGTACAACACGTTTCCTAGTATTGTCTCTAGACAGCTTTTGAATATTTCCAAGGAAGGAGACTCCACAACCTTTCTGGGCAACCTGCTCCAGTGCTCCATCATCCTCGTAGTAAAGTTTTTCCTCAAGTTCAGACAGAATTGCCTGTGTTTCAGTTTGTGTCCATTGCCTCTCATCCTGTTGCTGGGCACCACTGAGAAGAATCTAGCCCCATCCTCTGCTCAGATACTTATTCACATTGATAAGATCATCCCTCAGTCTTCTCTTCCCCAGGCTTAATCATCTTTGTAGCCTTATGCTGGACTCTCTCCAGTAGCTCCATGTCTCTGTTGTATTGGGGAGCCCAGAACTGGACACAGYACTCCAGATGAGGCCTCACCAGGGCTGAGTAGAGGGGCAGGATCACCTCCCTTGACCTGCTGGCAACACTCTTCCTCCTAACGCACCCCAGGAGACCATTGGCTTTCTTGGCCGCAAGGGCACATTGCTGGCTCGTGATCACCTTGTTGTCCACCAGCATCCCCTGGTCCTTCTTCGCAGAGCTACTTTGCAGCAGGTCAGCCACTCCTCCCAGCTTTGTATCATCAGCAAACTTGCTGAGGAGACACTCTGTCCCTTCATCCAGGACATTGTTAAATAAGCTGAACAATACTCGACCAAGTGACCATGGCTAGCTACAGGCCTCCAGCTCAACTTTGTGGCACATTTAAAAAAATTATCTAAATATATCAAGAAGGATCAATTCTAAACAATCCTCTATTTTGAAAGAAAAAACATGACAATTCTGAAACATTCACTCAAGTTTAGTAATGGTCCTGCAGTCCTTACAAGTGCCTACCTTGCATCAGCATCAATAAACTTTTAAATTGTAACTAGATTCTTGTGCTTAAAAGGACTAAAATTCTAAAGTCCTTTATTCTAGAAAAATTCCAGTAGTTTGTGAAATCAATTGAGTTGTGATAAAAAATAATTATTTCTAAAATATTGGGGTTTTATTATGATTAAAATATTAACTACAAGAATGATTAAACGACATCTAAGTCACAATTTTAATTATGGCCACAATAACCTTATTCTTCCTCTAGTTCATAAAGTAGCCAGAATCATTCTTGTTTTTCTTATTCATAAAATCATCACTATTTTCATGTTCAGGCCAGACAGTGTGGACAGTGCAGTTTCCAACTTCTGAGAGCTTAAAATGTAGAAAGAAAGGTAATTCAATATAAGGGTGTAATGCGAAGTGGAGGGTAAATCTGTCAAAAATAGGATTATAACACTTTTTCATGCCACGTRTTTGTTTGATGGATATATTATCACTGCTGTAAGAACAATTTCAAATAGAAGGGTGGAAGCTGGCTTACCAAAGATGTAAATGAGCTCCAAGAGGGAAATATAAATATCAGAGAAAGAAGAGAGAGAGCATATAAAGAGCGCTAGGTGGTGAATTAAGGAAACTGAGACTGGCAGAGGAAAGTCAGACTGGACCAAATATGAGAAAATTGAATCCAATGTGGAAACACAGAGGAAATTACCAAAGAAATCAAAAGACAGGGGCAATATGAGGCAAGTAAGATAATTTTATGCATTTTGAAGACTGGAGTCTAAAAAGCAGGAAATTGCTGTAATATGGGACCACAATAAGTCCGGTAGTAAGGGTAATGAAGAATGTAGGGATATTTTTGAAAGTAATCAAGTGTAATACAAAATTCAGATGCTTTGGTACAGTTGACTTTGCAGTTAGATTATGTTTCTCATGCATACTAGGGAAGTATCACCTGAGTATCGCCTTCAAGTAGATATAAAGACATTTTTATTTGTTGCAAATCTTAATTCTTAATTATCTGCTTTTATTTATTCACACAAAAAATTGCTATGTTCCAATTTATTATTCAAGAATACTGGGAATGCAAGTGATGGAAAGTTACCCGACTGCTAATCTGAATATGTATGTATGTCAGAAATTTCTGAGGACTACCTCAGTATCTGAGAARCATTAAGTTAGAGACCAGGGAAGTAAGGCTTACTTGAAGACAAGGAGATTACAAGATATACAAAACTAGTGACTCATCACTACAGCACAGAGAAATAATGAGGGGGATCAAGAGAACGCAGAAAGAAGAGAGGTAAGAGCTTCTGCAGAGGCAGTGTCATGGGCAGYGGCAATCTGATAGGGGGAGAAGATAATAATAAGAAAAGCATTTAGAGATCTTGAATAAACTGCTCATCAAGGAATTGTCCCAAGGATAGAAGCACRAACTCATTAATTATGGGGATTATAAACAAATAGCACAATAATTTAGGGACAAAATTCTAGAAAGCTACGTTGAAGATAATTATGCTTACTAAGATACAAAGAGGCAAAAAAGCAAAAGGAAAAGAGTATACATTATATTATGTTAGGAACAGGAGTATGGTAAGGGAAAATATTGGTCAGTTATTGGAAAAKGGAAAATATTGGTCTCTTAGTAGGGAGAGTGAATAAATAATGAATAATGCTGATAAAATATTCACTGCCTTTTTGATATGAGTCTTCAGACAAAAAGATTAATAGCAGCATGTATTTTATAAAAATTGTRTAACAGGATAGTTCAGGCCAGCAGAGGGAAAGAACAGGTTACAGAATATATAGATCAATGAGATGTATTCAGGACAGTAAACCAGATGAATTCCAATCCACAGTTTTAAAGGAGCTAGCAAAAGTAATCCTTGAATCAATTGCAACTAATTATCTGAGAGAGCTTGAGGGGGAGGGAGGCAGAGTGACAACAAACACTGGAAGCCTCGAGAAGGATAAATGTAATATTTATCGCCAGAATAAGTAAAAAGTAGAACTGGATGTAAGGAAACATATAATGGAAAAGTATTAAACAATCATTTAATTAGTCCCTGAAGGAAATATGATAGGAAACATCTCATAAGGAAGTACAAAAGCATGTTCTGTCAATCACCTCATCATCTTTGGCAGTGTAAAGCTGATAGGAGAAGCAATAGATATTTCATATCCTTACTATGGAAATATACTGTAGCTAAAATTATTTTATGGTGGAAAGACTGGTGGAAAATCTCTGTTCAAACAGTAGAGCTCAATAGTTTCTGGCTATCTTTGGAGGCCATATCTACTGATGCCTTTTATAGGCCTTTTCTGGCTTTTCACTAATAGATTAAATATTGGAGGAGAGAGCAGACATGTAAAATTTATGTTGATGGCAAGCTGRATGAATAGGTAGCACTTTAGGAAAGACTACTAGAAACAGAATTATCTTGCTAAATGGAAGAAACAATCTGCAATTACTAAGACAAAATTCAACAGAAATAGCAAATTCTACAACCAAAAGGAAAAAAGAAACAGAAATACAAGACAAAATGGGGACTAACCTGGCTAGATAGGAGCTCTGCAGAAGAGACTTGGGGTTAATACTGAGTTCTAAATATAGTGGGAGGCTAACAGATATTTGATATATTATTTAAATAAATATTGAAAGCTGTAGTTCGATGAATATTTTAATGTGATATAAAATAGTCAGACCATAAAGAAGAGTCTCACTCTTCTACTTCAACATTGTCCTTCCATTTGTGATGGAAAAACATTGATACAGCTATCCTGTGAACAGATCAGAGAACCAATCCAGGTGACAATATATTTTTTTTTGGTGGATCATTTTTTAGGCTAGAGCAGAGAAGTGGACAGAGGTATGYAGCCAGAGAGAGGCTGCAGCAGTGCTGACGTATTCCATAGCAACTTTTTCACATTTTAGCCTGAGTGTATGAMTGATATTTTTTCTAAAAGGTGCTGTGGGATGTGCTGAGAGGAATGTCGAATGTCGGGCTGCACAGCCAGCAATTCCCATGGACGGGTACCAGTCCTCCAGCCCTCGGCTGCAGTTCAGGGAGGTGCAGGATGACCCATCAAAGAAACGGGTAGGTGGTTTGGGAAGAGTCTAGAAGCATGCAATGAAGATGAGAGATTTCATCTAGTCTAGAAAACTAGCTGAGGAAGATTGCAAAAATAGTCTTTCAGAATAGAAACTGTTATAGAAAATATGATTACCAATTTCTGCCCATGTTCATCTAACGCAGGGATCATTTTCACATATCTTTCACATATCTTGGTTCTGCACCTTTCAGGAATGGTCCTGGTGTACAGGATCCTATTTCAAGTTCTTCAGGTTCCCTCTAGTCATACACTTTATGATATTAAAATGTGTTTTTTGAAAAATACTTTATTTTTTTTAATTTACATAATCTCTATATATGTTCTTCCATGTTATCTCCACTTTGTGTAATACAATGATATCTATCACTGTTCAGGTAATTAAGAGTGGCATTCTAGCAATCTTTAGACGGAACTTAATCTGACTGTTTTTGCCAAGTTTCAAGATAAGAAAGCTAATTATTTTATCACAACATTTAAGCTATTTTCAAATCAGGCATTTTTAATTGTATTTAACAAAGTAGGTGTTAGGAAAATTTCCATAACTACAACKTGAAAACCTCGGAGTTTAATAGCACCTCCACTTACCAAAATACTTCAGGGAAGAGAGATACAGGCAGGATCATGATATTTTGGTTTTTGTAGCTGTTAAAAATAGAGTCAAATGGCTCTTAAAATAATGGCTCCAAAATTCCACTGAAAAATAAACTCTGCGAGTAAAAGATCACTAAAACCACTTGGAAAGGTTGTTGTGTGAGCTCTGGTTCACAGGTGAGTTCCCAGGTCTTAGCCCRTTTGTGGAGCATAGAAGAGAGACAGAAAGGAGGAGAGGTCCCCTGGGCCCRGAGGTGGCAGGGAGGGTTGGGGGGTGGCATAGGGGCTTGGAAGCAGCGCCAGGCCGTTGACTCTTGCTGACTGTAAGACCAGAACTGATCCATGCAAGCATCACACAGAAGCTACCACTGATTTTTGGAGCGAAGATGAAGTCTTTGCATGTTATGGAAGAGGTCCCTTTTAAATGCCACCATTTTAACAGCAGGTGGACTTTCTAGTTCAGGTGTGCCTAAGAGAGAACTCCATCTTTTCGTACTTCATAATGATAAGAATGAAGAACAATTAAGTTAATGATGTGACATACGTTAACCTCATATGATTACTACGCCACCTCAGCAGTAAGAAGATTGTGCAGTAAATGATACTTTTCCTAGTCTGCTGAATGCAAAACTATTTTAGTTCAGCCTTCTTAGTGTTCAAAACAATTTTTTTTTCCTTATTTAACGGTATTATAATTTTAAATTCAGAGAAAAGACTTAATCCTTGCTGATTTTACTTGAAAGAATAAYTTAGGTCACTGTAAACATAGAAAACAACTATCATTTCCTCTCATCCTCGAAGAATATTTTAAGCGTTGATATTGCTCTTTCAAAGAGAACTGTCACTGTTTTCTAAGAACTACCCACATGTGGAACATGCTACAATTTGTCGCCTCAGCCGAGCAGAGGCTTGTCAGAGCCCAGTGAGGTCTATTTGACACTTTGTGTTAGAATCAGCAGAGAACGTATATGAAACAGTAGTTTTATATTTCAGTATTTTATGCAGAAATTCTAGAGTGAGTTCCTGCCAGTCTGAATTACAGTTTCACGCTTCAATTTATCTCTGCTAATATCCAAATTTTGTAAAGCTGAGTGGAACAAAAACAYGATCTTCCCAAGTTCATCTATTCAAAGGTCCTTAACTTAGAGAAATTAACAGATTTACAGAACAATGTAACTTTTAATTTCACCTAGCTCTTCTCAAATGAGACTAATGCATTCATTAATAATTACTTGCCTTTTAGTTTTCTTTCTACAGCTAATTGCATCTTTTTTCCTCTCTTTACACTCTGGGAAGGTACTAAGTTTGCATTCCCCTGATGTATTCAAGCACCAGCAATAAATCTCTGGCAATAAGTAACCAAACTTAGTTTATCACATTTAATATTTTATTGGACCTTGCCTGCCTCCTAAATTTATCCCCTAATTGTATAGAACTGGTTACAAACTTTCAGTGTAGATGTAAAACACAAAATAAATAGAAGAAATAATCCATTTGTGCAATTTTCCAAATGTGAAGACTCGGTGGAATGACTCACTGTGGAGTCCCACAATTAAAGAATTACAGTTTTGATCACCCTTAAATTCTTTCTTTTTTCTTCTCCCTAACCTTGAAAAAATAAAACAAAGATCTACAAATATTGACCTTGGAAATATCCTGTATGAATAAGAAAATTTTAAAATTTTAAAAAAGCTCCATACATCCACTATGTCAAAGAATTTTCATGATAAATTTGAATTTAACTTTCCACATCATCAGTAACCTCTTCTTCTAGGGGGTCAAGGAGTCAAGGCTTTCACATAAAACATGTCAGAAGTCAGAGTAAATGGATGTTTAGATTTACTGGTTAGTCTATATTATACCTCTTAGCATGAGGAATATTGTGAGGTGATTCAGAAATGTTCAAATCAATTGCAAACCTCTCTGGTTATCAACTGAAAGGAGCTCTTACTATCCTTTCCTCTTACACACTCATCTACAGAAAAAAAAAATCTATACTCCCACCCTTTGGCTAATTTTAAAAGATGATGTGCCATAATGGAAATACTTCTCTACTCATTATCTCAGCATCCCACTTTGGCATAACATAGTTATGCTCAACTTTAGCCATCAGCTAAAATTCTGGGAAAGACTTACTCTCTTCTGTGACTTAAAAAAAAAAGAAAAGAAAGAAAGAAAGAAAAAATAGAAAATAAGAGCTGAAAAGACTTACGAGATTTTCTAGGGAAAAGACACAGAAAAACAGTGAATCAGTACAGTAAGTACATTTTGAGGGTTCACTTTAACAAAAACAGTGATATATCAGTCTCCAATCCCCAATTCTGTAAGTTTAACTTGGAAGTACAGGGAAAGTAACTTCAGTGATGCCAAATATAAAATGTGCACTCAATCACAAAAGTTAGTTCAGCACTTTTCCAGCTATTGTTGACAACTCTGGTACAGCTGCATCAATAATTATCTTTATACTAATACTCTCCTTGGACAGAAGCAGAATGAGGAAGAGTCACCCTTGTCTCTTCAATGAAGAAAACTGAACCAAATCAGAAGGAAAACAGGAATTTTATTAATCATGAATATTTATCAAGCTGGAGACTACCATAGCACTGTCAAGAATCGTAATAGTATTAAACAATCTTTACAGCAAAGGGTCAGTGGGATTTTGGAGAGCTGCTGATAGGGAGACAGGTCTTTCATTCTTCTCCACCTCGAAGTCCCTGGCTTCCCCGGCAGTCCCGGCTCGCGGGGGGACCCGTCTCCGAGGGGTGAAGGCGGCGATGTGAAGGGAGCAGCAGGGCTGCCGAAACCATCCTGCTGCAATCAGAGCTCTGCTCGGACCTGTCGGTGCAGGGGAGGAAGGGGGAGAGCCGCCTGCAGCACTGCCTCGCTGGGAAAGGAGCTACGCAGGAGGAGGAGGAAGAGGTAAAAGCACAACATGGCAGTAAACAATCATTTGTACTGAAAGAAGGTCGTCTTGGGTGTGTGCGGTTCGGTGAGAGGCTCTCTCTCTACTGGCAGGAGTGTGACTGATTTTGAGTTAGCATTCCTGGATCATTCCTCTATGAGCTTTGAGCTGAGCTGGAAAAAGCAAAATGTAGTTGAAACGTTCATAAATCTGAAAAGCTGTCAGGGCCCCGTGGGGGCCATCAGTCACTGCCCCACGACACCGCAGCGGTGCCAGCTCCAGCCCTGCCCCTGCCCGGCCATGGGACCCTCCATGATGTTGTCCAAAGGCCCCCAGGCTGGGGCCACCCCAGCTCCTGCAGGGTGCTGTTCCTTCGGGCAGGGGGATGACAGGCTCTGGCAGCCAGATGCAGCTGGGTCCAGCCGTGGTATCACCTTTGGCTCCCCGGTGCCTGTCCCTCAGGGAGCAGCCAGCTCTTGTCACTCCCTGACACGAGCATTGGAAAACATTCATTAGTAGAAGTCCTCTTCAGTTTAACCTGCCTTGTGCAATAGCTGTGATCTGTCCAGGCAAGAAAACATAAAAACAAACATCCTTTTTCATTATGAGTCAACATCAATTTCCATGAAGTATCACAATTTCTAAAGCATCAGTTCAAAACTTTAATTTTAAAATAATTCTTCTGAATATCATAAAATAAGGACATCTAGTGTACTAGTCAACTTCACATTCTGACCCAGGCAGCTACTTATCTAAAATGTAGGTGGCAACATGTGTTACATGCTTGAATTCCCCTCATACTCAGTGGAGATTTAGAGGCCAGATTCAGTTCTCCTATCGACATCTGAGGTGGCCTCYAGCAGCCGGAGCGAAGAGCATGAGTCTCCCATAGGCTCTGTGAAATATTTAGCAGCCATGAGCAGATGCCCCTGAGGCAGCTCGCTGCCGACATGGGTAGGCGAGGGAGCACAGCCCCTACTCAGTGGAGGACGGAGAGTTTCAGCTGCTGTTATTTCCTCTAGACTGAGCCGAACCTAAGCTCTGCTGGCTGTAGTGACTTGATCCTCGTTAGTGATCAAAGGAGCTTAGACCCTTACCTCACACATAGACACCTACATTGCAGACACCTAAATGTTGCTGTCTTAATCTAAAGAGAAATCCTATCCCTACAGGTCATTCAAAGCAAATGCCTGATATGAGATTTCCCAGCGAAAAGTAGCTTTGACTTTGACAAATGCAAACTTTTTATTGGTGATAAGGAACTTGATCTTGTGCAGTTGTTTCATAAAATACTCCAGTTTTCTTTTGTGTGAAATATCCAGACTTCTGAAYCATTCAGCAAGATAAGTAACATGACCCTGTCAGTCTGTTTGGTATCTTAAAAATCCGTAAAAGTTTATTAAACTTGTGAAAGGCAACAGTAGTTCTCTAATTCCAGCAAAGGCTTTGATGCTCTGAAGTGACCGCAAAGAACACTGGAGCAGATGTTTCTTAGAGATACAGCTGAGGTAATAAACAGAAAGTGATGACTTTTGCATGAGCTCCCATGTTTTCTGACAAGTTGCTGCAATGTTCTTTTAAGACTATAGAAGAGTGTTATATTACATTTGATATTGTTTGTGCTCCTTTGCATGSAATTATTTTATAAAATAAAGATTTTATCTGCATACTACAGCGTGCTCTCAAAATGCACTGACTCTTGGGTAGACACAGACCTAACATATATCCTACAGTCTGAATGACAAGGGCTTTGCTAGCATTTTATTAGGAATAGATAAAAGACAGCATTGACAAATTTCAGTCTGACCTGTCACACTTTTTCTTGTGTAGCAGAATAGTAATTGTACCACTAAAATCAACTGGTGTGGTCTCGTATTCCCAAATGTGATTCACAGATCACAGTTTCTGTCTGTGAATAAATGCTGCAGCACCATAATTAAGAGGTGCAAGAGGGAATGCCTTTACGGTCCAGTGAGTGGTGACTCAAGCTTCTGTACGGCCTTTTTGAATTCTTCTGAAGATGGTGGTGCTGCTAGGGCTTGAATTGTTTCTGTCTGTGCTTTTTTCTCAATTGCCCTCTGCAGAAGGTTAATAGCAGGTTTAGAATGCCAAAGTTTTCTAGCCAGTGAATCACAATTTCAGATTTGTCAGTTAGCAATGTGAAACCAGCTGCTATTTTAAGTGGAACACTTACACTTCCCTCTCCCCCCGCTGCCTCACTCCACAGATGATCCTCAGTTGTATGAAAAAATTGGTCATTTTGTCCATTCTGCAAGTCTTTATAATGTCACTAATTTCTTATTTACCAAGAATTCTTCATCTTGTACAACTTACACTGCAGAAGGGTTACAGCTACCCTATGTGCTCTGCACTGATCTCACAGCTGGATAATGAAAGAATGAATTATACCCAGCACAGAATTACAATTCATAAGCATGGAGCTTGTCATAAACATGGCACTGCATCCTGTTTGTGAATATCTGTAATGATGCTGTGAATTAGTATACTTAAGTTATTTCCAGGTTAAAATTTCATTACTCCTGTTATGAAGAACAACTTAGATTAGCAAAACCAAGCTGATTTTACAATTACTATTTTCTTCTGATAGTCATGCTATTTTTGTTTTGTGTTTCTCTTGACCTAGACAGGTTTTATTACCAAATGTCAGCCCCAAGCAGCTGCAGAGAGTCAGCAACTCAGATGCCCTTGTTTTTTTCACCTCTTTGGGGGCTTTTCTGCTCTCCATGGCACATTGTATATTGATATTTATCAATATAAAGAAGGAAGATGAAATTTTAGACCTTTTGATCATTCTCAGGAGGATTCACTGTCAACAGGACATGGCCAAAATCTTTTCTTTCTAGGACAGAAAAGGGTAAAACCTGATACTATGAACAGAATATGTCTTTTCTTTCACCCTCATCTCCTTATGATTCTATATCGTATATGTTCCTCTGATCTYTAGTTTCTCTCTACTTGCAAGTCATCATACATTCACCTTTTGATACGTTATTGCATAGATCTGTCGAGTTTGCATAGAATACTGTCGTAGTTCAGTAACTGTAAAATTGTGGTTTTTTAGAGTAATGAAAACATGGCTACTTTAAAATAAGAGCTGACTCTACAAAGAGAGCCGTGATTTAACTGACTAATTAAGGAAAATGTGAAAATTTATTCACAAAATTCTRATTAAAAATGATGGCTTTTAGTTAGTTTCCTCATGGCTCTAGAGTACATTATAAGCAGTTGCTCAGTCTGCACTGTGTGAGGACAAAAAGATCTCCTAAGTGGTGAGATCTATCCAGTGTGTTTGCAGTGCTGTCTACTGCTTATCCTGTGTTTCAAATTCTGTATTACAGCAACTACTTCAGGTCCATCAGTTGAGAGATTTTAAAGGTACTTTTCAAAACAGAGCCAAATTTCAAAGATCCATTGCTGATACCCTGCAAATCAATAGAAGAAACTTCTCTGTATTTAAAATAATTTGTAGAATATCTATTTCCTTTCTACATTCACTGTTACAGTGCCTAACATCATAGGAAAGATACTACAGATGACAATTCTGATTCCTCCTGCATACATCTTTCCTAACTTTTGAGTGCTTAACAAAGCCAAATAACAGAGAAATTTGAATATCTTCCCCTTTCAGGCAAAATCAACTTTCAGGCAAAATCAAAACTAGCTAAAGTATAATCAGATCAATACTACTTACTTCCACCTGCTCAATTATATAGCCTATTTGTGAAGACAGATGCTTGGTAACAAGACAGACATCTTTGACTTCAAGATAAAACATTATTCAGACATATTATTAGCACCAGAATGTAAGCTGCCATAGCTAAAGATCATTTGGTATAAGAAAAGTTATAATACTAATTTCATGAAGTTTGAGAATTTCCCCCTCAAAAAATACATACTTTTTAAGAGTAAGTAGAGCCACTAGAGATATCAAAGCAGTATTTGAGCAAAATAAAGTAAGCATTTGATTTCTTTGTGCATTTAGCATAGTTGTATTCATTGTATGGGTCTTTATCATTGGTGTTTATGAGGGGACAGATATCCAAAAGCCATAGAATTAATTCACCATTTCAGACTCAGCATTTTTAGTGCTTTTTCACAATTTCTTAGGTTTTCTAAGGTGGACTAGTAAGGAAGTATTATTAAAAATAGATTTAAAAAAAAGTCTTATCTATATATCACTTTTTTTTTCTTCGCATTCTCATAGATCATGAATGTACAGAGGTAGATAAACTAGCCAAGAATAAAGCTAGCCAAACTTGTCTGAACCCTTCAAATATTTTGTTTGGATTTGGTTCAAGATTAGGAATGATTCTTATTTCATACAAATGAGTTCATTCCTCTCAACATACCAACAATGTAATACACACCCTAACAGAGACACATCAGTTAAAAATACTGAAGTGTAAATTAGAAATACGTTATATGTAAATAGTTGTCAGAGGAAGAGGAGAAAATATTTTATATGAGCTACAAGAACATCTGAGATACACTATGAAGACTATGTGGCTGACCTGCAGTGATCTATTAATACTCTGCATCACCTAGTTATAGGATGGTATGGATGTATCAGCTTGCTGGAATGGTTACTTTATACCTACGCTGATTTGCTTTTGCGAGAGAATAGATAGATCAGTGCCAAGAAGACAAAATAAAAATTCTCAATAAGCAATCTGCTGGTAAACATTTCAAAGGCACTATGAGACAATGCTTGAATTATTAAGCTATTCCAGAGACCAGCCAGGTCATTTCTTCTGCTAAGACTAAGAGCTATAACATTAGAAGAACAGTGACATGGTAAAATAGTCACTCTAGAAGGAGTGTGGAAGGTTTATAATGCAAAATTAAGCTTCAAGCTTCTGACAGTGACAAAAAGACAGGAAATCTCTAGACAGAAACATTCTACTAAGCATTTTGGCTCCAGTGAGGAAGTAACTGACCATAATTAGCATTTCCATAGTTAAATTAACATTGTGAAAGGTGTTGAATCGTGGCTTTATCTGACAGAAATGCTGAAGAAAAAAGGAAAAAAAAAGTATACCACTTCCAAACTCTCTTTTACAAATCAAAGACATTTTTAAATGAAGGTCAAACACATCAGTACACACAGACAATGGCTTTTGGAAAGCATTTTATTCCTTCTAGCTTAAGTGATCACCAAGACTGATGACCAGCAGAAACAAATTGTATGGCAATATGAAAGGAGACACATTTTGGGAGGGTTTGCATCACTTTTTTTATGCTCTGCTGTTAGTAGTGCTTTCTCCAGAGCTTCAAAAGGAAACTTGCTGACATGAATGTAATCTTTCCATTCTCAGACTTTCCCCCTTTCTGAAGCAGATCGCTAAAGACAAAGGTCTTTGGATTTTGATACACTGGAGCTGACTTTTGTTAAGTTGCCTTTTGGAGCATTGTCTTTCAACATACAGAACAGCTAGCAAATGTCTCAACCACATTTAAAATACAGAAATAGCAGGCACTCAAAATCCTGTAATTAGCAGCCACAGAATCTCTGTAAGCAGGTAATGTCAAAGGAATCAGAGGCAAGCAAGCATGAAATAGTAAAAACAAGTGGCTCCAGTGACAAGTAATCAGCACCACAATAGGGAATATTCAGGAAGCAAACAGAATTAATTTTGAAAGCTCCTGTCCATCAAACCAACAAAACAATACACACATTTGTGAATGTGATTACAGCTAGGTGTGAGAGTAGCAGCAAATTGACTAGACAGGTGTGAAAAAAAGTTAAACAAACTTGCAAACATTTCCAGGAGCTGAACCTATGTTACAGTGGTACCAAAAGTAATAAACTGTAGCAAGATCAAACAAGCATGTAAAATCTTGAAATAAGGTCTAGCAAAGTTAGCAGGTTTACCCTGCAAATCAGAAAGAGGCTTTATAAGCAAATAGGGAAGGAAAACAAGCTTCTGGACATAGCACAGTCAAAACAAATTTAATTAAAAGATCTAATACTCTACAGCGACTCTCTGAAGTGCTGTGTGGCAGTGTAGGTACACTGCCACAGGTACAGGTACTAGACAGGTGGGCACAACCTTGAACAAAAGAAGAATAGAAAGGCAAATAAGTCCCAGAGCCCACCATATTGCTCAGCTGAGGAATTTGTTCTGACCAGAGAGCAGAAATCAGAGCAAGAAAGCAGATGGGCTGTGAGGTGTCAAAATAAGTACAATAATTCAATACTTTGATTTGGGGTACAGAAGAGGTATGACAGAAAGGCCTCTGAGATTTCATAGGCACRCGAGGTACCCTGATCTCTGTCAAAATTTGTCCTGCTGGTTTCACAAAGGAGCAAATAGTAGGAAATTCACACCACAGACAGCTTCTGAGTAGTGCCTCATAGCACTAGGGAGGGGAGCTTTGATTGCAAAGGCAAACCTACCAGAAAGCACATAGATAAGGTAATGCAAAGCTCAAAGAGAGATACCCTGAATGAGCAAAGCATATCCAAAATGTTCGGTTGAGAGTGTCTCACAGTATTTTAGCAGCTTTCTATGCTGCATAGTACTAGCCTGCATTAACTTTGTTTTTTATTTTGTCCTGTATGATTTCTCCTGAGGAAGCATGACACACACAACATGCAGCTGTTTCTATAAAAAAAAAAAAAAAAAAAAAAAAAAAAAGAGAGAGCAAGGTCACCCCATATTGTGTTGAAAGAGGCATTAATGACATCTTAGAATCTTCCAATAACAACCACATTTATGTATGTCATCACAATAAAGTACTAAGCACTCACAGCACTACAGCAAAATTAATCAATATGCAATGTATTGGACTCCAAGCAAAATTTTAGTGCAGTTTTTAAAGGTACCTTGAGGTATGCTTTGGTAAATGGTAACTTGCTAAAAGTAGCCTGAAACCATAACAACAAGATAAGCACAGCTTGCTTAATTTTCTTTTCAAAAGACTGGAGTATAAAATAGAACAACATATATCATGCTTTACCTAAGCAACAATATCCTTGTGCGACTGACAAAATACATAGAAGGTGCTTCTAAAACTCAAGTTGCCTGAAGTCAAATATACATAGAAAAATGAACTGTCTGTAACTTGTTCACGATGGGAAATCACTTCCATTAGGTCAGCTTGCTGTGATGTCTCTGTTAACTTACAGATTATGCTTTAAACATATTTCTTATATCTTGAGCTAATTTCAGGCTCTGGAATGCAAACACACCATGGGACTGTGTATGAGGACATTGACTAGAGGACACAGCAACTTTTTTCAGGAATCTCACTTTTTAGTAATAACATATAGGTCCCAAACAGAACATGTGGTCAGGTTGGATCAAGTGCTTGATCTGAGTCTGGTAATGCATGCAGATATATTCTTCCCCATTTCCCATTCTTATTCCCCAGAGAAAGCCTACTGGATGGCAATAAGAAATGTACTTTAGGGAGACATTGACACTTGGGTAGGATGTTGGGGTTTATGCTTCGCCCATTGCTTAGTATTTTCTGTGCACTTAATTGGAAACAGAAACCTAAGTCTGGGATGCAGATTCCTTTCAGGAAGCCACAAAGGTCTCTGATTTCTGAAGTGCTTAGGTCCTTTAGCATGAAAATTAACTCAAATCTAAAGACAAATCACTTCTATTTTGTCCTCTGTAATTGAGAGTGGGTATTTTTTTTCTGAATTAATTATATTTTATTAGATCAGGACCTGAAACAGTAGGTTTACTCTGTCACTTAATAGGTCATGCACTCTGGACACAACACATTTAAACACCTTTGCGGGTTTATTGGCTGGTAAGAAACAATGCCGACTGTTTCTTGTCACTATACTCTTCACAACTTTAATTTCATTTAAACTTTGGGAATAAAGGCAGAAGACATGAGATGGGAGCAATTACAACAGCAGGTACACAGCAAACTCTACTTTATGCTGATAAAATTGACCTGCCAGGCTGCTTTCTCTCACTTTCCACAATTTCCTTTCTTGAAGGAATGACATTCATGGAGATAGATTCTCTCATTGCTTCAGCAAGCTCACTTAGCTCTTCATGACTTTCCACCCTCTCTTCAGCAAAATACTAACATTTTTTTACTAAGTAAATGGCCAAAGACCAATAACTTAAGCACCATTTTTCTCTTTAAACAACATAAACTGCTTAACCTAGAATAACAAAAATTCATAACTAGGTCTCCAGCTAAATTTCAAAGTCTGAGTACTACAGAGATAAAAGATTTACCTTTATCAAAGAAAAGATTTGYTTGACCATTAGAGAATAGAGAAAAAAAATAAAAATCTAAGTTAAAGGTTTAGTTAAGGCTAAAGGAAAAGAAAAGATGGAAGACAAGAGGAGAGATGGAAGAGAAACATAACCTATGTAAATGTTCTGGGTTCTGTCTAAGGTAAACATAATAAAAAGTACTGTATGCATTTAGAGCTCAACAGTTAGACTAATTCAACTGTGATCAACAAGATTATTCACAAGAATTAAGTCAGATGCACACATAAGTGCATCTTAAGAGCTGTTGTTACAACAAGACAACAGAAAGTACTAGCCAGGGGTCAAAAAAAGCAGGGATTCAACAACTGTTTGAATTTTAAAAGGAAGGAAAAGGAAGAAATTGTACTGCAGTGATTATTGCAGTACAACCATTTATTATATACTACCACAACATTAGGAACCAATATTTTCTTCACAGAGTCTTTCCCTTGCAAATTTAGCGAAATGTTATCTCACTAACATCTCCTTTTAACACAACAAAATTCTAGTAAGTCATAGTGGGGAAACAATGATAAAAGACTATTTCATAAAAAATTAATAAACTTGCAATCAAAATCTTTAAGGCAAGCACTGGAAACTGACACAATCGATGAGGAAAAGATACTGTATCCTGCTCTCCCCAAGAAAATAAGAATAATTGCAATGGTAAGGTCCTAAAAGTGTCTCTGAGTGGTTTAAGAAATAAATCATCAATAACATTTAAATAGAATATTAAATTAAAAATAAAAACTTCGAGGGATCTAGAGAAAAACAAGTCTGTAATTTGGTAATTTGGAATAAATTAATAAATTTTGAAGAAGCATTTGGACTGAGTATACTCCTAATATCAGCATAAAGTTGCATTAGCACATTCTTTGACTAGATGAAGATTAACATTGTCAGCAAATGAATCATCACTCTGGGAATGGAATATAAATGGTTTTCTCCAGTAGCATTTCTCAAGTGATAAACTCATCTCTAATCTGAATATGTATGTTATTTAGTCTTTAAAATAAAGACGTTGATCCAAAAATAATATCARGATCTTTAACTGCAGAAAGAGCACAGGACTATTAAGTTACATGGTTGCAAAAGGGGTTGTTGCAAGTTTGTGTCATGAGATAATTAGCTTTACTTCCATCTTGATCAAATTCACTTTAAAATTGAGATGTTTGGTTCTGGATTTCTGCCAAACGCTGCAATAAAACATAGGCTGCAGCTAAAGCACCAGGAAAACAAGGGAGCTGAGTGCTATCAGCATAGCAAAAGAACATTGTACTGTGTAGGTGAAAAATTGAAGTAAGAGACAGCATATAAAARCCAGAAAAACACAATGGTCATCATGCAGAGCCCTGGGATAGAGTAATTCCACATCAAGCAGAGTGGAACGGAAAAGGAGGAGGGAAGAGCTTGGTCACCAACTTAATGATGATCTCAAAGATTTTAACATAGCCATGTTAAAGTTACAAAGATTTCCCAAAATGGCCTCAAAATATGGTTCAGCAGCACACGGTGTTAATTATTACACTGATTTGAAGCTCTGCTTTTACACAGTCAAAGTAGAGATGCATACGCCATGAGATACAATGAGAAGTACCCTCTCTTCCAGGAGAGTATAAACCATGTCTCAGTTCTCACCTGAAAATGAGAAGATGTTACCTTCCTCACTGGCAAGGAAATGGACTGTCCCATTTACAGAAAACAAATCAGAGAAAACAGTGTGTAACAGCACAAAAGTTAGCCGGAGGTGGCACTCTGTAWCGGTTGTTACTCTTCGGTACCCATTGATACATGAGATATGTTGTCACGAACAAATTCCTAACCATCACGAGACTATGTCCCAAAACCATTAGTGGAAATTTGTACTAATTGGTTCTGTGTGCTTGTAGRTGGGGTCAGGGAAGAATGAAGACTAAATGGACAAGGAAAACTGAGCAGCCTTTCTATTCTTGGAGGCAGTATGTCGGAACTAGGATTATAGCACATTGGCAACAGCCMTTCGGCAACAGCAGTGTGAGGAAACCAGCAGTCCTACTGACTGCAGGACTGTCTCACTTCTGCAAAATGGGGAATGGTCAGGCAGGCAGCCCRCAAAGCACTGCAGTGTCGTTGTATTTTACAAATTCATTTTTAAAGCRTGGTAAAGGATTCAGTTGTGAAAGACTTGTAACAAGGTTAACAAATACCAAGCACCAGAACCAAAAGCATCTTGTTAGCAAGTGATTGRAGGACTTGAGTCACTCTTGCAGAATCTTACTAGTAGGCAGAGAGCTGTGAAATTCTTTAAGGACTTCAAGTTCAGATCCAGCAAAGATGCAGGAATTCTAGTTAAATTTCACTTAAATTTCACTTCTAGACATTTGTCTTTAGAATGGAGCCTGGACCTAGTATGAGACATATAGGCTCCCCCACAAAGCTCATGCTGAGAAGGGCTTGCTCTTTTCTCTTAGCTGCTCACAGAGGCAGTGACTGGGTCCRCATTTTGCATAAACATACAAAGATTGGAGCACTCACCTAGGGTACAGACCCCTAACTTCTATGTCTTCCTTATTGGGATGTCATCTTTCCAGCAGTACTCACTGTGCACACAACCCTCGCCTTTTTCTGAGAGCAGTCCCATTACAAAGAAATTAAAGCAAAATAGTTCAGTACTACTGTAGAGGATAAGAGGAGGGACAGAGAGACTGTAACCCAGGAGATGGACTGGAAGGTTTGGTTGTTTTCCTTTCACTTAGCAGGGTTTTTTAGGAGGAGGGGAGGGTTTGTTTTCTTTTCTCTTTTCTCTTTTCTCTTTTCTCTTTTCTCTTTTCTCTTTTCTCTTTTCTCTTTTTTTCTTTTTTCTCTTTCCCTTCCCTTCCCCTTCTTTTGTTTTCTTATGCCAGTTAATGTTAAAAACTTTTGTCAGGACAAAGGATATGTGGAGTTGACTTCCACTCCAAAGGAGGAGAGAATTAAAGCTCAGGTTACTGCAATAGCACTCTGATCATTAAGCTATCACAGAAGGTGGTCACTGCTACCCTTATGCAAACAGTGCATGCTATAAAGGTTTTGAAAATACCTATCTAATCCTTTCCTTTAAGGATTTTTCAATCTGTTCAGTTAGTTTCTGGATCCTAATGACACTTAGCCCAAAGGTCCAYGCCAACCTACTCAGCATGAGCAGGTCCCCAGTTGCTCAGAAGATGAACTCCTGGTGCCTAGAAAGCTACAGGTGCAAGGAGTTAACAAACCAGGACAGAGTTCAGTGTGATTAAAATTTAATAGGCACGACATCTTATGGCAAGAATAAAAACACTACAATTGTGTATCAATACAGCCTGGGTTACTATAGAATTAAAGAAATCTTCAGCCAATTTGTTTTCTTTGCTTTTTATAGATTACCCCAA
The DNA here is from genome assembly GCF_003343005.1 of Rhea americana. Lineage (NCBI taxonomy): Eukaryota > Metazoa > Chordata > Aves > Rheiformes > Rheidae > Rhea > Rhea americana. Next base: position 207,218 of record NW_028186497.1, read on the forward strand.
AACATCTAACAACCTCTTTAAAAAAAAAAAGAAAAGAAAAGAAAAAAGTAKGTATATAACTCAAATTAAGAGTGTGAGTTACAGTTAAATAAGATCTTCAGGCAAATGTGTCTTCTCTAAGAAAACTTAGCAGAAAACAATATGAACACAAAGCTGGTGGCTGCACAAATGACTGCCRAAAAGTGAGACTTGCTTTAAAAGTCATACATTGTAGGGCACGCAAACCAAGATGGAATTTAGATGGAATGTGTTCACCACTTCAGGTGAAGAAACACAATGAAAATCATTTTACCTAGGTCAAACAACRTCTGTTATTTCACACCCAGAGCAACAACTATCAGAATCCAAGTGGAATCAGTTGTACCTTGAAATAAATTACTTTCATGTTCCTACAGATATGGCTGCTATTAACAAACGGGAGTGCAGGATTTCATGAGCCATCAAAGGTATATATATCTCTTCAAAAGATCTTGAAGGTGACCTAACTAAACCTTTTTCTGTTCTTTTTCAGTACATGTAAGTGAGAACAGATTCTAGATTCACTTCTTTAACTGAAGAATAAAATAAAATGTTCCAGGTATTTAGCCTAGTCAGTCTGTCTCTCTTGTAGGACTAATGTTCACATCTTATTATTATTATTACTATTATTATATTCTCACTTATTCTGAATAAGTGCTGCAAAGTTTGGCCTCAAAATATCAATACAATCCTGTCATAAAGCATTGCTTGAAGAAACAGGTTAGTAYGTGCCCACATTGATACTTCAAGAATCATTAGCAGTGATTACTCTAGGGGGTTCACAGGTAGGATGTACAGCCGGCCTCAAAGCAATAACCTTGAAAAACAGGATACTTGGGAATAAGACACGGAATTATCCAAATATGAAAGCTGCCTGTTACTAAATTCATGTGCACATATCAAAAATAAATTAAATTAAAATTGTATCAAAAATATCTTCTGTGAAAACAAACTCAAGTAAGAAATGGTACAGTTGATTTTTAAGTTATAATATATTTAAGTTTAAGTATATATGGTGTATACTTTTACATCTAAGTTTCTCACCATAGTGTCCTGTATTATCAACGTAGAGCAATAGGCATATTCGGAGAGCTGTTCATCTAATCTATTTCAGATGTGCACCGTAGGATAATATAAATCACACCCTGGAGAGACCTAATTCTTTTCAATGACTATATAAAGAGTCTCAGGTGACTAATTCAGATGTACTGTACATATCTTCATTTGTTCAGATGAATCCCACCCTAAAGTGCTCTTGAAGAGGAATGTGATGTATCTTACTGCAACAAGAATTATGTAAAAAAAAATGAGAATTATGTAGAAAAAGAAGAACATAYTGAGGAACTGAATTAAAAGAATTTAAATTTCCAGGATCAGTTGCTAAGAAATTAYCATAATCAGATCTCCTGTACATTCTGAAATATGTCTGTTTATATTATCAAAAATCAAAGTTCAAAAATGAGCTTATTAGACTATACTGGCAGTCATGAATCAGTAATGTGTATGAGGACAACCTGGAACAGTGAGACAGACACCATAATGACCAGTCAGAATAACCACTATACATCCAGATATGAGAAATAACGATCATGTGTATGTGGTCAGAATTGGCAGGAACACTGTCTTGGTTTCTATTTAAAAAAACATACAGAAAGGAAAGGCCTTTACAATGCTAAAGAAATCAAATGCATTCTTTTGACTTTCYCTGGCTTTCTTAGGCCAGCATAAACTGTCCTTGTTTCTTAAATTGAATGGTAACCATATAGTTGGTAAATGACAGTCAGTGCATGAGTGACTGTTGATTAGGACCCATTCATCTGCTGTGGGAGATGTCCATTTAGCTGGTGAGGAGGTGCTAGGCAGTGGAGGAAGCTGCCCTGCGCAGCTGTAGTATCTTCACTCTTGGAGGGTTTCAGGGATTGACCGGACTGAAGGAACTCACAAAATCCTTTCCAGCTTCTACGATTCTGCAATTCTGTGGGCATCTGTGTCTCAGTCATATGCCCAGATACACACACAGACATTCTGAATTACACACAAATTGTGCCAAAGTAAATTTCTAATTTTCATGCAACAATGCATAGTACAAAAGTTCTAAATGAAATAGGGGCAAAAATGCAATCGGCTATGGCCAAATCAATGTTAAAACTCTCTCTGACATGGTATCTTTCCTCTTGTCTAACACTAAAAGTGATATCAAAGSTCTCAAAGGGACTCAAAAATCACACCACCATACTACTGTTGCATATCCACACACCAAGTCAGAATGTAAGGCTTGATATATCAAATACTTACAAGCTTCACATTATTTTCATTTCTGTTCTTTGTGCAAAAAGAGACATGGTTCTCAAACCAGCCTTTCCATTCCATACCTACCTATMAAAACTACCAACATTTGTAATAATTGTCCTGACTAGGTTTATTTCTCTTCCTTTCTGTATAATTCTTTAACATTATCTGTCTTGCCATTTTTCCAAAAGCACAGTTCATAAAAATGCAAAGAAAAATCTACTTCCAACAGTCATCCTGTATACAAATGCTATTTACTCAGTAAAATGTTGAACTCAGGCTAATCATCTGAAGACTTAAAAAAAAATGCTAACAGGATATGTATGAAACACAAGTCTTGAAGTCTTGTAAGTGCACTGAAAATCTGCCAGTAACTTCCTTCTGGAGGAGCAATTTTTTGTCTCATAAATGTTGTAGATAATACATAGAAAATCTCTAACACGGTTGTCTATATTTAATTTCGGAATCTAGGATTAATGGAACATGTAATGCCTATCTCAGTTTGAAAATTTGTGTTCGTAGTGTAAGTAACAATACAGAATGACAGCAGTGAAATCTAAGTATATTTTTAAACATATTCAATCTATTAATTTTTTATGAGAACAATAGTAATGGTAAGTGTTTGTTTGTTTGCTTGTTTTACTTTTTATAATATCATGGATCATTGCTTTGGATGAAGTTGTAAACTCTGTTTACCCATAGAAAGGAATTGGCATTTTATCATAGGAACTGTAAATATTTTCTGTAGGATCTGATTCTGACTTCCTATCAGCTTCTACCACTGTAGTTAAATTAATTTGCTTGGTATTRCATTTGATATTTTTAGTGAGCTACCAAGATCAGCCCTGAAACAGTTACATTTGTTATGTAAGGGTTGCCCACCAGGCAAATCTGAGAACCAGACTCTACTGGCCATTTCAAGGGTAAAAGTCCAAAACAATCATTCTGAAAGTAACTGGTTTAAAATTTACTCCAACCTAACTCCTAATGATAATTTTGATCAATACCATTAGAATTCATTCACTTCATTTTAGACATCTGAGAAGCAAATCTGTGTCTAAACATAGGCATAAAGCGCCATTTTAGATCTTCTAGGATWTTTAAGCCACCTAAAAGGAGTTGGCAGGAATGACAGAGAACCTACTGGAGAACCACATCCTTCATTATTGACATCAGGAGACCTGGATATCTGGGATCCCTAAGATCACATCCAACACCTAAGTTTAGGCAATGAATTTTACTTTGGAAAATATTTATAGTTGAACTAGTTTCATTAGGGTCCCTTTATAGTCAGTGGGGAGAAGTAAACTATTCAGGATATAATTTTATTTTCTATTTTACATCTCTACTTTAGGGTCAAATGACATCCAAACATGATCTTTTTTCTTTTTTCTTTTCTTTCTTTTTTTTTCTTTTTTTTTTTTTTTTTTTTTTTTTTTTTTTTGCATCGACTGTAAAGAATAGCTGCCTAGACCTCTGTGCTTTCAATCACTTTTATATCTACTGAACATATAACTTGAAGTAGCATGTTATCATAAGATTCAAGCAATCTTTTTTCTTCTATCTATTCCAAATGGTCTGGTCATTATTTAAAGTATTGCTGCATGGTGAATATTGAGGAAAAGAGTGAAGAGTTAGTTAACAGATGTCTGTTTTACATTGAGAGCACACTTAAAGAGACAGAAAGAAGATTGATAAGGATGAAGGATACATTTATTCTGTTTCACCGTGTTACACAGCAGCATAATCATAATGATGTTACCAAAGTAAAATACATCAACAAATGTGCAGGATCTCCAGGTGCTGAGTAAATGTAGCAGAGAAATACACACAAGGCAACTGATGTCTCAAGTGTATCTCTCAGAAGGAGTTATTTAAGATATTCTTCTCATGGGAGAGTGAACAATTTTTGTGCAAGTGTTTTATGTTGAAAGATTTGTAGATTAGCAATTTAATACAATTTTTTCATCAAAGATCTTCACTGAAATCTGTTTTAAATAAATGAAGTGCATTTGGTATCTTCTTCTAATCCTCTGTGGAGACTGACTGCATTACATATGCTAGAAAATTGCCACCACTGGCAATCCAATAAGGGAAGTCAAGCTCTGATGATGAGTCGGAGTGAGGTTCAGAGAGATAAAATGAACTGTACAGGCTCAGCTTAGGACACTGTTTCCATTCTGCCATCAGATGTACGTTATTGAATTCAGCAGTTTAAAAGAAGAGCATATATTTGATGTAGTTGACAGCAGCCTTCTAGTTAAATTGCTTTTCAGCTGGCAGATTATCGTGTGAGTTTGGATACAGGGCAGATCTGTAAATGCACGTTTTCTGTATTTCTGACAGTAGCTAAGAGAGCACGTAATCTGAAAACCTGTTTAAACATTGCAAGTTACTGCCTTAAACAGGTGTAAAAGGGCCTACATGAGATGATCCTACTACTTACTTGCCAAATGCTTGTCAGGAAGAATCTGATGGCTCTGAGGGTTGCCAGCTGCTCAGCTGTGTCAGAAAACACATGATAGAGAAAATCAGGAAGGTCCATAACAAACTTCAACCTAGATTGTTTGGGAGTAAAACCTTTGGGAAAAGCACATTGTGGATGTGTGGTATTTTGGCCCAGATGGTTTGTAAACAGATTTCCACTGTTGAAGATAACATCTTCCTCCTTTATTTTTCTTGTCACGCAAGGATACTAAGAAAGGGGAGAAGAGAGAGATAGGAAAGATTTTCTTAAGCATGTGGAAATACAAAATATCGCCAGAAAAGGATGATAGAGGTAGATCTAGAAATTTAAGATATTTCTGTGCATCTGTTTGTATCTGCTCCTTTCAAAATCAGCCTTGCATCATTTACTGTTAACATAGAATGTGTAAAGAAATTAAAACATAGGCTTCTATGAAAATATCCCATTATTCCCTAGGAGAATTCCCAATCGATGTCTGAAAAATCAAGTCACACATAGGTAAAATTTGAGAGAAAGCTGAGAGAAGAGAGGTACAAGGAATACATTGCAGAAAAGCWACGTAGTGGTCCAAGGGGAGACAGCACGGGTGAAGTACTGAGGCTCAGAGAAAAAGTAGAAGTTAGAAGTTGCCCCTGAGAAAAAAAGAAAATCCCAGAAGACAGGAATAGCTCTTAGAAAAGGAGATGGGCAGCTGAGCCAGGAACAGGAACAACACCAGTATGAATTCTCTAATGAGGATACATTTTTCTTGTGTCCATGAGAGATTTTCTTGCAAAAAAAAAAGCTTAATAGGTAGAAAAAAAAATACACTGATGGGAATGAATATAGCTGTTTTCAAATTAATCCTTTGGGCCTTACAAAGAAGTCCCTTTGAAGTCGTGTTTACAGCTGCTAACCTGACTTACATCTGACTCCTTATCTGAGTAGGGATCCTGTTTTTTGTTGTGTATACACAACACCCCGCACTGSGGCCCTGATCACAACCCTGTTGGTGTTGACATGACATAAGTGATAATTAACAGCATCAACTGCAGCCAACAACAGACTGGCAGAAGGAAGGGGGAGGCTGAACGGCAGTGCAGATACGCCAAGATCCAGGCATGCCATAACAAAAAAGGACTAAGTGGGGGGAGTTTTACTGTTTCCCTCCTCTACGGCTTCTTCCTGGCCCCAGAAAACTGCACTGAATAACAGCAAACATGGCAAAAGCGAAGAGGTTTTGCCCACCCCCTTTGGCTACTGTGTAGGAGTAAGTACAGTGATGGGGCACATGTCTGTAAGTCTCTATAAGATTATGAATATAAGGAAATAAACAGAATGATTATGTCACAAGTGTATATTTTTGTTGCACATTACGGCAAATGCAGTTGAACTGAAATAAATTAGAAATCAAATTTCAAGAATGCTATTCATTGCAAGTAGGTTGTGCAGTATCTTTCAACTGTTCCACTGCAAAATCCCCACTGAAGAATTCACATACAGGGTGTAAAAAAATGAGCTATTCTGATTGTATAATTTCCAGATCTGTTGTGCAGCCAGTGCTGTTAACTGGTTGACATGATGCATGACCCTACCAGAAGATAATAGCTCAACATGCTGCATGAAGCCCGCTTGAACTATTCTGGCAAGAACAAGCAAGTCATTAATTATCCCACAGCTGAATCTATTGAAGACTTATTAACACTAATTCACAAGAAAGGGGATTGTTTGATTCCCAGCAGGGATGTCAAATGCACCTAATATTAAAGCAGAATCTCCCAAAGTAATGTGATTTTAAAGTGATATTTGATCACTTAAAGATTATTTGAAATATCTTTGTCTCCTCTATAAATATTACTACAGTCTTACTATACAATTACTATCTATTGCCAAACCAAACTTTCTTTAACTATGACATTTAGAATAACCTTTAGAGCACCAAAATTTATCTGAACTTACTCCAGTTACTCAAAGCCAAAAGCTAAGCCCGTATGTTAGGATTCCTCTAACACTTGTTTTAGATATTCAAACTGATTACCATATATAAATCTGTCATGAATTAATTCAGAAGGAATTAAAGAATGTTTACAAAGTAATTCATGCAAGAGTCAAATACTATTAAAAAATTACTTTCACTGGCAATATAAAAATTACTATCACAGGAAATCAGAAAATAGAACTGTATTATTTATATTGACACTAGTTAAGAATTTTTCCAGATTACAGAAACCAACATTAAATATCTAGGTTGAAATTATAAGCAGAATCTGGAAATATATTTTGAATTTCCTTAAGAAGCTTGAAAAACCAACAAAATGATACAAAGTTCAGCTTCTTTATGCATTTGCATTAAAATAACAGCTTTGGTTTTAGTAACACCTTTGCTGTGTGTATGAATCTACATTAGGCATTATTTTGGAACAAAATCACATTTAAATTATATTTTAATCAATAAAAATGAATCAACAAGAAAGATATAACAATTATAAGTCTATAATGATCTAAGTTTTCAATTTATTGAAAATGTAAATGTATATATAGACCATATATTAAATTTAAATATATTTAAAAGTATTTAATAATAAAAATAGTTTAATTTTACTTTAAAGATCAGCCATGGCTTAAAATGACTTTACACTTTTAACTTAAATGTTCCCTGAAATGATTCATTAATACACTCTAGTTTTTACTTAAATGTTCCCCAAGTTCTGTTCCTGGGCATGATCTTTAGACCTTCAGTCTGAGCTGCCTGGTATGTAGCTCATGTCTGACAATGCTGAGAATTGATAAATGAAGCAGTCCTTTGCTTATAGCCATTCACAAGGTATTCTCAGGGTGTCCTTAAATGCAGCTGAGGAATTAAACGTCTATCTATATGCAGTGCAGGTTGTTTTTTTCCTCAAAATCCTGAAACAGCCTTGGAAGCAGAAGAGAGGTCACCAGAAGGGGACAGGGGTCAGACACTTAAATCTTTTGGTTACCAATACTTCTCTTTCTTCTGACTAGCTATAAGCATTCTCCTACCAAGCCCACAATTTCCTGGGGTCTCATTCTGCAACGCCTGACTCCTTCCTTGCTCTGCCCAGGAAACCTTCATGCCCTATGCACAATCSTGTGGTCCATTCCTGGGAGCAGGCTACAAGTGAGTTTTTCAGATCTCGTCACCATGGTTCCTTTTCTTAAAAAATAGAAAAAAATAAAAAAAAAAAGAGAGAGAGAGAGAGAGAAAGAGATCATTTGCTTGACAAAAGAGAAAATGTTCATTATAGGATGAAATAACTTTGTCATTTGAATCACAGTTTTCTTCACATCCAGATAGAAAAGATTTTGAAAAGATTTTTGACATACCAAAAACATGGACAAATACTGCACTTGGCAGCTGGATTGACATAATGCTGTGTTACAGTATGTGGAGTCAATACTCTGTAATATTCAAAACACTATTTATATAGTAGGCTGCAATTGTTCTTTAGGAGAGACATAATGATCACTTTCTAAATGTGAATGTTTAGAAAACAACAAAACTGTCTCTGAGCTGTTAGAAAAGCCTTGTGATAAACTGATTACATCTGGGTGTCTTTCCTATTCTTGAATCACTTTTAATATTCTATACCAAAGCTGCATACTCATGATCTGCGAGTATTTCCAAAAGTGTCCATGAATTTTCAGATTGATTATAGCCAACTGATAGGAACATTTTTAAAAGCTTGACCCAGCAAAGTGCTGAGCAGTCTTCTGTGTTAGGCAGCTCCAAATTTGATTGTGGATACTCAGTGTATTTTAAGAAAACTCAGCATTTTGCAGGATTTAACGCTGAAGATCCTAATTGAAAGTCARTGAAAGTTAACTTCCCAAAACTCAGTGTTTCTAGGTTATTTCAGTACTTGAAGCCATTCGAGTCAGCTCCCTTGGTGGCTTTGGAGATCACAGCTCTCGCTTGACAGAGCCCGGTGCCATGGTACCCGGCTCCTGCACAAGTGGCCACTGTTTCTGTAGGATTCACGCATGGATTTGTGTGTCCCTTCTTCTGTCATCTTCTGCAACCAAATTAGCTGAGAACCCAAACAAAAAAGTCAAAATCTGTAAAGGGCAAGGTCTGGCTGCTCTCTCTAGAACAAGAAGTCTCCTGCTGTTTTGAATCCTGTAACACAATCACACTGGAGTAAGATGCCTGAAGTACCAATTTTCTTATTGATGAAAAAGTAGATATAAGAAAAAAAAATTTCAGAATAACCAATAGCTTAGCGGTTAAGCATTTGCTGGGTATAGGACTTGACCTAATATTCTAAGAGTATGCCACAATCACTAGCCTTTATATATCTCAAATGGAAAAAAAAGATATGACAGTTATCCCCGAGCTGTGCAGGCCACATTCAATGTATTCATGTTCTTATCATAGCATTGGATTGGTACGCACCAATGAGCTACACATTCCTCTTCTAGCCTGAGTATTTGACTTTAGGTTTATAGGAAGGTTCTAGCAGTTCTTTTATCAATGTTAAGTCTGCTTTGAACATGCTCATCAGAAAGTGAAGACAGCCACAGAGCTAAGCAGCAGCTAAAGACATCTTCATCTGTCTAGCAGTCTGAATGCCCACAGAGGAAGCAAGGAGCTTGAGTGTCCCAGCAGAAAGAACTACAAGCTTCTAACAATTAGGGAGACAGAAAAATCAAGGAGAGTACAATAATGTAGGTAGGATTTGCTGTGGGAAAGATAATACCTCCATCTTCTACAGCAATCCATAAGGAAATGCCTACAATGTGACATGATGGTATATTCTTGGAAATGCATTAATGTAACTGCCAAGGAAACAGGGGGGTGGGGGGAGAAGGACTYAATAATAACTCCAAATAATTAATATTTTATGTCCGTCATTTGTAGAAGAGAAATTACAATTTTGAATGTTAAAGTAAAATAAAATGGACAGAAGAAAATAGAAGTAGGTATTGGAAGATGATTTAAAAAAGCTAGTATAACCACTCAAGTATGTTTGTGCTCCTGACAAAAATGAATAAAGGTATACTTCAGTCACTTCATATACAAATAGTATGCTATTGTTAAAAATTTCAGCCTTATACTGAGAAAAATTCATCACAATGTACTTTTTTGTAGGTAATATTAGCATCGGACATTCAKTAGCTGACTCATTGTCCCAAAAAGAGTAAACACATGAAATTTATGTACAGTTTGGCATAAAATGCACCATTGAAATTGCACTCTCCATGTCCCATGCCACATCCGTGTCCTGAAATGCCTTATAAGACATTTATTGATGATCCAGTAGTGAGTGCCTTGTCTCCCACGATTCCCCTCTTCAGCCCTCTGCAAAGCCAGTTCAAGCAGGAAAGAAGCAGGAGGCTGTATCTGAGTGATCCAAGCAAGCCACAATCAAGTACGGTAGCCAACACATGGAGAAATGAGAAATCTCTCCAGGACGCATTTTCCGAAGGTCCTTCTGGCAGAAAGATGAAGTTTTCYCCAGAAGCTCCCTTGGAGACTGCTCCTCCACATACGCCCTCAGTAGCACAAGCCCTCCCCTAYGTGTCCCACATGGGGAAAAGGAAATTTCACAATCCAAGTATTGTTAATGCAAGAAGCACAGCCCCCAATGACTTCACTATTGCTCAAAATACTTTACAAAATCTTTGTTAGACTTTTCTAATTATCCATGCTCTGCATATGCCAGGCCTTTCAGGATTAGTTTAGGGTTTAGTTTGATAGCCAAAATTAGCTCAAAGGTTCTCAGATTCACAGAAGTGCCCCACACTGAGGCACCAAGAGCCCTGCCCTTGCTAGAGCCTGAACCTAGGAGGGTTGCTCTCCTCCATGTGTGTCCTCGTGGCAAACTTGTTCAGGAATTAGAAGCACACAGAGAAGTCAATGAAAGTTGTGAGCTTCCACTATTTTTTTTGTTTTTACAAAAGAAGAGATAAGCATTACAGATTGGATTAATTTGGAATAGGCATTTTGTTATGCTATTGAACGCAGTCACACAACTGTCCTTTTGTAAATTTGATTTTACCTATAATCTGCTGCTTGACCCAAATGGGTTTACTATGATTTCTTCATTGACTCTTTCTCCAAATACWATTTTTTATTAACAAATTTAATTTAGGAAACATTTCATCTCATTTAAATACAAGGGACAGAGAAAGTGAATGCAATACATACAAAAGCAGATCATTAACCATTTATACAATGAAACAAATGAAGGCGCAATGAGGATGACTTTGCTAACTATATAAGGAACACATTAKGTGTTGTCCTGCAAGGTTATGCATGGCTTGTTTCCACCTCTCAATTCTTAGCATCTGGACAAAAACAAACTCGTTCTATGCTCTAGGCAAATAGAAATGGGCATATTCAAAGACAGCGGAAAGTTAGGACACCACAAGCAAAGGCGTGAGCTGTGGTTCCACCTGCCCTACCTTGTCAGCCGGCAGAGCGTAGTGYTTGCCATGAAGGGTGATGGCAGCTGTCACTGCTCTGTTCTTTCCGTTAGGAACATTGCATTTGATTTAGGATAATGCTTCCATCAGCTGCCACAAGAGCTTCTCTTCACACATGCATGGCAACCTGGCAAAGCCGTAAAGTTACAATTTAGTGCTAAGTGTTCAGGTACTTAGGTCTCAGATGAGGAGAAGAAGTCAAATGACGAACCTCATCACTTAATAAACCAAGCCTAGACTGCTACACTAATATCTATGTTTTCTCCATATGCTTGGTATTTACCATGCATTCTCCATGTCCCAGACTATTACTTACCTTGCAGTTCTTGCATGGCCAGAAATTATGATAGGAAAGAACCCAAAACTTCAGCCAAAGTGTCCGAGCTTTGAGCTCAGGTGGCTCCACTTTGCTTTTACCCATCATAAATAACAGTAAATCTTTTCTAATTGAGTTAAAGATATTACCGAGGCATTTCTGTTCTCTAGCATAAACAGATCATGGAGAAGCAACAYATAGTTGTGTGCTAAGGTCTTAATAAGGTTCTTAATATGTCTACTTCTATTGATCTTTTTTAACATGTACAATTCAAAATGCTCATGGAATATAAAGAACTTAAAAAATGCAAGTGCGTACTTTTCCGGTTTACTTCAATACAAGTTAACTGGTACAAGCTAATATATTTATGTATAATCCAAGTAAAGTTAAATTTGAGAAGCTTATTGTTTGGGGGAAATGCAGAATAACAATTTTTATTGCTCTCCCTTATTTTTTGAATTTTATTTGAATAAAGCACTTCTCCTGTCAGTGTTTATTTGTACAATGCCCCAAAGTGTGCTATCTGCTATTCAGATGCTTGGAAATACATTTGTTTATTTAAAAATCAATCTTTTCACCATCAACTCTATCGCTGATAACAAGATTATGTACATATAATATTGCAGCTTTAGTGATGTTTGTATATTTCTCAGAAAAAAATCCAAGTTACATTGCTATAACCATTTCAGTGTCTTCTTCTACATAAAGTATTTTTAGTAAAACACATTTTAAGAGTGATTTGAATCTCATGGGAACAGAAGGCAGTTCACTGTGATGTCTGTGAAGATATAGCTAGCATGCATCGATTTTAACTTCTGCAGTAACAAACACAGTAAAGATCTTGAAGTTAAAAGCCAGGATATGAAGAAAAAAGAAATAAAGTTTAAAACTGCTTATAGATTTTTCAGGGCTGGAGATCCTTGCTTCTGGCATCAAATACATCTCACCATTCAAGAAAGTTTCACTTCTACTTTCACCTGATAGCAAAAATCATGTTTAATGGCTTCTCCAGACTCAGATAACAGATTTAGGATTGAGCTCCTAAACAAGCACTGCACATTAGAAGGGGGGAAAGAAAGCCTTGATTCAGCAGWGACTGAGGCGGAGGCAGCTGCAGAGAAACAGAAAGGAAAAAGTCAGAAACTGAGAAACAGCAGTGAAAATTCAAGGAAATCACAYGCTCACCCATCTGAGAGTGGAGGCTGGTGTTAAATGAACAGAGAATATCTTCAGAAATACCCTTGATAGATGGATCCCCATGCTTTAAATAAGGCCATAAAATATATTATACAGTGAAAAGTGTTGAGGGGGCAGCAAAATATTCCCAGTGTTGCTCAAGAGAAATTTATTTTCAGGACTGAACACTGAAGGCTCAAAATATAATGCACACTTTTTTTTGTATTAGCAAGTGATATCTCATGTTAGATTTACCCCAACCTATGTCAAACAGAAGTTTCACAGATTTTTGTAGGATTACCTGAAAAAATCCTCATGAATAACAAAGACATTTTTTTTCAGGGAGCCACAGGAAGTCACACTCTGAAAACTGATCTAATGGAGTTAATCTACCTCAGGCATAATAACGAATTGTGGAAGCTGATAAGCAAGCCACCAAATTAGGTGCCAGGGTTGGAGCTGCCTATCTTTAACCACCAAAGATTAAAAACATTGGCCTTTGTCTTTAGTACCACCTAGCGTCAAAAACTCTTCTCTCTGAATTGAAAAGAAATGGATTGAATTCTATCCTTTCTCCTTTATTTCCTTGGCCCAAAACAAGACCAGATTATGCAGGAAGAGGGCCAGGAGGGCATGTTTTTAAACTGAGAGCATAAGGAAGAGGGTCTTCCATACTTCTGCTTACTCTGTGGGAAACAATATTTTGGGCCTGAAAACAGCTTGTATTTGTGACACGAGGCCCAAACTGCCCCACTTTTCTTTTGCAAAATTTCAAGCACACTTACATTTTTCCCATAACATAAGCAACAGAAATGCTACAGGGCTTCTCTGCCCTGGGAATGCACTGCCCCAGGGCTGGGGCTGCACAGCCCATGCACTGCTTTGCACTCGTGGGCGAGCTCCAAGGCAGTACAGGAGCTAGCAAGCCACTTGGCACGGGAGCTGGCAAGGCGGGCTGCCGGTAGCGAAGAGCCTGCGCGCCTGCCAAGCCGGGCACGCTGCCGCCTCCAGAAGCCGGGGTCCCTGCAAGCCTGCAAGCCCACTCTGCGAGCCTCGGCGCCCAGCAGCAGCGCCTGGCAGGTTCTGCTAAGCCCAGCCCAGAGCGGGCTTGGAGGACCTTTTCCCACAAAATATTTCTAGAAGAAAACAGTTTTACCCAGAATTTCTTACTTGCACTGTTTGGGACTTCCTAAAACACAATATCTGGAAGGAAAATTCATGAAGTGACTGTAGGCGCAGAAAGCTAGCAAAATGAATTCAGGTTAAGACAGAAGCTAGAACAGATACAGCAAATGTAAAAAGATACACAGCAGGCACATTTACCAGACGAGGATGGAGTGTGTCTAGTGCAATCTCCCTGGAGATGCTGGCGGTCCAAGCACACAGGCCCCTATTACAATTCCAATGACTAATGAGGAACTGCCATGGCAGCTCCATATATAGTTTATAGATCTACTTATAAATTTAACACAAGAGCAAGCCAGAGAAACAAGATAAAGATTAAATATACAGCAAAAATTTGTAGCAACATCAGCTAATTGCATAGCTGAGGCAGGAGGTGTTAATTACAGTTATAGATGAGCCAGCTAGTAATTCACATTAGTGAGCATAGAGCAATTATCAACATGCTGGTTTTCTTGCTACTCATAATATACATGTTTTCCCATTTTTGATGGAACGTAATAGATATATTGAACAATATAACAGAACTGTAATGGATACAATGCCTATTTAGGTAACCTACAACTGTGGTGTGCAATATTATTACAAATTTTTTTTCCATTTGTAATAACTTACTATCCAGAGAGCTAAATAATTCTATTGCTAGACTTGCGTAGAAAAAAAATGTCACGGGTATTTCACAGATGGACAGACACACTTTGTTTCTAGGCTTAAGATTTACAAATACAAATTAACCTTGGCTGGACCTTAGGCGAAAGCACAGTTTAAATTATGCACCAATAAGAAATTAAATCTAAAAGTATCAACATCAGGACATCTGTTTCTAAGTGATAAATTGGAAGAATTCCACCGACACGAGATTGGAAAAATACACTCCCCAAGCCTGGCAAGTGTATTATTCCTATGAGCTTATTATGAGACGTGGTTTAGAGGGATATCCCAGGAGAAGTCAGCTCACTACTGTTATTAGCCTTATAGTGTAAGGCCCTGTCATAGGGGGTACTACGAAGAGGACATTAAAGGCTGCAAGGTGACAACTTGAGGAATAGGATGCAAGAAGATTCGGRGCTTATATACCAAGGTTCCTCAGCATCCATCAGTTGTAGCATCAAGGCATGAGATACGGTGTTAGTGTGTGGCTTCCCAGGGAAGGCAGGTTTAGCCCACGAATCCTGTAGATACAACACTACAAAATCATCCTTTCTCCAATTATAGAAGAGAGAGATGCTTCAGAGCTAGCCTGGCTATTTTATTCTAAAAATGGTTTGTGCTTTCTACTATGCACACAGGACAACAAAAATCCCTTTCAGTCAAAGGAGAATTGCTCGTCTGTAAYTAGATTTCTTTGGGATGAACCATGCACATTTATACTTACAGCATGCTCCACTGGTGTATTCCTGGCAACACCTTGTCCTCGATCATTCAAGCCTTAAACAAATGTTAAAAAAAAAAACTATTTACTCAGTACTAAAGCAGAATATGAGTCATGTTTTGAAGATGTAATGCTGTCATTTCATATGCTTTCCATATATTTATGTCATTAATTCAGTCACATTAAAATTCAATACAAGCATATCAAGCAACTGTGCAACTCTTTGTCTGAAAATTAGTATCTTTCTGGGCAGATGTTTATCAATTAACAGATACTACTGGGATATTATAACTAAGCTACACATTTTCTGCTTGTTTAACAATAATTGAAGGTGAATCTAGTATTATACATGTGCTTTATCATGAGAAAATGAAATCCCTTCTATGTTAATATGCAAAACAAAACTTCACAACATTAATAATGTTATTTTTTACTATAGTGTGAAGGATTTGTAAACCTTAATAGAAGGAATAATTGCCAGAACCACTTAAATATTTTGAACAAATTCCATGACTATTTGCTCAGATTTTAGAAGAAAATTGTTTCAAGTTGTATTTGCACCATCTCTGTGTTGTATTTCTGGATTAAATTCAGCCAAACCACCTGCCCAATACAAGATCTGTGTATTATGTAAGTCAACATAGCTGTTATTTTGAGAGCTTATCTGAGAAATAAATGGAGCATGCACTTCATACTTTCTTTCTATGCTGCATAAATATACCCAAAAGTATGCTAGATCTGTGTGTGCTTCTTCTGAGCGTGTATAGATTATCATCCTGTCTTAACCTGTGATTTTTTGATCAGCAGGATTGAAACGAACCAATCAAGTATCTCTGACAGTATGTATTGCCTGGATTTCCTATGTCCTTGAAAGTCCAACAGTGTAATGAGGACCACATTAATGCCATAATCTGATAAATACTTCTTAATCATGGACAATTGCTAAATAGTAAATGCTGAATAACTAAATAGCACAATTTGGTACCATCATTTTCTGGACTCATTCATGAACCTGAAGATTGATTGTTCTTAGAAACTTAGTGTTTTCCTCTCAAGAAATTTTCTGATGGAGCCCTGGCATTTTCAAACCTTTCAATGCATTTCAAAGAATGTTGCCATCATCCCTGTGTCAAAATTCTCAGTACCTCCCCGACAGTGCTGGGACTCATGTGAGGAATACTCAGATATTGTTGATGCTTAAGATAGTAACATCATGGTGACCCTGGGCTGATAAAGTAAAAATCTGTGATGCCTGGGTACTTCTTTCACTGTAGAAAGGCTAACTCTTCTGTAACCCAAGCTTGCAATAAAGGCTCAGTTTACAGCAACATGAGGTGGGTCTGGTTGGCCAGAGGAAGTAAACAGCAAATTTGGTAGGTATCATGTCCATCTCAGAATATCTAAACAGATATTCAACACGCTTTAATAYTAAAGAAAGAACTTCCCAGAGCATAAGTGTGAACTTTTATTTCTATGTAAGTCACTGAGAAAATTTTTATTGCCTTCAATAGCCTCAATATTTTACCTTTTGTACCCATATTTGATACAGATGCAATTACATGTTTGTTCCTACAGACTTTACAAACAACTAAAATATAAGGAAAACATTTAGATTTTAAGTATTATTAAATAAAATAGAATGAATATTAGAAGTCTTAATACTTTAGGATATTTGTTATTTATAGTCAAACAGCAGATGATCAAAYGTAAATAGAATTTAGAGGTTAGTATTAATTATAGCTCAGATATAATTTCCCTCCTCTGTATCTGGTAATCATCACTGGGAATCAGATGCCACATTGATATACATAACAAAGGAATCATTTGTCACTTTTTCCTTTTTACTGATGACTGTTCAGGTGGAAGTTGCAGCTTCCAAGTTTTTTATAGACGTGAACAAGGTTAAATTTATCATCCTTAAACAGTCCCTCCCTTGAAGAAAGAGATTACAATGCCTAAAACTATGCTAGCTGAGTACTTTTTGAGTGAAGTTCTTCTAAAGCAGTCACCACACTGATAATGCCTCACCCACTCTTACACAAAGTGGTAAGGACATTATTTTTATAGGAAAAATACAAAATAAATTTTAAACTACATATTCAGAAAATACAGTAGAGATTCCAGTTCTGCAGAGAGCTCAGTTAGGGGACAGTTTTGTTTGTAGCTGTACTGTATTCATCAAACAATATCATGATGTGAGGTAGATATATTGTTCCTTTAGCTCATTTTAGTTAATACAAATCTTTTTCTCCAACAACCTATATCATTTACCTAGCTGAATCTAAAGTCTAGAAACAATTTCAGTAATAATGAAATGGTAATGCATGTGGCTTTATCCTCAGAAATTCAATGAGACTTTTCAGATAAAATTATTTCTTGCATATAAAGATTTACACAGACAACAGTAGAATTCTATGTCTTTGTAAGCATAAGACCCAGCATAATGAAGATTTGATCTTGACTGCAGATATAATAGTTTATAGTTATCTATTTTTAATTAAATAATCAAAAAGATTCACTGGATTATAAAATACATGCAAATATGAAGATCATATTCAAGTTTTAAATATGTATTTTGTAAACTAATTGCCATCAGTACTTCAGTTTGCAGAWTTTACATGTCCCCAAAGCCTAGTTTAAAGGTGTTAATGAACATGAACAATGAACTACTCTAGTTTCTAGTAGTATTCCCAGGCAGAGATACCTTGGTGTTTATACAATAAGTTCCATCTCAATTCAAGCTTGCTTTCTTCCTCCAAACCCTGTCATCCACCAAAAAACTCTTTATTCTCATTTCCCAAGGTAGGTACAGCTTGAGCTTTCTTTCATTTCCAGATGTGCTTCCATATGAGCTGCTATTGGCCTACCCACCCATAGCCATGAATCCTCTAAAGACATTCCCAACAATTTCTTGTTCATCTGTCTTCCAGTCCTGTGAAAACTTCTGCCTCCTCTTCCTTGGAGGTGGACTGGCACTTAATACTACTGTGTTCTGTTCTCAACCCTATCTAGCTTTGCAGATCACCAGGTAATGCTGATTTTGCCAAGCTGAGGGAAGCTACTTGGAAGAGAATAGTGTAAGAACCATGACTTTGGAATATAATTATAATGCCACCATGAGGATATTTTCTTTATCTGGACATTCAAATGACAAGTAACTGGACAATTTCATGAGTCTAATGAGAGTTTGGCTCTCTAGCACAAGCTCACTAGAAGTTCACTGAGGAGCTTCTGGAGCCAAAAAAAATGGCCCCACCTCTGGAGCCATTAGGGGAAAGCTGGTTCTGCAGCAATAAATTATGGACAAAATCCTAAAAGCTCTCCATTGGGCATGTGCTGTGATGCAGCTCCAGAAACTCTAGACATACATCCCAGAGCAAGTGTGGGTGTCACCAGAGGGTAATATGTGAGAGGCAAGTGCAGAGTCACAGGGGACTTTTCCCACAGGAAAAACTCTGGCTCTTTCTGAACCAGAACAGATGGGTATCTTTGTGAGCACCACATGAAAACTGGCAAAATTATTGTTGCTTTTCTTGGGCAGAGGGAGGAGTAAAGCATGAGAGCCTTCCCTGAGGAGAGCTCCAGCGTAATTCTCACCCTGTGACACCTGCATCTAGGCACAGCTGCATTTGGCAAATGCTATAAAAAGAAATAGTACAATGGCAGGAGCSTAGACCATGACTGAGGGGTGATCTGAGGTAGCTGACATACTGAAACACCGAGCACAACTGACTTCCAAATGGGAACTGCCTGGGTGTGGCAGGCAAGTACGCTTTGAGAAACTAAGGAAAACTCTAGATAGGCGTCAGATAATTCCTTCTAAATTTGACTCTTTTTTTGCCTTTTTTCAATTCATTTGTACTAGAATTGGAATTTGTCTGATGCTTTTCCATGGGTCATTTGTAGAAGATTCAACTCAAGCTCAACATAAACAGAGAGCATATGAATATCATGCACGAGTGGTCTGTAAATCATTATAGTAGCTTTTGCTTAAATCAGAGGACACATCCTCTTCCAGATCCTGCTGAGCGGGGAGTTGGACTAGATAATCTCCAGAGGTCCCTTCCAACCTTACCGATTCTGTGATTCTATGATTCTAAGATATAGTGAAGAGACAAATTAAGGCTGACTAGAAACCTGTACAAATGTAATCAGACCACRCAGAATACTCTCCCTATGTAAGTATAAAAGTCTTTTGACATTCTGAATCTATGTCTTGACAAAGAGATAGTAATGCAAGCACATATCAGGCAGGGACAAGGAAAGGTAAATGCTGTGTAGAAGAAAGAAGAAAGAGGAACACAAAAAGAGAAACAGAATAAAAATAAAGTATAAAATAAAGAAATAATTCCATAAGGATGGAATATACCTGAAAGACTTTAAAGAAACTAACAGGAAAAAAGGCCTGTTCATGAGACAACAAAAACAGCTTAAAAGTGCTTTTAAGATTGTTTTTTTTTTTTTTTTTAATTGTGCTTATTTATATTTTCCAGTTTCAAAATACAGCACAAACCCAGACTTACTAATCAGCCTTTTGGAGCCTTGGTGGTCAAGGTTACAAGTGCACACTGCACTTCCTTTGTATAACCTGCTCTGGGAAAGTAGGATTGTTTTCATTTTTTTAAGTTTATTTTCATTTTGCGTCATATTAAAACTTCTTAAAATCTATCAGAAACTGGATACTGGAGGAAGTTAGGTGTTAAGGAAGCCAGTGGTCATCAGTGTTTTCTGGGCATCCAAGCTTCAGTTTTGCCAACAGTAGGAAATAAAAATGTCATTTTGTTTCAACTCCTTGGCACTTACGATCACAGCATGTCCAGTTGCTGGCAGAAAGACAGGCACCTGAAAAGCTTTGACATGCTGTAGTACAGGCATCCATCATTATGTCACCTTTTGCTTTCACCTTCTATTAAAAACTAAATTAGAAGACTGACTTAAATGTTACCAAATTTCATCAAAAGCTATCCTCTGGCCACAAATCTTACATGCAAATTTTGAAATACACAGAAAAATATCTAAGGATTYCTTAAGGATAAAGCATGGAAGGTAGGCTTATAATGGAAAACGACTACCTCTCTTTAGTAAGTGTCACTGGTGTGAAGCATTATTAACAGCTCTATTTATACTATAGCAAAAAACAGACCAAAAAGAGAAGGTGCAGGATGTTTAAAATGAAAGCCAAGAGTTGCACAAAGGCTAGCTCACTGAGAAATTTCACTCCAAAATACTGAAAGTCGAAGTCAAACATTGCTGCTAATAGGCATTCTTTTGATATAAGACAGGCTGAGAGAAAAAGATATAAATATAAAATAAATATATATATTTATAAAATATATAAATAATAAAATAAATATTTATATATATAAAATATATATTCAAATTTTCTGGAGCTTACCATGCCATAGTCTTCTTTCTTGTGACACCAGTTTTCTACTAATTCAGAGACGCACAGCACAAACATTAAAGCCCTAAACACTAGATTGAGTGTACATGTCCCCTGTTTCCTTCTCTCCTTGTTAACAGGAGGAAGAAAATGACTCTAGACCACTACTAGTAGCAAGCTTTTGGCTTTTGATACAYTTGTTTGGCTGTTCCAGGTAGCACTCTGTAGGTTGAGATAAAATTCTGACTTAAGAGAGAGAGCCCTTGCCCCTACCACTGCACTTTCAATACTATCATTAAACTCCATGATCAGTGTCAGTTCAGTAGTTTGGCTCAGGCAGTTTCACAAAGCATATCAGGAAGAATTAGAATTTTTTTTTTTTACATTATATATTTCCTTACAGGAAAGTCGCTGTAAAATAAAATAAAGAGGCACAGAAGCTGGTTCCATCAGTTGATGGTATTTGGTTGGGGGGCAGTGTTTTTCTCCAGTTGGTTGATTTTTTTAATTTATAAAAAACCAAATATTTTATTTCTTAAAATAAAATTAAAATCCACTTTCACCCTTCTTAGGTGTGAGAGAGGAACTGATGGAAGGGAAGCCAGCACATCTTTCTGGAGTGCACAATATTCAACCAAAGGCAGGACAGAGTATCTGCAGATTGTTTGGTTTAGTTGTATTCATGACGTATTTAAACGTGTGTGGTTAACCATCACATTTGACTTTCACATGGGTTAGTTAACCATATTTTTAAACATGAAGTTAGCCATACTTTTAGACGTCATACTCAACCAAGGCCTAACTTTTCGTGCTTTTAAATTAAAGAAGAGTAGGGATAATGTATGCAATGGAGATGACAACCGTTACTCTGYAGCAAAAATCTCTTTAAAGTGCTAGCAGTAGCAGTTAGTAGCAAAGAAAAGAACAATGATCTTCCCACTGATCTGCCCTCCTTTCAAATAATGAAATCTACTTTTTTGAAATAAAAGGACAAAATTATATCCACAATGCACCTAGCTCTATTTCTAAGTCCTTACTGGTTTTCCTAAGCCATGAGAAGCATATGAATTTTAATGACCTGTGAAACATCAGGCAGTAGGGAAAGTTGACAGAAATCCATGTTGGTTTTCTTTGCTCTTATCTTCTTCAGTGCAACGGACACACTTTATATGATATAACTAATAGCAACTTTATCTAAGGGTCCTAATAACAGCAAGAGAAAAGGCTTGCTACTGTCAGATCTTACACTACTATATAAAGCTGTTTAATCAATAAGCAACTCCAAAAATGGCATGCTTAAAAGAACTGCTCCTAAAATTTAGTAGCATGTACTATGCCATAGCTCCTGCTCCTGCCTGAAATTCTATGAATCAACTATGAGGCAAAGAGATGCTTTTTTCTAAATTGAAAGTGTGCAGCCACCAAAGTCACTGTAGGCAATCCGTATYGTCTTAATCCTATCACAGAGCGAACACCTTTTTTTTTCAGAAAGTTAATGTTCCCTATAGGGAACATAAAATACAATGAATCGGTACCCTGTAAAATTTTTTGATAAATATCTTTTATTAGACCACTTTAGYGGGATAAATCTTATCAGAAATCAGGCTGTGTTCAGAATTGGCTGGACCTATCAGTAACTGACCTCCAACTAGCAAGAAACAGAGTATGTTTTGTAAAGCATGAAATGTCCATTAGTTTCTCTGTATTTACTATAGCTATGAACTGGGCAGTCCACGATGATAGGACTCCAGCCATTATTTCACAAAGAGAAGGGCAAATAGAAGATAAGTTGTCATATGACTGATGACGAAGGGCCTCTGATTTGGCTCACTGCTTGACCTGACGTGTGATAAGCAGCAGCTTCTTGCAGCAGCAATACTTCCAAATCATGTTTCAGGATAGGTTTTTATTGCTAAGAACTGGTCTGTTTTAGCGAATCTATAACATTACTGCTATCCTGGCACAACTGTGTTGGAAATCACCCCCCTTCCAAAGGGGGTGGCAACATAGCAACTATGTCTACATTAGCAAATCTTGTAGACAAATAAGAGCAGAGGAGTGATGGGGACTGGATATCCACAGGGCATGCAAGTCAGGGTTGTTTTATTTTGGTCTTGCTTTAGTCTTGTTTTTGTGGCTGGGCCCCATCTTCCAGTTTCACTTTGTCCACAATCAACTTTTTTTTTACTGAGCTCACCCCACAATGAGAACTCAGGAAAACAAGCAGAGAGGTCAAGAGAYTCACTTTGAAAGTGCACTCCTTGAATGAAAACACTATTGTCAACATGCCCAGGGTGGAAAATAGAAGGTGCTTTCCTGCTGGTGTAAATTTACTTCCTACCCAAATGGCATAAAGTCCATTACATTCTTTTCTGCTCATACAAGTGTTGAGATTTTTCATGCACACATTGAAAGCCAACTGGCAAAAGTCTATGTCATAAACCTTGTGTAGGAGTAACATCAAAGGCAAATCAGTACATACAATTCATAGACATAGGGCAAAAATTTCTGCACTACATCCCTTTGGTAAAAATGATAGATTTATTTATCCTGCCATAGACAATCAGAGCTGCTGAATTCATTATCATGATGCAGAATCAGAATTGGCATAAAATATCTATTTGGACATTCAACAGGAAAAATGAATAGAGAGCACAAAGCCTTCGTATGTATGTGTGCTTAGATAACCCTTTAAGCTTACATTGTTTACACATTACAACTATCATTAATTTTAGAAGTCATTCAACAATAATCTTCCACAAAGCTTTCAGAAGTGTAAAGGTGAGTTCACACCTACATGAGAATGATAAATGTTTTCCTCTGGCTCACAGATATTGTTTATATTCACCAGTGCAATGTCCATAATTTTTTATGTAATGCAATGCCTTGTAATGACATCTAGGTAAATAAATACTATAAATAAATAAATAAATAAATAAATAAATAAATAAATAAATAAATCAGAGAACTTCAGGCAAGAACTTGCTAGATTTTTTCAATGAAATTTTTATTGTTAAGCAAAGCTCATTTATCAAAGGTTTTTGTGGGTACAATATAAATGATGCTCAGCCTTAATGAGAAACATTTCTAATATCTTATATGCAAATRCTAGAAATACAGAAGGATAATCAGGCAAAAGAAGCACTTGCAATTTAGTCTTTTAGCTACTGGAGATCTTTCACTATATCACTCACTTAGGAACCCTTCTTTATTATGGTATTTTTCCCTGTGGGTGGTATTTTTCCTGTATCTACATTAATTGTTTATTCGTCCAGAGAGAGAAAAATGTTGTCATGCCTATAAACTAAAGAATAGACCTGTAAGACCTTAGTGCAACTCCCTGATCTGAATCTAAAGGGGCAGGGACTTGAAACTGGTTTCCTACAAAAACCTCTTCCAAAGGGCCTTGATT
Organism: Rhea americana; assembly: GCF_003343005.1. NCBI lineage: Eukaryota > Metazoa > Chordata > Aves > Rheiformes > Rheidae > Rhea > Rhea americana. The sequence continues at coordinate 231,262 of NW_028186497.1, forward strand.
TCACAGTAAYGACAGGTAAGATAGTAGTACCACATTCTTTTTGTATCAATTCTTCTCCCATACCACCAGGAGAAATGCATATTATCATTTCAGTAACTGTCAATCATTCACAAGACAATTCTCTAATTTTCAATTTGAAGAAGCTGTAATGTCATACCTATACTCAGTAAGACTGCTGTTGTCCCATGGAATGACTAARTAAGAGTTGTCTACCTATACTTCCATAAGAATAGCATCAAACTTACTATCAAATTATTCTTGATTATCCTGTCACCTCTAATAAATATTCAAATAACTCTCAAACATAGATAATCATTCTTAAATCTGCACACATGAGAGGGTATTCAGTCTTGCTCAAGCTGAGACATAAATGCTTAATGCTCATCTCCAAGTCCCAAACCAAACACCAAGTTCTAAACAACATTTCAGGCTATTTTCTTTACTGGATGCCTGTCTCTGCTTACCTGGATTCCTAGAGGCTCCATTTTATTCAGCCATGTATGTGCAGAGTGCTTCTTCCACAGAGAAATGCACTTCACTTTCCYGTAATGTGCCAATGCACACAGGAAGCCAATCTCTACCCATATTGCAAAGTCTGAAAAACTATTTGCAATTCTCAGTACAACTAATCTTATCTGCTGTGATGGCAGGTTGTCCACTGTTTCTATAATGACTAGCTGTTAGAGGACTCACCTAAGAGTTAGGAAATAGAGCAGCCTCAGCTCACATCCCAGGAGTATGGGACTAACTACCTGGTTTTCCGTTACTGGGAGGTGGGAAGTATACCATCTGCTCTCAGAACTGAGCTGCTGGAAACAGAAAGGAGTCAGAAGGTGGGCCAGGCGAAGCCTGTTGCCTAATGGCTAGAAAATCCAGGGAACAGAAATTTAAGGCTCTGAAAATGGTCTGGAGCCATGACTTGAAAGTCTCTTTTTCACAGCAAGTGTTCTGACARCTACAGACAAACTTATACCAGCTGAGTCATCAGCCACACTGTGGTGCTCCCAGTCCTCACTGCAAAAGAGTTCAGATGCAAGAGAAGGAATGGAAAGTGCATTCATCTGTACTTGAAAAGAAAAAAAAAAGTTACTTTTATTCAGCAAATATTGAGTCATGTAACACAAAAATATGAAAAATTACTGAGTTGAAGAGAAACATAACTATAGTTACCTTTTTCACAGATACTTGTGAAACTCTAGGTATGACACAAAGTCACAATTTAATCATAGAGGTAATAACATTAACTTTGGTAATCAATTAACACAATGAATTTTACACTGATGATATAAAATCATTAATATGATTTGTCATTCTGGTGCATCAGCAAGTAGCTAATTTTGTTATAGAGTTATCCTAGTACAGTAACTAACAGAAAGATCATTCCAGTGCTGAATTGTTAATTTGGGGTTCTCACTTCCAAAGGAGTAAATGTTTCCAGGCAGGTACTGAATATTCTGCCTCCCTCTTAGGTATCTAGAATTGCAGAGTGTTAACTCTAAATATAGAAAAATGATACTATTAAAAAATTGTTTCATATAAGTTCACTTGGCTTTTACAATTATGTTTTCTGAACATTTGGGTAAGCAAAGCTTCATCTAGACAAATGYCCACAGAAAGCCATTTCTGAATCCATAAAAACCATGTATTTTAGCTCAATGCTAAAGCAAGAATTAAGTAGAAGTATTGGAGATAGGATATTTCAGGGGGAATCAGAAGGAGTAGGACAGGTTTTGGCTGACCAATTGTAGCCATATATGAGACTGCAATCATTCTGTTTATGAATTCTTGAAGGAAGAAAACACTCTCCTAGTTCTATACAAAAACTGAAATCTGATCACATGAGATCATCTTTGACAGCTTTGAAATGTAAAGTATGATGTTAAAAATCATAGGMATGCACAATGGAAAGTCGTGAATAAACAAACTGTGCCCTGCTTTGCCCTCCCAGTACTCCCAATAATAAATAATTCAGAATCCACTCTCTGCCACAGAATCCTTCTAGAATATTACTGTGCAGAAAGGCCTTGACAAGTATTTTCTCAATAATGATGACTTTGGGTTACCTTTTTTCCCCACACCTGACTTGCAGGCCCATGCAGGTATGAGGAGAGATGCCTGATGGCCTGTTATACCACACAGCTCTTTCTATCCTAAAGCACTTGATAAAATTGATAATCACCTCACACAGAGGTAGCACATCAGAGTGTACCAGTATATGCACCAAAGTTTGGGAAAAACATTTGTATATTTTCTATCTACAATATATAGTAACAATTAAGCAATTAACCTCAGTATACTCTTACGTATCAATATTTACATAAGTTACATATGCATTTATTGCTTATCCTGCTTTCATAAACTGTTTATTCATTCAATGTAACACATCCATCTTTCACTAGGCACTTATTTTCAGTACATAAAAACTTTCTTCCACTGATGTACGTAYGTGTTTTTGCCACAACTGTCTCCATCACTTACCCTGCTCTGTCTCTAATCTTCCATAAGTACTGAAGTTCTGATCCCTTCCTCCCCAGAGGCTATGGGGTAGAAGATGAACATACAATTCAGAAATATATTGAAAGCAGAGAGGGGTAGCAAGAAAGAAATCAAAAACAGGTAGAGGAAGCTCATGGGAAGGAATAGAGTGCATTAGGATAGGGTCTCAGAGCTARCTGGGCCTTTATTTTCCTTTATTTCAGAACTAAAAACATGTATCAGTTGAATTCACAGTAGCTCTCTCACACTGTATTGCTCAAAATGCATATCTTTCAGGGTAGGAAGTATATCTGCATCTCAGTCTGTGAAGCTCAAAGAAATCCTTGATGTTATAAAAACAAAAACACTTATTGATACAATAATCTGTAATTATCTCTAGGCATTATTATGATGTCTAGTCTCACTGACCTGAGTAGCAACCTTTACTGAAGAATTGCTTATAATTGTAAACAAATACACAACCTTTGTTTGTCAAAACTGAACATGGAGGGAAGAGAGGAAAACAGAGAGAGCAGGCACAAGTAGCAGAACACTTCAGCACTCTCCCAAGCAGAAAGACAGCTGATGACTGGCAGGTCACCTCTGGCCTAGGCTTGAAAAGATCCATGGCCCTGGTACTGGTGACAGTTGTCTAAACATGTTCAAAGACGTGTTCTATAATAGAGCTTCCTCAAATGGTCATGGTTAAAATGCCTCAGAATACTGAAGCTAGAACATGTTCCATGGTATTTCCATTTGTAATGTCAAAGTTACAGACTCAACAAAAATTACATATTTTTCCAGTTTAAAATATTTGTCCAGTAGCAAGCCACAGATCAATAACAGTAACTGGCACTGTGATTTTTTTTCAGATACATTTGGAGAAAAATAAATATATATATTATCTCTATTTTTAAGCTTAACATAATGGCAGCTACATCAAAAAGTTCATACATCTCTAGCCCAAGGTGCACTATTCTCCAGATAACTGAACCAAATACTACAGAAATGTTTCCAAATAAATATAACTAAGTATTTAAATGCTTACTTACTGGACAGTTTCTTTTTCTTTCCCCAGAATTATTATCTACAGTCTGTTTGTGAAAGCAGTGTCTTTGCTCCAAGTGGTTTTTGCAGTGCTTGCAAATTCTTCAGAAATACATTCCATTAAGAACACAAATAAAACTACACGTTGCTTCACCCAACACCAGGATAGCACTGCCCGAAAATAAAAGTAACAGCTAGAACTATTACGGCTTGAACACTATCAGTGTCATACTGATAACTGACTATCATCCTTTATGCTTGTGTTTTAGCACCATCTCAAGCATAGGATAGATGTTTCCTATTCAAGCTYCAGTCTTGATCCAATAGTTCACATTCAGTTTCAAAACTGTAATTCCCACCCGCATTTGTCCCATGAGGCCAGGCTCTATTGTACACTTATGTAATTATCTTACATTTTCTAACCACATTTCCACCTTGTCCCATGTCATGTAGGATTAATTTTCACTGAATATCTGCACGGACTTTCACTGYTCTCCTTCAAGTCACTTGTTGAAACTTTGATTTACAACTAAGAATCCTGTCAGTCATGTTGATCAATATCTCACTGTCTTTTTGCTCATCCATTTCAAACACCCATTCTCTGGTCTTATGCATAGATTGCAGACTGCTTAGGGACTTTTTGTTCTGTGCTTTTATATTACCTGATACACAAATCATGCTTAGCATTTCTATGTGCAATGATAATACAAATCATAAAACACAATAATAAAACTGTTATCTAATTACCATATGGTCAAGAGCCCAGTTTTCTGAGGAACTTCAAGAAGAGAGGCATTCTTAGGAGAACTGTATTTATAATGCCATATTGAAGCTGTACATCAGTATCTGCCCAGAAAGAAGAATGCTATTCAGTAATTGCTAACTCAAATAATCATTAAAGCATTTTTTAAAGTAATCATTGACTGAAGCCAGGCAAACCTGAATAATATGTGAAAAAAAATGATTAATTTGACTTATGAATGAGCTCTTCATTTGCAAGTCATTCTAATGATGTAATTGTCATGCATGACTTGCAACATGAAGAGCTCATTTAATGCACTGTTGTTTACAGTGTTTAAAATTTCATGAACGTGTTGTCCACTTACTGAGATTCACGCTAAGTATTCTTCCCTGAAAACAATGGCACACCTACATAAATGAAAATTGTGTGTAGATTGGAGMAAAGTGACAGAAAAGGTTTATCAGAATGATGTGCAGAGCTGATACTGAACAATATTTACACATCTAAATCTGCACTGAAGAAAATACTGATTAAATAACTATAGAGTGTTTTTAAAGTAATTATTAGATAACATTAATCTATATAAGATAATGGTACCCAAGAGGAACAGGATGTGTCACAGTGCTTAATTCCCATGAATCCTAGTTTGCATATACGTTATGCAGTTTATTCTTCAGTAATAATAGATTTCTTGGGTTTTGCATGCAACACTAAGTATAAAGCACTCTTCACAGAAAGCACAAAGTTAAAAAAATATTCGAGAGTAAAATTGGAGAGGAATGTCAATGTGAAAAATTATGTTTTTTCTCTTCTAGTTATCATGGTAGCATTTGGGCATCCCACACTTGGGCCAGAAAATGCTTGTGCTTGGAACTGTGCAAGAATAAAGCAAAAAAGAAGAAAGCATTGTTGATCCTATAACTGCAGCTTCATCATAACTTGATTTTGATTTTATAACACGTAAGTATGCTGAGCTTTGTAGTCAGTTCAGAATGCAAAGTACAGATGAGCTTTGTAGTCAAGTGCAATTGCAATTTTTTTTTTACTTCTTTACTTTATTCAGGCTATAATAAGAAAGGTTTGTTTATATACACAGCGGCTTCTAAAAGGTTTAGATAAAAGCACCTCTCATGTAATTCATGATACTTTTTACATAACAAGACGAAGATGAAAGAAGTTTGCTTCTCAAAATTGGGACAGAATATCAAAAAAAAATTGCTTTTCTGTATATTTGGCTCTATATGCAACCTGAACAAATTTTCAGTTTTAAAGATTATTAACACCTTGAAAATCTCTGATATGTTCAAAACGAGCAAAGTAAGGTAACATTATTTATTTGTAACATTGCATTACAAAAATATCCAGCTGTGATGGACCTTTAACTGTGAGATCACATGAAAAAATATTGAAAAAATAAAGACATGGCACCAACTTCAGGTTATTACTGCCTGTAGACGTGAAACATGTCAAATATGACTAAAATTGCAGTTTGTATGATAGCAAAAATATTTAAAATAAGAAGAGTGTAAACCCATGAGGTAAATTAGTCATTGTGTTAGACTGAAAAGTCCTCCAGAAATTTCAGCAGGAATGCTATTTGCTAAAACATCTGCTGAAATAAGAGGTTTCATCTCCTTAGAGCTTTGGTTACTATATGGCTGAATGACTCCAGGAAAACAAGATTCTGCATTTAACTATCTCTGAAAGCAGGAAGTATGCAAGAAAGTTATTTTGGTAACCACTCAATAAATATTAATATTCAATTTTGTTGATTTTTTTCATATTCTTAATACTCTGAGGGCAAATACTGCTCAATCTTGTGTATCAAATGTCTTCTTTTTTTCTCCGTATAAAATTTATTTTCAGTTTAGCCACAAAGAGGAATTGACACTAACTTCAGTAAATAACTTACTTCCAATAAAATAGTGATTTTCAAGAACTTAGCACAGCAAAATTTTGAAATCATAATCCTCTGCAGCTGTCATAATCTGAATCAGAAGAAAAATCACAATATAGATGTATACATCCACACTGAATTTATGACATATTTATCATTATTATTATTTCACACATTCAACATAGTAAAYTGTGCACAGTTCATAGTAAACTGTGCACGGTTGTAAGTTCCCTTCTTGTATGTGATCAGGGAAAACTATAAGCTTGAACTTGTGATTTTATACATCATTTTAATGATCATATTAATGGAGTTACAGTTAGGGCCTTTACTGAACTCAGTACAGTCTGTCTATTTAATTACTCACCAGTTACTGGAAAAGATAGAAGTAATTGTGGTAAAGAGTATCAAAGAYAAAAGAAGAATGCAAAATTACTTTAACATTTTAGAAGTGCCAGTAGGCAAACGTTATCACTCTTGAGATACTATATTCCAAGAGCACTGTTTGTGATGCATGATGCTGCAATACTCCTTAAGGGTTAGGAGATCTGTAATTATTTTTCTGGCCAAATCAACCAGTCAAGTCTGCAAACAGCAAATCTTTCTTTCTTGCTGTTGRTCTCCCTTGTCACAATGTCTTGGCACACTCCCCTTTCCCTTCCTTGCCAACAGCTATTTGAATAGCATAGCAAGCACCAGTGAAGGTTGTCTTAAATTTTCCTATAGTGTTTCTCGTTTTTCTTTTGTTGATCAGACAAGTTAAATTGCAAAATTGTAATAAACAATTCCAAGTTGACTTTCATAGATATCTATCATTAACTTCAGGGCCTGTCCAGTAAAACATCAAACAAACCTATCTAATAAGATATACTTCTGCAAAGAATTGTTAATATGTTTCATTTTACACACATAGTGATTGTTGTGGGTGACTCTCTGCTGCAGGGGATGGAGGCACCTATCTGCTGACCTAACCTCTTGTCTAAAGAGGTTTGCTGCCTGCCAGGTGCTCAAATACGAGATGTCGTCGAAAAACTGCTACGGCTTGTCCACACATCAGACTATGACCCTCTTCTGCTATTTCACATGGGTGCTAAAGATACCAAGGGTAAATTCAAAAATATCAAACAGGATTTCAGAGCTCTGGAAATGGTGGTCAAAGGTCTGGGAGCCCAGGTGATCTTGTCCTCAATCCGGCCAGTGAGAGAGAAGTATGGGAGAAGAAGTAGATGGATTTTCCAAATTAACAACTGACTGCACCACTGGGGTTGGYAACAGGGTTTTGGTTTCTATGATCATGGGACCCTGTTTGAAGATCAGCAACTGATGGGGAGAAATGGGATCCATCTTACTAAGCRGGGCACAAGTGTCTTTGCCAACAGGTTGGCCAGTCTGGTAAGGAGGGCTTTAAACTAGAAAAGATGGAAGAAGGGGACAGTTACAGAGAAAGGGTAGTCAACAAAACACGGCTCAAGTCAAGATGCCTCCAGGGGCTGCTTACAGCTGGGGAAGAGCATATGAGACATGGTTATGAAGGATCCTCATCCACCCCTCCTGGGAAACCTGCATGCACAACTACCTCTCTGAAATGCCTGTACACCAATGCACACAGCATAAGGAAAAAACAGGAGGAATTGGAGTTGTATGTGTGGTTGCAGGGCCATGAGCTCATTGCATTTACAAAGACATGCTAGGATAGCTCACATGACTGGAATGCTGTGCYTCAATGGCTATGTGCTTTTTGGAAAAGACAGGCCAGGAAGGCGAGGTGGTGGTGTTGTTCTTTAGGTGAGAGAGCAACTGGAATGTYGCATTGACAGCCAATAACAGTGACACTGGCTCCCATAACATCCTCAGGTAAGCTCAGGCAGTGTGGGCTAGAYGAGTGGGCAGTGAGGGGGACTGAGAACTGGCTGAAAGGCAGAGCTCAGAGGGTGGTCATCAGCAGCTGAGTCCAGCTGGCAATCTGTAGCTAGTGGTGTCCTCCTGGGCTCAGTACTGGTCCAGTCTTCTTCAATTTATTCATCAGTGACTTGGACTGAGGGACAGAGTGCCTCCTCAGTAAGTTTGATGATGATACCAAGCTGGGAGGAGTGGCTGACACATCTGAGGGCTGTGCTGCCATTCAGAGAGACCTGGACAGGCTGGAGAGTTGGGCAGAGAGGAACYTCACGAGGTTCAACAAGGGCAAGTGCAGGGTCCTGCACCTAGGGAGGATTAACATCATGTACCAGTACAGGCTCGGGGCTGACATACTGAAAGCAGCTCTSCAGAGAAGGACCTGGGAGTCCTGGTGGACAACAAGTTGACCATGAGCCAGCAATGTGTCCTTGTGGCCAAGAAGGCCAATAGTGTCCTGGGATGCATTAGGGAGAGTATTGCCAGCAGGTGGAGGGAGGTGATCCCACTTCTCTACTCAGCCATGGAAAGGCATCATCTCGAGTACTGCATCCAGTTCTGGGCTCCCCAGTACAAGAGAGAGATGGAGCTACTGGAGAGAGTCCAGCATAGGGCTATGAAGATGATAGAGGACTGGAGAATCTCTCCTGTGAGGAAAGGCTGTGAGAGCTGGGCCTGTTTGGCCTGGAGAAGAGAAGACTTCTCAATGTCTACAAATACCTTAATGGTATTTATCAAGAGGGTGAGGCTAGACTCTTTTTAGCGGTGCCAAGTGACAGGACAAGACGCAATGGGCACAAAGTGAAACACAGGAAGTTCCACCTGAATATGAGGAAACTTCATTACTGTGAGGGTGACAGAGCACTGGAACAGGTTGCACAGAGAGGTTGTGGAGTCTCCTTCTCTGGAGATCTTCAAAACCTGCCTGGATGCGATCCTATGCAACATGCTCTAGGAGACTATGCTTGAACAGAGGGGTTGGACTAGATAATCTCCAGAAGTCTCTTCCAACCTCAACCATTCTGTGATTCTGTGATTCTATGATAGCGTAAAGCATGTGAGTAAATTTCTTATCGAAAATATTTTCCTGAACAGATGTTTTCTTCTGTAGCACATGCATATTAAAATGTTCACTCAAATACACATTTTCTTTTTCAAAGTCCATAGAAATCTCAGTAGACAATGTTTTCGATTGCTCAAAAAGTACAGCTTTGTTTTAATTGCAAATAAAAGGAGTTTTCAAAGCAAGTATTTATTTATTTATTAAAATAAAGTGAAGAAGACAGACCATATTTAATTTTTCCTTTTCAAAATAAATTGCTTTTAATCCACTATAGAAGCCTCTGAATCACCTAGTTCATGCATTTTATTTAATAATTCTATTTCTATGACTGTGTTGGTTTCTGCTATTTATAAACACCTGTCACTGAAATGTAATAACATTTTTTTAATAGGACTGCCCCCAGGTAAACAACTATAAATAGATTTAAATACCTGTGTGTAAAAAGTACATGGGCAAAATGAATGGCATACATAAATCCAGTGATCAAGGTGTTTTTATCACTATTCACAGATATTTTGTTTTTAAAAATAAAAGAATTCATAGCCTATGCAGTGTTGAACAAAATGTTTCCAGAGTCAGGATGGGAGAATAATTGGAAAATAAATCAAATACTAACAGTGTGATTAGCTCTGATGCATGGTATTCAAGACAAATGCATTTCTTTCTCCACACTTTGTGGGCCTAATTGGGAATACAGGGGGAAGGATTAAAAGGTCAGTGCTGTTAACCTGGCCAAAATTCTTCCTTTGGAGCAGATCATGAAACTCATAGATACATTCCAATCATCAGCTGGGATGGCTCCCAAGGAATCAGAAACAAGTTTCCAACAGCCCACAGGTACACTCTGTACCTTGAGGCTGGCTTCATTCCACTAACAAATAGGAGATTGTGTCTCATTTCTCTCTGGTAAGAAATCCAAYTGAAACTGTGATAGCAGTGGCATTTTGACAAGCTATTTCTCTGGAGCACCTGAAAAGGTAGTTTTTACCTTATGAATGTATTATAGCATCTTTTCCAAAATGAGGTCGTCAGGGCTGGTTGAGAATACCTCCAGCATACATCCCCTGTGCTCCCTTAGGTGCCACAGTCCATGGCAGGAGGAGAAGGCAGGTGCAGGAGAGCAAAATTCTTCTCACCAGGAAAGCTGTCTCTGATGGCTCCCCCTTTGCACATGGATAAATAAAAGCAAAATGGTTGGATCCCTTATAGCTATACACTTAGGTAAAATTATCCAGGTAACAAAGTTGAAGAACAAGCCTTTAAGAATTATGTGAACAATGGTGGTTAATGTAGCCTTTTGGATAAATCAAAGCTAAGTTTTCTCTATGATTAAATTGTTCAGTGAGTACAAGCTGAACTAACCAGGATTTTACCTTAAATATACATTTCTCAACTAACCTATCAATATTGAAGAATTTTGTGAATGATTTTATTAAACCTCTTGTGAAAGTATTGCTTCCATTTTTTGGTTACTGCTCCATCACTGATTTACATCTCTTGTAGCCATTAACCAGAATAACCTGTGTAGTTTTTAATATTGCAAGGATATTTTAATTCATAATCACCAAAATCTTACCTTCCTTGCATCTTTTGCTGCAACCCACTAACAGGTATCAACAATCTGTTGTGACATTTACACAGATCTGCATTGATTATTGCATTCACTTGTCCTTTGCTTCTCTGCATTTCAAAGATTAACAAGGAAAAACGTGTTAGGGACAAGAGAAAGGCTCTAGCATATTTATTTCTCTTTGGCTTATGTCAGGATTGGATAGCCAGGAACCAGTGATAAGCATTAGATGGACTGTGGCTGAAAACAGTATTTTTGAAAGCAGATTAAAAAAATCAGCTGAAGATGTGAAGCCTTTGAATGTTTGTGAAAAATCTGACCATACAACCTTTACTAGTACTTGTTTTAATTCTGTTCCTGCTGATGTTATGCTGCTTAGTTCATCCTCCCATGCACAGTCACAGAAAAAAACCTACTCCAGTCCAAGGATGCAGTAAATCTCATGGCTAAAACTCTACTATACAATTGTGAGCAAGTGATAAAGCTACCTACTGGCTCAGATGTAAAAGTATGTGGGAGTGGGTTTTTTCCTTCCTATGGAAGAATGTGAATAGTGCTGTGATTGCCACCTGTGGAGTTTTATCCCACAGAACAAGATGGTTATGTTGAAGTGCAACATTTCATCAGTATGTCATCATTCTTTATTGATATATAATTATATAAATTTATGTGTCATGACACCTCAGAACTGAGTGGCAACATTCCTTTGAAATACGATGATGTCAGGGAGCCTGACGTGCTCTAGTTCCTTCCTTTTGAACTGAACGCTCAGTACTGTATGGCCATTTACTTATTTCAGTGGACTTCATGTGAAAGCCTATTGTGCTGCCAGATTTTTAAAAGCTCTAAAAGTGGTCCTCACTCCATTTTCACTTAAGCCAAAAGGACATTTCACCAAAGACAAAAAAGCCAGACTAGTGCTAAGTATCTTTAAATATACCATCCTACACTCTTTTAGAGAGACGGTTTGTAATTGTCAGTCATGACTGTGCAATGATAAAGATTTTACAGACTGGAACCTATATAAATATAAATAATCTGCTGAATTTCATGCAGCACAACTGCATATAAAAGTATACGCAGGCCATGGAGAGAGCAATACTCATCATTCAGCAAGGTACCATTTACAAATAAATTAATTCTTACACTGTGAACTGGAGGTTGCTTAGCAGCAGGCAAACACAAGATAATGTAAACTGATATATTGTATTTTGGAGCTTCGGAGAGGCTAATTTTACAAAGCTTAGGAAAATCTGAACACAGACAAATACAACTAGGGACAGTGTTCCAGACGAGGGTCTCACTCTCTGTGCTGTGCACTCTACCATGGAACTGACGTTCACCTTTCTCTACTGGAACTACTTTGTCAGATACATCCTGGGGTTATGAAAGGGCAGGCCCTTTTCACAGACTACTCTTATCATCATACTCTGCGTGACCCAGATCACTCTCCTTTGTTTTCATTTCCAACTTATGAGTCCTCAGCACAGGGCAGAAATTCTTATTAGTCCCTAAATGCATGACCTGGCACTTTTCATTATTAAATGTAATCCTATTCTATTACTGCAGTCCTTGAGGTCATCCAATTTCTTTTTTGTATTGATAATACTTCCTAAATTTTGTCATCAGCAAATTTCATTACCACATTCCTACTATTTCTGCCAAGATCATTAATTAAACTATTATATGAGATCATTTCCAACACCTATCCTTGAGGAGCTCTATAGCCAATCTCTTTCCATCACAGTTCTTCTTTCAACCAACTTGTTGGCATGTTCTCATTAGCTAATTCTCTTCTTAGCTCCTGTATTTCTATCTATTTTTACCATTCTTCATTTTAACTAATATCTTCCCACATGTATTGAATGCTCAAAGAAGGATCAGATAGAATGCACTGAATTTCCATTACATAAAAATCATCTAAGAATTATAAAGAGTTTCACATTGTCAAGGCTCATATTCAGGAGTCTTAAAATGGTTAGCTGGAAAACCCACTGTGATTTATGTTCAATATAACAAACACTAGGATAGTTGGGAAATCTTGGAAGAATAGAAATGTGATCATCTCAGGTAATATCTCTAAAGAAATAAATGTTATAGACATATAAGTAATTAGATTGGCATCAAATCCAATAAAAATTGTGCAGAAAGTCAGAAATGTTGATAAGAAGCTCCTCCAAAAACTTGAAATAGGATTATAATTAATGTCAGTAATTGCAATTTTATGGGGAACAGATCTCATCAAACAAGATTGATTTCATTCTTTCACAAGACTGATAAATGGAATTATATAGATGTAATATACAGACTTGGAAACCATTTGATGTGTACTACATTCCACTCTGATTAATAAATGAGCCTCACGTGGTATCAGTAAAGTGCATGGTTAATAGGTTAAAAGCTAACATGGAGAATGTATACACTGAATCTTAGACTGAAATCCTGAAAGGACATGAGTTGCCCCCTCTGCTCTGTATTATGCATTCTAGCTCCCAGAAAAGCTACCCAAGTTATGAGGTGGTGCTTTTCTTTTATTTTGTGGAGTGGAGTCCTCCTTGTAATCAGTCTGGGGGCTACTTCTGTGTTTGTCTCTGTTAATGGGGAAAAGAAACATGAAGTAGGGTGCAAAGATGCCAGAAACCATTGTTATTTGGGAACTTCTAATACTCAAAGCTTGCATACGCAAGTGAGCTCAAAATAGTTTTTGACAATGAATGAAGCTATGAAGCAAACAGATTCAGATTCATCCTGGAAATTCAAAAGAGTATCTGAAGTGGGACTGAACCCGCCTTGTGATCAGGCTAAAAGACTGGCAGTAAGAAGGTTAAGGACTTGAATCTGAGAGCAACCTTGTGAGGATTCAGTTTTTGATGCTGCTTTACTGAATCACCTTCAAGAACTGTTGTCAATGAAAAGTTTTCCATTGACTGGGAGTGTTTCTCATGTAACCCTAAAGGAACTGGTTCAAGGGCTGATGTTATTCAACATTTTCATCAATGAGCTAGTTAAAAAAAATACTACAGATGACTGTACAGTTAGAAGAGAGAAAAAYAATGATGAGGAAAAAGTAGTCATACAGTGCAGTCTGTCTCACTTGCTAAATTGGGCTATTTAAATAGAATATAACTTAGTACAGCAAAATGCAAAATCATATTTGTAGAAACCAAGAACAGAGGTAAAACCGACAAGCATGACAATCTGTATTCTGGAAAACAGCAACTAAAAATCATTTAAGAGTCACAGTAGACTAAATATAAACTCTTGGTGCATTCTATCACATGCGTAAGTAATACAAGATTGCATCCAGATCTGGAGTCTATTTCTAGAAAAAGTTGTTGAAAATTCAGTGGTATAGAAAAGAACACAGAATAATTTGATGGCTGTAGAAAATGCTTTTCAGTGAGAGATGAAATAGCTCTATCCAGTTTTATCAAAAGATGAAGTGATGGTCTGATTACAGAATATAAGTGCATTTTCAGGCAAAAAACACCAGGAACTAACAAGTTATTTAATCTAGCAGAAGAAAGTAAAGTGGAAAACAGTGGCTTGACGTTGAATCCACACAAATTCATAAGAAAGATAAGAAAGAATGAGAATATGTAACCATTAGGTTTTCCTATTATTGGCAAAAATATTCAATTAAAGATTTGATCCATTTGTGAAAGATGTGCCTTAGAAAAACAAGGGTGAATGCAACGACCTATTATGAGTGACTAGATGATCTAGTAATTCTAGCCTTAAATTGAAAAATAMCAAACAAATGACAAGCTATTCTCTCTGTCAGCCATGAAGCATTCTATATATTCCTCAGACTTTACCAACGAAGACTTTGTAAATAGTTTTTGTGTTTAAGAAATATTATTAGTGTCACTTTCATCTTTCTTCAGCAGCAAAATAAATCCTCTAATATCAGCAGTATAACTGCAGACATCTAAAGGAGAGCGAAATGATCACTAATACATTTTAGAAATGCAATAATTACATATAAATTGCTTTTTTCGCCCAAAACATGACAAGTGTAAGGTCTGATATTTCAGGAATGACATGACTGATAGAAAGTACTGTACACATTCCATTACCTTTCCAATGATCTGCCCTGCCAATTGTATACAGCTCCCATTTCTACACTGATGGATCACAAACTACTGAGTCTTAATCCTGTCACTGGTACATTACAGAATATTGCCTGTCCTGGGCTCCAGGCCATACTGAAAGAAATTCAGCATTTGTGGGGGGAGTAGAGAGAATGAAATATTTCTCTAGCAAGATATTTTTTTCCTTCCATTTCAAGAGAGAAAGAACAACCTGAAACTAATCAGTAGCTTAGAATGTTAAAAGAAATCCCACTAGAACTTTATGGGAAAAATGCTGTGCCACAAATATGTATTATATGAATCTAAATATTACAACCACATCACCATCTCTGGTACATGCCAGGCATAAGAAAGCGTGTGTTTAGGCATTAAAATAAAGCCAGCAATGAGATTTGAAGTGCAGAGGAAGTATAGAATTACTATTCACAGTAATATTTGTTATATGATGTAAAAAAATTACATAGTGTGTGTGGTTTACGTCATGTATGGGATTTAAATTCATATATAATTTATTCAGAAAACATGTGACAGAATGCAACTATATTTTCCACTTTAGGAATAAATATCATTGAATTTAATGAAGTACTACACATAAAGATTATGTCTCAATACAAAATTAACTTATAATTTGGAAAAAGATTTATTTGCACAAATACTATAAGGTAATAATTACTTATTGTAGTAGCACTTAAATAAAACAGTCGAAACACCTATAATGTTAAGAAATTTCAGGACAAAAAAGTTGAAATACATTTCATTTCTAATGTGTTTTTGCAAACCAGTTTCATATTCTTCAAAATTAGATAGATAAAATAAATATTSATTTTTTCATGTCTCACAATACAGAGCCAAATGCTTATCAGGAGATAAGTGTTAAGTCCAACCAAGCCACACTGATTCAGAGCAGTGCAAAGAAGGGTCCATAACTAGCCAAGGAGGCTAATCTAAAATAAGATTACTTCCTAAAAACTACACCACTGACTTATGTCCAGGCACATAAGGATGTGTCAGAAGCAAGGGTCAGATACAGCAATGATTGAGACAGCACTGCAGAGATTCTATCCAGAAAGTCAAATCTCTTGCCTTGCCTAGCGGAGCCTTGCCTTCCCTTCCTCTTTTCTCTTTTTTTTTYCTTTGGTAGGAGGAGAGGGAACAAGGACTCCATCACCGATTATACTCCCATTATGCATAAAATGAGAACTCTTTCTAGAAGAGTCACTCTGACACTTTTAAGAAAATTTTAAGATTATTTTTAAAAACAATCAAGCACTCAGTTGAGATTCTGCTGTGAGAAAATCCAGTGAGGTGCTTAGAAGTGCCCCTTGTAGACAAGTAATGGGATCCACCTGAGTAGGAATTTAGAAGAAAGGAGGGTAGGTGAACTTAACACAAAAGATTGCCTTCCTAACCTTCAAAAATCCTTAGGTCAGCCATCAACGCAGGATAGGTAATGTTTGGAAGCAAACAACATCCACAGTTAGTTTGCAAAGTCACTCCAAGGAGCTGGAACTAGTTGTGGAAAGCACTTCTCAATGGTTAGAGGTCTTCAGGACTCRTGTTCAGTATTTATATCAAGTATTAATATTTCACAAAAGACCATATGTGCCTTGAGCATGTGTTGGAATAGATTAAAAGACTTTATGGTATTGCAGAAGCTTATTGATGTACTTTACATTTCTCATGAAAATTCCCCTTTAATTAAATGTTTTATAATGGATAAAGGAAAGGCTATTTGTCTCTTTTTCTAAAATTAATGTTTTGTTTTTTCTGACAGGTTCACATGCACAAAGATTAGTGAGCAAACAGCATACATTAACAGTAAAAGTCACTTCTGTCAAATACAAAAATAAAAGGAGAGATAGAGGGAGAGAGAAAGGGAAAGCGAAAACTCTCCCCAGCAGTCAATGAGGAAGGGAAGTAATGGGAGTCCCCAGGCAAGTGTCTTCCTTCAGCTAACCAGCAGCTTGGGTGCAAAGTTTGCAGAGCTGCAAGCAAAAGGCAGGCAGAGAATTGGAAATAGAAGGCTAGAGTTTAGAATTACAAAGGCTAAGGTACCCAGAGCACTGTGCAACACAGTAAAAATATGCCAACATTAAATTATACAAAATATTTTTGTAATAGTGAGGAGCAATCAGATTTTGATCTCAAAGCTTATTGCTTTTTTATCAATTAATTTAACACCTCAATCATTGGGGAAATAGTGCCTTTTCATTTGACTTCTCAGGTGCTAATCAATTCTTAATTATCTTTAACTGTATCAACCTGCTCCCACTGTTTGTGCCATATAGATCAATGAATGACATTATAAAGAACACAATATCACACTTGGAAAGCAATGGATTCATGTGTTACTCACTCCATATACTGTTATCTCTTTTTGACCTAAGCAGTTAGCCAAAGTTTGTGGCTGGCAGGTTGCCCGCATGAGCAGATACTGATAATGGAGTAGGAAGTTTCTTTGATATAATCCTGTWTATTTACATCAGCAGTAGGAAAATACAAAATCTTTTTTCTCTGGACACAGAGAGAAATCAATCTCTTAGTTTACAGCTCTAAGGCTGTCCTGGAGGAATTCTCAGTCCCCAAAGCTGCCTTTCTCAGGACCACATTCCCAAGATTGTTCAGGCTGTGCCTGGTGCTCCCTTGGTAGCTTCTCTCTGATCTCCTTTGAGCTTTCTGCCTTTATAGCACAACAACTAGAAAAACCTTTCCAGCCTTTCATTGTTTCTCCTTCATACTCAGAAATACGCACCTACATCTGGGACTGAGGCTACAATCTAGTTCCGTGAAGGGACTTAACTGCTTTTTTCCAGTAGTTACATTCCTCCCTCGCAATGCAGAAACAATGCATTTGGGTGGGGAGTGCTGTCTGAGAGGTCAAAAGAAAGAGTACAAAAGGGATAGTGCTGTTGTGCAGACAGAGTAAGGAAGAGAAGAGAAATTACTACAGACAAAGAAAGAAAAAAAAAAATACAGGCCTCTGGAAAACACAGAAAAGAAAGAGAATAGAATTGAAGAGATGAAACTGAAAATGGAGACTCACTTGAGCACATACCCATGTTTACAAGGCTTCTTTTTCCTTGGTGCCCATTGATATGTGCTACAAGCTTACAGAAAACAATCCCTCCCAATGTTTAAAAAAACAGTAATCCTGGCTTTGTCTGTAATGCTGAGAAAAACGGGAATATACTGAATATTCAGTAATATATACTGAAAGGATATACTGAATTTGTACTAATTTGTACTTATTTTAACTGAAGATAAAAGCACATTTCTATTTTCTGCTCTTCTTTTCCTAAGCTAACCTAATTTCTCCTTCTGATTTATTCCAGCTTCTGCCAAATGCCATGGCAGCCAAAAATCTGTCAGAGCCTATCCTCACCTCTTCCATGCTTTGCCAGCTCTATGAGGGCAGCAGGGACAAGTGCTTGGAGACGGGTATTCTGACTTTATGAAGGGAAAAGGTTGAGGTCCATAGGTCACATTTTTTTTTTCCTGCAACTTTAATGGTTTGATAGCAAACAAGAGTCTGGCTTCAGAATTATGATGGATGAGTCCTTTGTCTGACTTGTTGTTCTGGACAGGATTGAGATAAGCGAGAACTGATCCAGCATTTTAAACTAAGGTCTCTAAAGCAAAGAATCATTTTCTCCATTGATGTACATAAAATAAGAAGAAGATTACATGGAGGTCACACCAGAGAGAAGACTCAGTGATACACCTATAAACAGGTACAGAATGAAAATAAYCCTTGCCCACAGAAGCCACAAAACACCCTGTCTCACTTTATACTCATTTAGAACCTGTTTTGATGGATGAGGTGGGATTTAAGTGGCTACTTAAACTTGGTGCATATCCTGAGGTCTGCTCTAAAACTGCAGTTATGTTGGTCCTCTTGGGCAGAGTACAAGTGCCAAAATGGCTTTTGAAGACTGCCAGGTAATAATATCATGCTAGGAAACATGTCACAGATAAACACTGAATTGAAAAAGCACTTGTACTGCCTTGGTATATCAAGCATTGATTCAAGTRTTTTTCATGATTTAGAAGTCTGATCCTGAACTCTATACAATTTCAGAATGTAATACTCTGAATAGGAAAAAMCCCTTGTCAACTACAGCCTTATTTAAAACCTTGGACTTTTCAAAGAATAGATACATATCTCTGTGTGTGGTGACATGAACAGAGTTAGCACAGTTCACAATCCCTCTGCTGAAACAGAGATTCTATTGCTTATTATGGATTTTCTAATGTTTTAAGTAACTTTAAATATTCTGCACTATACAGTTAATCTCTTTACAGGAACACACATGCTTATATAACTGTCACTGCACTAGGGCCCATATGCTTACTTTACTGAATGGGAGCATGAATGTGCTATTTTAATTCCCTCTTCACCGCTTTTATCTACAGAACAAGATTTTCTCCTTCTGGCCCAAGACTGGGTACATAACTAGGGTTACTATAACCTAAAGAGAAGTGAAAGCCTGGGGGACAGGCTATCGCCAGGGAAGAACATGCTGGAAGAGGTTCTTGCACTCTGCATATAAGTACAGCATGCGTGTTGGCCTATCCCAAGTACCTCTACACAAATGGATGCAGCATGGGAAACAAACTAGAAGAACTAGATGGTTTTGCATATTTGTAGAGATATGATCTCATTGGGATTACAGATATGTGGTGGGACAGCTCATATGACTGGAGTGCTGCAATGAATTTCCATTGACTTTTTATATCCAGTCAAGCTTTTCAGGAAAGACAGACTGGAAAAGCAAGGAGGAGCAGCTGTGGTCTATAAAATGGAAAGGATCAAATATACAGAGCTTTTCCTTAGAGCACGAGAAGATCTTATGAGTAAGGATGATTGAACAGACCAACTTGCTTAATACTGGAACAACTGCAACAGATCACCTTATCAAGAATAGGACACAGATGAAGCCTTCTTTAGAAACTTCACAGGCACTTGTACTTATGGGGGACTTCAACCATCCTGATACCTGCTGGGAGAACATACAGCTGTGTGCAAGCAGCCTGGGCATTTCTGAAATGTATTAACAACTATTAAGTGAAGCAGGGCATCAACAAACTGACTAGGGAGATGCTATGCTGGACCTGTTACTCTCAAATAAGTAAGAATTGCTCTAGCACGTGGCAGTCAAGTGATCTTGAGACCATTCTGAGAAAAGTGAGCAAGACAAACACTGGAATCACAATCGTAGACTTAAGGAAATCAAATTTCAGCTTTTTCAGGGATCTACCTAGCAGGATCTTAGGGGAGACATTTTCAAATGAAAACTGCAAACTTTGGGAAGTAGCTACTTATTTATTTATGTAAATATTTATGTATTTATATGACTTCTACTAGTATATGTCCATACTTTTACTATAGTGACAATAGAACAGAGCAGGAATCACAGAATCATAGAATGGTTGAGGTTGGAAGAAACCTCTGGAGATCATCTAGTCCAACACCCCCGCTCAAGCACAGTCACCTAGAACACTTTGGGCAGGATCATGCCAGGCAAGCCTTGAATATCTCCAGAGAAGGAGACTCTACAATCTGTCTGGGCAACCTGTGCCAGAGCTCTGTCACAGTAAGGAAGTCCTTCCTCATGAGCAGGAGGGTTGGACTAGATGATCTCCAGAGGTCCCTTCCAACCTTACTGATTCTATGATTCTGTGATGATTCTATGTTCAGATAGATCTTCCTGTTTTTCAGTTTGTGCCCATTGCTTCTTGTCCTATCRCTAGGCACCACTAAAAAGAGTCTGGCCCCAACCTCTTGACACTTTCCCTTCAGATACTTATACACACTGATAAGATCCCCCCTCAGTCTTCTCTTCTCCAGGCTGAACAGGCCTAGGTCTCGCAGCCTATCCTCACAAAAGAGACAGTCCAGTCCCTTAATCAGCTTAGTAGCTCTCTGCTGGACTCAGTGCAGTAGCTCCACGTCTCTCTTGTACTGGAGAGCCCAGAACTGGGCACAGTAKATGTGGCCTCACCAGAGCTGAGTAAAGGGAGACGATTACCTCCTGGCAATCCTCTGACTAATGCTGCCCAATATACCATCGGCCTTCTTGGCCACAAGGGCACACTGCTGGCTCATGGTCAACCAGGACTCCCAGATCCTTCTCTGCAGAGCTGCTTTTCAGTAGGTCAGGGATCAAATCACCGCACACTTAATTCTTCAAAAACGTGGTGTTAAAATTAGAAATAATCCTATAGCAAAGTCTAAATATGAAGACAAAGTATAAGATATGTAATATAGAGAATATAGACAACTATATATAATTTTATATATACACATTTACTAAAGTATTATAATGCACATCTTATATAAATGTCAATTTAAAAAAATCCTTTTGTCAAAATTGGTCCCTAAATCTATATTCAATCATGTACACCAGAATAGGATGACCTTTACAAAGACATCTGTAAATGTTCATCACAGTGAATTCTGAGTTTTCAAGATTTTTGCAAGTTAAAGTATAGATTCAGAAACCTAACTTCAGGTACACAGGAATGGACAGAGGGTGGGGCAGGACTAGCTGTGGGTCACAAGACTCTAAGCACATAAGCATGTTTTCTCCAGGCTTTTTGTATAGTCAGTAGAGAGAGAGAATTTTCTCCAGAGGGCACTTCAGAGCAGACTAAACTATGCTCCTACCCTGAAGTATTTCATAAAGGAACTTATATAATCTCTGCAGACAACTGAGGAACCTACGGAAAATTATCCTCCAATGTCTAAAGCTAGTTTTTGTGAATACCCCCTGATGTCCTGCTTTATATTATTTTTTTATAAAGGTAGATCAAATAATTGGACTGTCATAAAAATATAGCAAAGCTACAGACAAGGAAGGCTTCTCTGATATAAATTTGAATCTTGAACTTCAGGAGATGCGTGATGATATTAAATTAAATTGGAAAGAAACCTTATGGTTGGAAAGAAACAGAGATAAAAGCAGGGTATAGATTTTTATTTTATTCTGCCTCTATTTCTCTCTCTTTGACCATTAGTTGGAAATCTAAACTAACAAAAAACCCTAATTTTAATATTGAAATTATAGTTTTCTTACTTAAAAAAGTAGAGTCATTTTCTTACTTTTATTTACCAATTCCATTTCTGTAGTGTACATTTAGACCCTCGTTCTATGATACTTATACAGACAAAAAAGATTGCTTGAAACCTTTGTAAGTCAGAACAGAAAGCAGTAAAAATAATTTTATTCTAGATTGTAAGGCAAGTTAGACAAATGTCTAATGAAAATTGTTTATACAGCACTATAATAACAAAATTATAGATGTTATCTATATGTATTCTAAGTAGCACGTTATATCACCAGTCTGAATCATTTTATGTCACCCTGAATGTCTTTTAGACAACAATTTAAAAGGGKTTTTTTTTTTGCTTATTCAGGATTTTTTTTCTATTTATATGCCTTGAATATGTAGAGGTTAACTTTGAAAGAGGTAATGCATTCCCTTTGCGCTTTCCATATTGGGAAAGATATTTTGGATATGTACCTGTTTTATCCTCATTTAAAAGGAGTTCACAAATACTTTGTTTCATACTTCTCTTCATGATCAAAAGAAAAAAAGGCCTTGATAAGCCATGATCAAAAGAAATTAAAAAAAATCCCATAATAATTCATTTCAGCAAAAATATAAAAATAAATGAAAGTCGGATAAGACTGAACAGATAGATGGCAGATAAAAATCATAAATAAATAACAATAAATTTATGTCTGTGCATAAGATCTTTCATGTACTACAAAGAATCTACAAAGACAAAGTCAGGAACAAATAGTGTTTTTAATCTTTCTATGTAAAATAAAATGTTCTATGTAGAATTGAAAAGATGTTTAATAAAGATACTCTGTTTCTTCAATTTCACATGGACATTTTTGTCACATTACAGCTAGATATGCACAATGATTTTTACAAGGAAAACCATGGGAACAATCTGCATCCCAGCATCCACAGGATAGGAATGTCCATGGATTCATTAATAAAAAAAGCCAGAAAAATGTTTGACTATCAGTATCCTTACTGCAGCATATGATAAAAAAAACACTGAAATTAAAATACTGGTTAAGTTCAGCAACTGATTGAATACAGAGGCTGTGCCTTTGTCTTTAGAAAGTAGAACCATAGTATAAAGTACACCAGTAAGTATACTAGAAAGTATACTAGATCTCAAACTTGGGACTATTTAGAGATAACTCTTGCAGTAAGTAATATTATTGATGTCCATGGGATTATCAGGATAGAAAAGGTTATTTTGGCCATTATGCATGCTCTAAGGTAATTGCAATACTCTGCCTATTACCTAGCATTATGATAGACCACTAATCAAGCTAATCAACAGAAGGTGATAAACACATTGTCCACTATTTACTTACCAATTTAAATGATCTCTGATATGCCCTGGTCAGTCATATTATGACATGGAGTTCAGTCAACACCAAACAGCAGATGACTGAATTTTTTAAGAGGTGAAGTAAAAAGCTATGTAAGAAAAATGTATTTGGTTCTTTCTATAATCAATAGAGAAAATAAAGTTCTCCAAGGGAAAAAAACAGAGCAGTTTAATTAGGGTCCAGCTCCAAAACATCTTCTGCAAGAGCCTCTCCTTTTCAATTATCTATAAAGAAAGCCTAGAGAAACTAGAAAAAGATTTATGATTTTATGAACAACCTCCTCTATCAACATAAAATTGGAACCATTGCTGCTGAATGGTTATTACAGCTTATGATGCAAAACATTAAATTAATTATCATTAGGTTTGAAAAAGAGAGCAAAAGAAAAACAAAGGTTATAGCCAAATGGATTTCAGTAGGATGGGTAATAAATGCTTACTCAACTCCTCTAGTCTTAAATTGCAAAATTTCACAAGATGTCCCAATGTTTAGAAATACCTCATCCTTTTCCAAAATTAGTATTACCATTGAAACCTGAGGCCACAGTCAAGCTATTCAAGAAACACTGTTCAAACATCTTCATCCCCAGTTAAAAAGTAGGAAAACAACTAACATTAGAGTGGGAGATAGAAGCCTGAAACCAAAAACATGCATGTTAAATTACTTCTCTGCATCTGGTAATTTCTTGTATTTTTATAGAGAAGATTAGAGGGGGTTGCTTAGTACTCAGGTTGGCTGATATTTCACATTATAGTATTCTGCTCTTAGTTGCTTATATAATTGCAAAATTTCATCCATTTCAACTGAAACCTTTCCATTATGAGGCCAAACACTTTGGGAAAATTTTTGTTTAAATGATTCAACTCTTTCTAAGGATAAGTATAGACAGAACAAATGATATTGTAAAGTCAAGGAAAAGGTATCCTGAGTTGTATTTGTCCTATGGTCCTATTTGTCCTGAGGTATATTTGCCCTCTGGTACTCACATGCTTTGACTTCAGGCATGTTTCCAAGATGTGCCTTATATAACTCCATGCAAATATTTCTAAAATTATCTGGGCTGGAAAACATAAAACCATTGACATTAGCAAGTGCTCTGTAGAAACGTTTGATCTTAACAGCTTTGCTTCTACGTAGAAGCTTTGCTTGGTGAGCCTCAGTCAGTGCAGAGTAATACTTTCTATGCAGGTACTAGTTTGGATGGCAGGGGGCCAGGAGGTGGCCAGGAGCAAAATCTGTACAAAGAGCGGGAATGCTCTCCTCGCTTTCAGTGAGCACTGAAACCACTGAACTGTGAACATTCAAAACTGGAATGACACAAGCTAAGCCTACAGGGGTACACAAAAGTGAGAGCAAGAAAAAGCTGACGAGGACAATACACAAATTGGAACTGGAAGTGAGTACTGTGGGTAACAACAATTGTGTAAAAGTAGAAACTGGAAAGTGAAACTGCAACTACGTTGTCAAAGACGCAGCAAAGCAGAAAAACAAGGAGCCAGCAGAACAGCTTACTGGTAGGCAGAGAATAAAGGAAGAGGATGAGCAGAGGGGATGGTGAGTGGAATTAGCAGGCAAAGGACTAGAGCTGCAGTTGGGAAGGGAACTGAAAATGGCACGTGTAAGGTAGCAGGACAGGTCTCAGGAGGAGCTGGGGTGCTGCAGGTAACCAGGGCAGGGGCAGCGCTAAGACTGAATGGCGGGCACAAGCTGTTACGCACAGTGCCGTGGCTGCAGGGGTGCAGGCACTAGAGGAAGAGACAGACTAATTGAGAAATAAGGAAAGACAAACCTGGGACTAAGCATAGAAGCTGGGGAAAAGACAGGGTATGACTGGGCAAGAAGATTAAAAGTGGGGTAGAGATTGTGGTGGGAAGTCTGGAGTGAGCGGGCAGTCAGATAATACCCTTCTGTACTCTGTCACTGAGGAGTTCTGGATAAAGCTTCTACCAAATAGCTGAACACTTTCCTCAATATTCAGTAAGTTGCTTAATAAAGGAGTAGTTTGTTTGCAAGGTAATGTAGGTAAGGGGCCACGGAAGCAATGCTTCTTATTTAAGTGTTAATTTCAAAGCTCTTGTCATAATACCTCAGACTCTAAACTTGTGAAAAAAAAGATCCTGGAAGAGAACCCCAATGCCAAGTTAGGGTCTGTAAGATTTAAATCCACCTCATTCTCCACTTTTGATAGTGAGAAAAGACCAATTTGGAAAGAAAAGCTTAGATGGTACTCTAAACTAGGGCCACAAAGGGAAAAGGCAATATAATCCCATGGCGGAGTAGTACCAGAAAAAGGGGAGGAGGGTAGTCTTAGTATTATTGTACAAAGCGAGTCTGAGGCTTTATGAGAAATACTACATGCAGTTCTGGCTGCCCAAGGTGGAGGAATTTAAACTGGAACACATGCAGAGAAGGGCTATGGGACAATCATGGAAATGGATTCAATTTTACAAGAGAAGCATAAGGCCTTTTTTTTTTAATCTGGTAAAAGGAAGGCTCAGAGAGAATATGATGTGTCTACAAAAACATCAGAGGGGTAAGTTTCAGGAAACGCAAAGAATTATCTAAGCAATTTTGAACAAGTGCAAAACAGATACTCACTGGCCATGAATAAATGTAAACTGGAACTTAGAAGAAGGTTTCTAACCAACTGGGAAATGAGGTTCAGCAGCAGTTTTCCATTAGGAGCTGCACAGGCAAGGAAGCCTAAAATGGAGTTTGATCTGTTTAWGAACATGATTATTTGATAGGGTTACCTGTAAAAAGAGGAAGTAGTCTTAGTAGTGGCTTGAAAAATTCTGCATTTCTTCCTTCTGCTTTTAGTAAAATTACATGGATCTATACTTTCCCTTTGGAAAACAGCAAACTTCTCAAGCACATGCAGCAATATAGTAGAAATTCTGCATTCTCCTGTTTTATACTGGGGTTGTATTTTCTTTCAGAATGATAAATAACAAGTTCTATGCATCTCTGCATGTTAAAAGATGACAGACCATAAAAGTGGCAATGCTACTTTATATTACAAGAAAATTAGATACAATATAAGATACTTCAAAGTTGTTTCAGGAACTTTATATTATTGATACGCAAATAAGTGGTAAAACATGACAAAGATATGGCAATTTTCAGCTATAATATTTATGTAGAATAAATTAGTTTTATATATATGTGAATGAGATGAAGAAGGGGCAAGGCCTCAAAGATCAAACACATTACCATAATTTTCTACAAGCCTGTGATAGCTACACTGGCAACAAAACTTTCGTTCACTCGTTCAAAAGGTTTCAGCTTTCTAACAGAACAATTTATACATTCCCAATTTCTTTTTAAGATTTCCTTTCTATCCATTATTAAAGATTTTCTTATCTTTCTAATATGTAAAGAAAGGTACTTAGAAGATCACAAAGAAAATATCATGAATGTCTGGCCCYTTTCACTGCTTCCATCAGTCTGTTTGAATATCCCTGCCTACAGGCTTTTCAGCTTGGCTGTTAATGGTGCTGTTAAATATCATATCTAGCAAAATTTGAGAAAGTGATTATTCCTACACACATGAAGGAAAGAAATGACACAAATACTTACATGTATAGTCATTAAATGAATTTCACGTAATATGTAATCAGGAGCACATAACAAATTATGAGAAAACAGAGAAAAATACATGTTTTGTTTTCTTACAATGGTCTAGCATTTGAGGAGTTACTTGCAGTTACAGAATTTTAAATCGTAATTATGATTGTCAAGTTAATAATATCTCTTTGAATTTTCTACTTCATTTAAAGATATATACTTTAAGCTACAGGCTTCATTCAGATATTGTCATTGTTGCAGGTCTTCTCAATTTGTGAGTGTCGTTGCAACACGACTTGCTTTTAAAAAAATCATATAATTGTTAACTTGCTAAAAGTTCCCATTATAATTTTTTTAAATGTTTATAATGTAATTTTAAAAGGAATGCTGCCAACTATTACACTTAAGTTACGATACATGTATGTGGGGATAATTAGTCTACTAATTAGTCCACTAATCATCCAATTTACATTATGAAAAGGCTGCCGTGTTTTGCAAAATAATTGTTCCTTCTTTGCTAAATTACAACCCCAACTGTAACTCRGCAAATGTTTCTGGCCATCTTTAACAAGCATTATGAATGGATTGATGCTGATTACATGTTTCTTTCTATAGATTACATCTCCCTTCTCTAGTTCACCTGTCTTGCAGCCCTCACAAATTTCAAAGCTGAGGAGCACCATCTAGTTGTTTCTACACCAAAGCTCCTGCCCTTTTCTTTAAAAATATGTACTGTTTTTGGTAGCATTTGTTTCAGGGACTTATTAACAGTAAGAAGTTAATTTTAACAGCCTTAGACATACTTAAGCATGAATCCCCTCTGCATTTTTAATATTTGTTTCTACATGCATAAGACAAGACATTCAAATAAGAAAGAAAGAACTTAGCACATTAGAATTTGTTTGGCTTCTTTACATGTGTTTGCAAGAAGGAACTGGGGACTATTCAGTGGATATTTCAACATCATGGATCTGCAGGAAGAATCTCAGAAATCCGTTTGCCTTTTCTCAGGGATGTGAGCAAGACCCGCTAGCACATCTAGCCTCAGACAAATTCCTAAGCAAAGAGCAGAGCAGCAGATGTACAAGTTACAGCTTGCTAATATGAGATACAACCCCCCACAGTTCTTGTAGCCCTTCCCAAACTAAATACCTATCACCTAGGGGAGTTTAGCTTTTTCATTTTTAAATTTAACTGTGAATTATTTTTATAGTTTTGGGGGTAAGACAATCAGGATTTTTAGCTCTAATTTTAGCAGCATTCTTCCTACTGAAAACAGGATAGATATTTTATGTTGGCTGCAGAAAAGTGCACAGTCAGGATCTTCGTTGTAACCAGCTCCCCAGCAGATTAATACTGTAGACTATCCACTAAAAATTAAGAAGGATATTTTTTTCCTTTGAATTACAGAGTTCATCAGCATGCCTCCACATAGTATCTGTATTAGTGCCCYGAAGAAAAGAAGTACTTTGCAAAAACGTAGTACCTGAAGAGCTATATGAGTCTGTCTCTAAAAGAATCTGGCAAGAGTTAAAGAAGGTCATTGTATCATTTTTACAGCTTCCCAAGTGAAAAGTATCTTCATCCTGAAAAACTTCCTAAGGCTGCATATCCAAAGGCACCTGGAGACCTACACTATATTCTAGATACTAATTTAAGAAATCCAAACAGACTTTAATACACAGAAGAAAATAAACTATCCTATCATAGGCATATTTCTTTGCCCCAGGGCTGTGAAAAGCAAGAAATTCCAAGTTAAAAACTAAACTACATCAATTGCTAGACTGAGATAAATAAAATCAGCTATGTATTGACCTATTCTCATGCACAGCAGAAGCCAAGAAAACTGAAGGTGGGGAACTGTGCACTAGTCTGCAGACTAAATGAGAAAGTTGCTACGGGTGAACAAGAAAAAGCACAAATTAAGTCTAGATATGTCTTATTTATTATAGTAGAGCCTGCCAAGAATTACTAGTTGAATACAGGGACTAAAAAGTTGGAGAAATAACAGTAAGTCATTCAGGGTAGAAGAAATTTGTATAACTTGTTACATAATATACTTCATAAAAGTTGGTACTCTGGGAAACCCATGGATGCTACCAAAAGCTGTTAGAAGTAGCTTTTCATGACTCCTAATGAGGTCAAAGTTTAATATGAAATGTGCTAAAGCAATCCAATATTGGAAAAGGATATTTAAATTTAAAATCCCCAAAATGTATTTTCATGAACTAGAGTTAATGGTTGGGGTGCTGCCCTTCTTGGGCTTTGTTTCTCCAGAAACCACTAAGCTAAGAAGAAGGCTGTAAGAACTGGAAGAAAAAATCCTTTAAAACAGTAGATGCCATCTCATTTTCTGTTAGGACCCTGGAACCCTGCTGAACTTGGATAATCTGGATCCTGCAAATTATCATGGCCAGACTAGACCAAAGGTGAAAAAAATGACATAACCATTATTACAATGTATTCTACGGATAGTGCTGTATATAAGAACCTTCATGTTAAGGCGAGGCAGACATAAATGATGTAATAATAATTAACTATCTGTAATGAATTTATACTTTTTGTAGAAGAGAGAGATTGCAAAACAATCTCTGCTACCACATGATTCTGATCATTCATAGTCTAAGGTGAGGACCTCTTTGAACAAAATGAAAACAATAACTTCTTATTAGTGGATTGCTGTGTGGGCTGTTTTTTGACTGAGCTATTGTGCAATGCATTGGTAACAACATATTAGTATGGTATAAATAAAAATTTGGTCACCAAAGATTTCTGAAAGAGTTTATCTATAAATTATAGCTGATAATTTGTCAAGGGTTCGTTTTCAGTAATTCTCTTCCATACACATTTTTAAATATATCACTGAGGTGCTGACTTCTGCCCACCCATCTAACTAATAGAAAAGTCAAATAAATACTAATAAAAAACAATAATAATAAACAAAAATATAGAAGATCAGGTACCTTCACATTTAGAAAAGTTAAAATATTCAACACATTTTACAGATCTTTAAGACTACTGTGCCAACACCTACTATACTTCTTAAACCAAAACCAGTTTACCTTGAAGTAGTTAAAAAGAGCCAGAAAAAAATAAACAGAAGAAATACTTCAATATGGATATCAGACAGCTACCCCCACTGGAAGTGGAACAGTGTGTCAGAATATTAAAACAAAGTCACTGGCAAATCTCCAAGATAACAGCTGGACCATACCCAGCAAAGTCATACATCATAACACAACCTCTGTAGGAACAGATACAATCTAAATAAAACTGAAAATGAGGCTGATTCTCTTCTTGGGAAGATCTAGAAAGTTAGCCAGCATCACACTGCTCCTGATGATGAGTCAAGCCACTATGCTATGTGCTTTCTGCRTCCATGGGGCAAGTCCTTAGAATATTTCACATAAACCTCAAGAAATGGGGTGTCCTTGTGCAAGCAACCTCTTCCACAAATCTTTGTATTGTGCAGCAGGGCCTTCCTATTGCTTTGTCAGCTCCTGTTTATCTGTACTATACAAATAGGTGATCACCTCACTGTTGCAGATTCACACTGCCTTTCACCATCCACACTGACCACATTATGTCAAATAATGTTAAAATGTTAAAACAAGAGGCCATTTATGAGACTGGGAAAACTCAAGAAGGGTAGGCATCCCCTCACACCTCTAACTAAAGAAAAGCAAAATCCAGCATGGTAATATCCCTCTTTATCCCACCTCCAGTCTTTATTCACAGTGAAAGGCATGAATTCTGCCGTGCATCTCCAGTGGGATGTTAATGCCACATCCGCTGAGTGGAGAAATGAATATAATCCTTGTTGCAGACAAAAGAATAGAGACATCTCAAGCACTCAAAAGTACCACAGATACTAGAACATTCAAGCCCATTCTTTGGGGGCAGCATGTTGTGGAAGAGATTGCATTTATTCTTCAGAAAGAAGAAGGACAGCTATCACTCCTGAAGAGCTGAGAGAGCAGTAGAGTTGTTTCCAGCGCTCCAATTTTCTACCTCAGCTACAGGTACAAATACCACAAGTACCCACTCTCTGTGCTTGTGACATGGTCCACAGAAGCAGCCTGGGAAGGAGAATGAGGGCTCTCAACAAACCTGCTCCGTCCCATGCCTCCACCTCCAATACTTGAGTGAATGGCTGGCCACAAACCCAAGAGGAATCTGCAGAGGAATTGGCACTGCTGCAGCTGCTGTTCCTGGTCCAGAATGAAGCTTCCGGGCTTTTTCTTTTGTTTTCCRGAGGGAAAAAGCAGGACAATGGTGAGGTCAAAAGAGCAGCGAGGGAGGAGTTGTGACCATGTGCTAAAGGAGAGTGCATTCAGCAACCTGGCAACGAGGAACAACCAGATCTAATCTGTTAGGGAGTAATAAAATACTAAACTTTTTGGTTTATTTCCAGTTTTATTCATGGACTGCACTAATTCTTTTGGAGCCCAGCTTTCTGTTACAGTGTTTAGTTGAGGAAAAACTCAGGCTGGAGATAAAAAAGTCCCTACAGTGAACAGGGACTGACCTTCTTCAGGTAAGGGAGAAGGTAGTGTTGCTGGTGGGCAGAAAGTATTGAGACCCACATTCATGGTGCCATAACATATCCATTTGGCACTATATGTTTGTACACTGCATTTTCAGCATAAAAACAGTATTTTATATTTTTCATTTCTGGTACTGAGAAAAGTCCATTCACTTCTTTGTGTAAAGTTTAGGAATTTAGATGAGAATCCGTACAGTCAGTATTATTGCTTTATCAGTGCAATCAGCCAATTTGGTAAGTATATTAAATGGCTGATGGTCCCCTTTCCATCTTAGTGAGAAATTTTTTCCTTGAAGATTTTTTTTTAATATTGGTGAACAAGTCTGTTAGCCAGTAGCCATTGCCAAAGACTTGTTTCCTTACTAAAAATCTTACCTGGACCTCAGCCATGTTTCTTCCCTGCTACTCTCATTTTTCTGAAACCCTCTTGCTCTCTTAGCTTCCTCTTTCTCTTCTGCAAATACAGCTGACAAGAGAGGAAAGCTCTCTCTCCTTAAAGAATATGTACAACTCCATCCTGTTTACTCCAGTTCAGATTGACCTCCTGGTCAAAACCACAGAGGTGCATCATTTTATCACAATAAATTACAGCCCCTTTAAACAATGAAACTTGAGTTGAAATGTTTCTGCTCAGTATAAAAGGACATAAGGGCACCTAAAAAAAGCAATAAACAAACATTAACTAATTAATTCTTATAAAATTCCTATGCTACAGGGAAGTAGAAATGATTTAATCAAACTGAGAAAACAGATGCATCTCCTGACATCTTGAAAATACATCATTTTAGGTATCTTACATTAAAAAAGTAAAGACATTTACATTAACTCCCTCAACCTTGCTGGTAAGTCTTTATATTCAGGAATGAAACCTTTTGGTCATTATCCATGAATCATTTTGTCACCCCTGAATTTAGTAAACAAGATCTTTATCTCTGTTGGTCAGATGGCCTACTTTCAGAGTGGGAAAGCAAGAGCAATGTCCCTATGATGTAAAATAAAACTACTGCAAAAATTGCTAGCTGTGTCCTTTCTAGTTTCTACGTGGCTTTTGAAACTCAATTGAGATTGAAAAGTTGTGTAAGAATACTTCTGAAAAATGAAGAAACTGCCTTCCCTGAAGCATTTCAGATTAATGGCACTCCTGATTTTCTCTTTGTAACCAGAAGCATTGATCAGCTTTGATTCACGTAAGGATAATCTTCTGGTGTGCTTCTCTCTGTGATGTGATGGATTTAATTTAATTTCCCAAAACTCAGTATGTTTCTTTTGCTAGGAGAAGCTTATTTCTTGATTTTTATTATTTTCCTCCAAATTATACACATTTCCTGTGTTCACCCATCAAATAACTTTTGCAGCAATACATGCCACATTCTGGGTTCACAGTCTGTGTGCTGAGATCACGGACAGGTCTGGGACATGGATACAATTTTCTTTTTACTCTCTGACACCAGATGGGAAGAAGGTCCTGAATCATTTTTCTCATACAGCATAGGGTCATAGTCTGGAAAAAGCAAGGATCACCACTGAATAATGTAATGACCAGAGGGCATGTATAACACTGCTGTCAAAAATGAGGCTACAGTTCATAATATGCTGTCTTTAATGATGAAGCACATTTAAAAATTTCTCATCCCAAACAACTCCTTCTGGCCCCTTCAACTTGTTGTAAATCAGATCACCAAAAAGAAATAACACTCTCAGAAAAATGGGGCTTGCAGTGGAAGACAGTACTTCAGAACACAATGATGCATCATGAACACCAAACAATTGTAATGCCACACCAAACAGGCAGCAAACAACAATGGTATTAATGTGCATGCATGGAAGGGGTAATTTCTTAAGCCTATTTCACCTTTCATGATTTTATCGTGGTTGYACTGCTTGAAAAACTGTGTGCCCAAATGAGGTGTCTCATGAAGTTTGAAAATGACTCTGATATTTACTATACTGAGAATTATGATGAGCCCAAGTGGTGGTGACCTTATTAAACTGTTAGAAAGCATACATCATCCACATAAGCTAGTAGTATTTCTCYGTGCTTCTAACAAAACATACACATACCGGATCCAAAGTTCTCCCTTTATGGCAGATTTCTTTAGTGTTAACTTCACCAAAAAGACCAAGACCTCACTCATCCTACTGTTTCTGCTGAGCTTTGGTGCTCCTGGAGTTTCTTTTTGTAAGAAGTCTTTGTCTTTTTCTCAGCCTCAAGAGGCATTCAAATCCTTTTTATAACCCAGTATACTGCCAGTAAGAACTTGTTGTTCCAATAGGAAGGGAAAGAAGATGAATTCTACATCTCTGAGTATGTTCCTAAAGTATAAATCCTTTTACAATCCCCTTTGTGAAAGACTTTATACACTACTTATTAATCAAGCAAGTATAATGATGCAACTTTATTCATGTTTTCATAATATTCATAATTTCATAATAATACATTCACTTGCTTTTTGTCTGATGAAGTTTTGCTGCTGCCCGTAAGTCTTACATGAAAGCATAATAAACGTATTTCTTTGCATTCTGCCATTCTTGAGTGTCTTGTTTTAGAGAAATGTGGACAATATTTTCTAAGATTATCAGCAAGTTACCAAGTTAAAAGAGGTTAGCATAGGGCGTGAACATGTAGTGAATTTGTCATACCACTGTAACTATCTGTGTACATACTTTGCCTCTCACAAATAACATTAGCTTGCTAGTCAGCAAGAAAGGATCATCATTTACTTACTTCCAAGAAAGACAGTTAGCAGTAACGACTGAAGCAAAGAAAGCGTTCAGTAACTCTGCCTCCTCTCTATCTTTCATCACCAGGGCCCCCACCACACTCAACAGCAGGCCCATATTTTCCCTAGTCTTGCTCGTTACCAATGTATTTGAAGAAGCCCTTCTTGTTTGTTCTTGATATCCCTTGCCAGATTTAATTCCAAATGGGCCTTAGCCTTCCTCGTCACATCCCTTCATACTCTGACAATGTTCCTATATTCATCCCAAGTGGCCTGTCCCTTCTTCCACCTTCTGTACACTTTCTTTTTCTGTTTCAGTTTTGCCACAAACTCCTTGCTCATCCATACAGGTCTCCTGCCCCCTTTGCTGGACTTCTTACTCATAGGGATGCACTGCTCTTGAGTTTGGGGGAAGTGATATCAGAACTACATTATGTAAAAGAACATAAAAGCCAAAGTAGCTAGATAATCACATCAAAATAATCTCATTCTTTTCCTCAGGACTTTGTCCAAAATAATCTTTGCTCTAAAATTTTGGGATACCTTATAAAGGTCAAATAATACTCCTGCTATCAGTGAGTGGCTTTCAACAATTTCCAGTCTGTGAATCTGTAGAGCTTTTCCAGTAGATATATGTGTCACTTTAAATTTCCACATCCATGGATTATTGTATAACAAATACTGTTCATATTGCAAATCCCTAGGAAGTRATCTATGCATCTGTAGCCCACAGGGTAAAAGTACTGTCCTAATACATATAATGCATATAAGTATTCTGCAAGCGTTATGTAATACTGATCACTCATCTGGGAGTACTCTTTTATCCCATTTCATATGTTTTGGACAGTTTGACAAAGTTGCTTACTTTTCTGAAACGTTTTGTTGCATTCCAATGATCCAAATATATTCCCTCTGTGCCTCACTGAAACAGAAATTTGAATCCAACTTCAAAAAGCAGAAAAGCAAATAGGTTAATCTTTAGCAATCCCAAGAGTGCCATTTACCTTCTTCTCTATAATCCATTTTTACATGTTCTTCCACTTAATATTAGATTGGTCAAATTCATTACTGGCTGCAGTAGAAGTACACAAAAGATTTACCTGACCCCTGGATAATTAAATGTATATCATGAGCATTGGAAACAATCAAAACGCATTTGTTCTACTTGATCATAAATTAATGTTCAGCTAACATTTGTCATCTGTTCAGAGCAGCAACTTTTGCTGTTAGTCTATTGTCTGCTTGCGTATGTAACAGTACTGAGCGTTATACCTAATTCTGTCACATTTCTTCTATGTACTTATTTTGATAACAGATCAGGTTAACTAAACATAGTTAGAGGAATGCAAAAACATTTTGTAGTTCTTATTCCATATACTGTTTAGAGGTATTCAAAGAAGAGGGGGGAATGGACAAGCAAGATGAAAAAATACTTTATTCATTTTCCAGACTAATCATTTTATGACAATGTACAGCATAAAAAGGCATTAGATAATAGGAAATCTGGTTCACTCTGTCAATATTATTGAAAAATATTTATTGTATTAAAAACTAAGTGATTTATAACATTCTGGAAGATGGCAATCTCAATGTTGATGTGTTTTTCTCTAAAAGATCAGATTGTAAGGGGTGGAAGGTAGAAAAATGTTTTTACTCCATCTTTGCAATGTTGGCCTGATATAGAGCACAAGGTGAAAGATGTCATGGATGCAGTTTCTCTACATCTTAAACTTCTTTAATTCAGATCTCCTTCAGCCTCTCCCTCAACCATGTGACCATGCCCCCTGCCTTGCACTTGCAGTGTTGCTCATAAGTCATAGGATAATCTCATTCAGGAACTGATCTAGCTGAAAATTCATAGAACGAAAGAATAAATCAGGTTGGATGGGACTTTGGGAGTTCATTCAGTCAGCACTGAATTGAGACCATGTTTGCTTGGGACTCTATTCAGCTAGATCTTGAAAACCTCCAAGAACTGAGATTCTACAAAGTCTCTGGGCAAGCTGTTCCACTGCTTGGCCATCCTCATGGTAAACATTTTTTCCTTATGTGAAGTCAGAACTTCCCAGTAGGGAGGATTCCAATTCTTATGGTGAAGAAATCTTTTTGTAGATCCAGACAGTATCTGCCCTAAAGCAACTTATGCAGGTTTCCTCCAGTCCTGCTGCTATGCACCTGTGTTACTGTACTGGTAGAAGCTCTTCCTGTGGCCCATGGTGTCCTATTCCAGTCTCAGCTTGAAATCAGCTCAAGCCAGACTCTTGATACATTTACTTGCTTTCCTGAGTAGAGGGATGGACCATTTTAAAACTTGGAAGATGCTGTCTTAAAGACSTACCAGCTTTTTTGAGCTTCTTTGACCTTCTCTGACTTGCTTCCCATGGGATCCCACCTACCAGTCCCCTGAATAAGTCAAAGCCTGCACTCCTGGAGTCTGAAGTCTGTACTCAGCTGCTTGCCTGCCCTCAGGATCTTGAACTCCACTATTTCATAGCTGCTATAGCAAAGACTGCCATTTATTATCACCTTGTTAGCCAGTTTTTCCTTGTTCATGAGTAGTAGATCATTCACTCAGCAAAATGAGTGCCTCTCAGCATTTCTGCCTAATTAAATTCCTTGTTTACAGCATCAAAGCTCTCACAAATTGGAACTTAAGAAACATAAAAATACGTATTCTAGGTGAGAGTTTATCTAATCCAGTAATCTGTTTTAGAGTCTCCACCTATTTATGGCTTCAGGGTGTTACGGAGAGGTCAAATCTGGCAGCTTGATAGAGATGAGGCTGATGCAGCTCCATACCCCAAGTTCCAATCAGTAGCAAGGCTGAGAATGTAGGCACATGCACACATACATACAGTGAATGTACACACACACATATATGTACATGGTCAGCCACACACATTAACAAAGCACTCACACAAACACAAACAGCACCAGGAAAGTCCATATAGATACACACACCCATATGTACAGTGTGGATCCCTCTAGTAAGTGGGCTTAGATTTGTATTCWCCCAAGAGCTGACTCCTGGATCCCCAGTCTCCCCAGTTTCTGGCACCTGAAAATACAAACCCCCAAGGTCCGCAGTCCCACTCCAGTTGCTGGCACAGACCCCCCCTTCCTCTCCCCACACACATTGAGGATCCCTCCAGTAGTGGTCCTTGGACATGTAGTCCATCCAGTAACTGGTCCTGGATCCTCACTCTTCCCAAGTGTCTCATCCCTAGAGAGAGAGTCTCTCTCTCTCTCTCTCTCTCTCTCTCCCCCAGTTGACCACTCCCCTGCCCTGCACCCAGACACTACATTTCCTCTGACAGTTGGCCAGGGTTCCTCTGGTCTCTCCAGTAGCCAGATCCCTCTTAGTCTCACCCTTAGAGACACACATATACCTGACTCTCAGGTCACTTAATCAACTTGCCAGCTAGTCCAGTTTGATATCCACCAATGATCACACACTGATTTGCATATATTCACTTGCGCCAGTTGCTGGCCTTCTGACCCGTGGTCTGACTACAGTTCATGACGCTTTATTTCATTCACTCCAGTGTCTCCAGCTGCTGGCATCACTGCCACAAGGCTCCTATGACCCATGGTAAGAATCCAGTTACGAGCACTGAAACCTCCACACACATGCATGCACTCAGAATAGAGTTCCTCACCAATGAAAAATAGTTAGAAAAAATTTAGTATGAAGACAGGAGACACACTGTGCTGATCAGGTGCAAAGCATGGCCAGACAAGCTTAGTGACCTGCCCCTTGCTTTTTATCCCTTTATACCTCCAGTTTCCCATGTTTGCTCCTCTTCTAATAATCTAGATTTCTAGCATTCTCCATCTTTGGTTCTTCCCCTAAACATTGCATAATAAATYTTGTGCAATCTCCAAATGCTGTTCCCTTGCATCTCATAATGTGTCCCATACCCGCAGGTAGYAACTCCCTCAGACTGAATCTGTCTCCAGGGACCTGCTTCCATTGACTCTTGCTGGTTTTCACACTTAAGCAATGGGGCCAGGGGTCTCCTGGGACAACTGTGAGAGAAGCCAGACAAGGTGTCTGTTTCTCTGAGCAGGTAATTTGGGTTTCTCACCTGCTACTGTGCCTCTGCCCTCTTCTGAGCTTGTGGAGACAAGCCTGTGTGATGGGCTGAGCACTCTCCTGTGATGGGCCTGGGAGTAGCCAGGACAGAGCATTATTCAGGTTCCCCCACTTGCCACTGTCCCTCAGTGCTCCTTTGTGTGTGTGCAGATAAGCTTCTACCACATAACCTAACACAAGGTTTCCCAAACTTAAGTTATAAGTTCAGGAAAGTATTTAAGTTAAACTTAGGTTTTAATACATCTAGTAGCCTCCAGTCTATTTTCCTTCTAGCCTCAATACTATGTCCACTTTTGACATTCACAACATCTGGCTGTTAGGAGTTCCACAGTTTAAGTTCCTCTTGTGTGAAGAACCATATTTTCCTGCTTGTTCTCAATCTGCTTTCTGCTTATTTCTTTTGATGTTCATACTTCTTTAATAGGAGGATGGAGTGAACAGGTACTCCATAAGTGCCCTCTCCAGGCCTCTCATCAATCCACAGCTTTCTAGTATCTCCCCTTAGTTGACTGTTTAACAGACTGAAGAGTTCTAGCCCACTTAATCATACAGAACCTACTCCATATCTTTGATTATTAGTTTCCTATCTCTGAATCTGAGTAGTTCTTCCTATTTAACTAGGGAGATGATCTGTGGCAGGAGACAGGAGGCAGCGAACTCTTAGTTACATACAAAATGATGTCCCTTATTTTGCTGCCTATTCCTAAGAAGGTTGAAATAGAGGGTTCTTTTCTCATGCATACCATTTCATTTACAAGGTATGTCAGAAGAGCTAGGTGGAAAGCACCCTAGGTGCCTTCAGATGAATATTCGTCATTCATGGGGGGGGGGGGGGTGTAGAACTTCCTACTTCCTTTCCTCTGTTTTCTTTGCTAAGTGTATTGCTTCAGGAGCTGGGTCAGCACCTCAYCTGCCTCAGTTCACAGCCTGAACTCCTAATTTACTCTCCCATCACTTTTACTAACTGAAACAGTGGAGCAGTTCTGGAACAGATAGCAGGAGTGAAGACCTCTTAAATGGCTCTCACATGTATCACCAAGATCTACCTACAGACGCCCAAAGAGAGGGTGTTTTAAATAGTCTCCTTAGGGCTGCTTTTCCAAGTGAGAACAGCAGGATCATGAAACATTTTGGATTCTCTTCTTTAATGTTGTCATTCATAGTCCAGATCTGCATCTCCACAAAGAATTGTATGAAAAGCAAGCAACATAAGGTCAGTACTCCAGCTCTGCATTTTAGGGATATCATAAACTTCACTGTAGAATTTTACTACAGAGGTCAGATAACCTGGCTTTTCCATCCCTTTACAGCTGCTGTCATAGCCAGAACAGCAGGCAGTGAAGGCTCTTTGGAGGATAGATGTGTAAGCTTTCCACACCAGCACGAACAACACAGACACCTGTTTATTAGCATGTTGTTGAGTCATGCTCTCAATTATATGATGGGCTGTTATTTTTCAGCATGGTGCTCTGTTTTTCTTTATGCTAGGTCTTTTAGGGGCATAGTATGTCAAAGAGATGTCTTGCTGGGTGAGTTTAAACTTACAAGCGTAGGTCTTTATCCTATTATCAGCATTTCACAAACTCAGAATAAAGCTAGTGCTGTGTCAGCAGATTAGGTGTGGAGCTAAAAGGGATGATTTCTTAAATTGCAGGGTAGGAAGAAAAAATAAAATTAGTGTCACTGCCTAAGCTGAAAAAAATGAACAGCAGTTTCCTTTTCTAAAGAAGATCTCATACTTAGTACATGTCATTTTCTTGACTGTGAACATCAGCGTTAGAAAAAGAACAAAGCCATCTCATTGATGAAAATATTTAACAATTTTGTAAGACTACATGATCCATAATATTCAATTTTCTTTGTGACAAGAAATAAATGTCCTTCATAATTTTTTCCATATACTGTCAAACACAAATAAGGAATGAGGCTATCAGTAAAGGTTTCTGACAATGATAAATACACATCTATCTGACAAGCTTATGCAACACTTTTTCAATAATGCTCACAAAGATTCTCTTGCTCTGTTAAAAAARCCTCCACATTTTTTAACATAAGATACACTAAAAGAAAGGGGAAACTATGAGACAAGAAATTCTCCTTGTCTGTTTAGATTGAATTACTCTGTAAAATGGAAAAGCTTTCATTGTTCTGTAGAACAGAAGTGCAAAGCTAAAACATGYTTTTTTAAGCAACAGTCAAATGAGGGAAACAGGAAAACAAACATTTGGCAATCTCAGGAGGCATTCTGCTTGTGGAGAAGCAATGAGACTAGAATGTCTCTGAGACTATTGATGCATGACTTCTGTATCTTATTTACAACAGTGCAATACAACTATTGCCAGCATGGGCGTCAGATTACTCTTTGTTATGGAAAATGGCAGTATCAAAGTATCTTTTCACTAATCTAGCCCTATTTTGTATTAGCACTGCTTTGGGCTGATTTTCTGGTCCGGTCTGCATCATCAGAATTCAGTTCTCACCAGCTAGAGGTAGTCATTCCTAGGCTTAAAGATGTCTTTCTTTTGCAAACTGCTCAGGAATGATTCTGCTGACTTTTATATCAACCAGGATAGAAGAAAGAAAAAGGAGTTTGGGAACAAAGCATGACACAAAGGGACAAAAATTCTCAATGGCACGAATTAGGACTCCTGCTATCACTGTAACATAGCACTTCTCTTTGGTAAGGAAATAATTTTTTAGACAAATATAACAACAATTAAATCTATGTTACTTCAATAAAGCATTTGATGTGTGGTAAGTTATCATCTCATAAGAAGACAAAGAAGATAAAGACAAGACAAAGAAGAAAACAGAAGATGAAGATGACAAAGATGAAGAAGATGAAGACGATGAAGAAGCTGAAGAAGAAAACAGGAAGAAGAGGGGGGAGGTTTTCTCAATAATTCTTAAGCGGGGAACGTAGATAGGGGTGAGTTGGATTGCAGTAGAAGGAGAAAGAGGTCCTCAATGGGCAGTTAAGATCCAGTCTTAGTTCCAGTTAAGTCTTAGATCCACTTAAGATCCAGTATGAGTTACTATTTCATTATGACTTTGGAAAGAAAGAAAGTGTGTGCTAATGAAATTTGCAGATGACCTGAAACAAGGTTTTATTAAAATAGAGGCAGACCAGAATATAGAAACAATTGGATAAAYTCAGAGATTGGAATGGGGTGAAATTAGAAACTAATGCGCAGGCAGCCACAATTTGGAAGCTCATCAGTTAGAAATATTAGTCAATTACGGCATAATTATGTAGCCCTGAAAAAAAGGCACATATGATCCTGGGATGGATATTATAAAGTATATCTAGATATGCAGTACTAATGTGATGGTGCATAACAGCTGGGCCTCTGTGTACAGTTTTGTGTCATTTCCAAACTGAAACAGGCAGAAGCAAGAACTGTTAGGGTTATCAAGAAAATGCAGAGCCTATTTTCTTAGAGGAGACTATGATGGTTGAAGTGGCCAATCAGAGCTATCAGGAGGCTTTCTGCTGCTGCTTCCTCTGTGCAGGCGGGGTGCAGTTTGCACCAAGTGTTTCTTCACATCTCTACATATAGATATGCCAAGTAAAATAGCTACTCTCCCCAAGTAYGTTTTGGTGTACAGACATTCAGGTGTTATATACACAGATTGACTGACTGGGAGTCACTTACGAGCTACTTAAGGAGATGTAATGTACCCCAACTTTTTCAGTTTATCTGGGATTCATAGCTCACACTTGGAAATTTAAGAATGAATAAAAATACAAAAGGTTAAAACTGTTGTTTGTTCAAGTTAGAAATAAGTCTATCAGAACAAACAAACAAAACGTTGATAATACATGATGCTAGACTATACTTAATAATAACATTCCTTCTTAGTTGTTTTGGCTGTCTTTTGCATAGCTCAATGCTATGTCTCAGGGAGTAATTCATATTCCATCATCTGAACTCTTTTTCAGAGAAATTAAACTTGACTCTGTGTTATAGCCTTGCAAAGCACCACCCAAAGGTTCCTTCCAATTTGCCGAGAGGGAATCTTTTGAATTTTCAAATAAATTATTAGGAGTATGATGCTTTTTAAACCTATTTTAGGAAAATTACTGCACTGTAGACTTTTAAAAGCTGTTCAGGGTTGTTTCAATGCTTAGTAAATATTTAGAGATTTTTAGGACTATGTTACCTTTGCTATTCAAAGGATTCTTTGGGATATGGACTGTTCTGTTTGATCAGGAGGACAAAYGAAATACAACTTTCACTGGTCCTTCCTTTTTAGACACATATAACCTGTAAAACTCTTCCTTCACAGTGCAGGAACCTATAAACTGTATGTCATATGAGATATTGACTGTAGGGAAACCATGTTACTCTTACAGTTCATGAAATATAGCAAACTAGGGAGTTTTTAGATACTAGAAAATCCACAGTCCTAACAACAAGCCTAGCAAAAGGGCACTTAAATTAAGTTGACTTCCACTCCATTTGTTGTCATTTTCAGGAGTTCATTACATCACAAAAGCTAAAAGAGTTTGATATGTTCAAACCAGTAATATAATAGTTGCAAAAAGATATTACTGCTTTCTGTAAGTACAGGGCAATGAATGCTAAGCAGGTAGAAGAACTATTCAAACTGAGAGACAATATTGGCACAAGAACAGATAAGTATTAACTACCTATGGAAATCTGAAGTTTTGCCACCAGCAGTGAATGATGTAACGGTAAGCCTTGAGGTAACAGTGAGGTCAAAACTTTAGCAGTTGAAGCTAAACTTAAGCTCTGTAAATTCATGGGATATTTTTGGTATTGTTTATATTTAATAACAAAGGAAAGTGTCCCTACTGCAATGTGGCTGTGGATAATCCTAGTCTGTTCTGACAGTGAGTTGTTCCATCCTCTTGTAGCCACTACTCTTCACTGTGTCTACCAGTGGAGAATCAAAGCAAACAGCTTTGATGGTACATTTCAGCATGCTTCCCTTTAAAGTCTATTTTGAACAACTACAAAACCTGCTGACTCATCTGGAAACTATTCATAAAAACATCTAATTTTTGCAGGTATAGTGAAGATAGGATCATCCTTTTCATAAATCAGCTTAAGGCAATTACAAATCATCAMAAGTTTTGCAGTTTCCTGTCCCCAGGCAAATCCACAGAGATGTGGCCAATTTATGAACTAATGTTATTTGCACATACACAGCAGAATTTGATCTGCTTGCTAATTTTCTGAACATCCCAGTTTCATTACATGCATTTTCAAACTCCATTGAAAGGCTCACAGCTATTTACTTATTCTATCCATAAAGACAATCTACTATAGGAATGGTCCTGAATCTAAGGAAATGCTAACTCAACGACAAGATTCTTACTAATTTCAGTGGGACCAGAGTTTCACTTTGAGAGATTAAATGCTACCTCTTCAGTTGTTTCAACTTCTTACCTTTCTGCACTTCAGAACTCTTATCAAGCACGAGCTTATCTCTGATGGTGTTGAGAACAGAATCTCTCTGACATGGTACCTTTAAATCTCCATCACCTCCTCTTCCAGAATTGGTTTCAGACCAATGGTGTTTATAGCCACTGCATTAAGACTGGACTCCCCTTTCCTTGAGCCAGTGTTGAGAACCTTGGAAATAATATTTCATTACTGCATAACATATATCTATGTAACTTACTGACAGAAGTGTAAAGTACAACTAAGTACACATATACACATACACACATACATATGTGTATACACACACAGACATATGCTCATCAGTCATTTTGTTCACATAGTGAATAGACATGCGAAAGGAAATCTGATACAGAGTCAGAAGATGAAACTACTAAGAGATTTGCTCCAAACATGTCATAGAGCTAGGGTCATATTTATGTTTTAGAAATCAAACAGATTTTAGCAATGCTAAAACATTATATATTTAGATTTAGATATCTTTG
Organism: Rhea americana; assembly: GCF_003343005.1. Classification (NCBI taxonomy): domain Eukaryota; kingdom Metazoa; phylum Chordata; class Aves; order Rheiformes; family Rheidae; genus Rhea; species Rhea americana. The sequence continues at coordinate 275,309 of NW_028186497.1, forward strand.
TTAATATTGATATAGCCATCTACTAAGTAGACTCCTAGGGGACAAGATTTAAGATTTCAGCCTGTCCATGAAAATGAGAATAAGCTTAATGGACCAGATCAAAGCCTATTGAGATAAGCATTCTCTCTCCCACAGCAGATGCCTAAAGAAAGAATGTGCAGCTCTGAGATTTACTTAAGTAGAGGTGGTTTTTGTATTTTTAATAGTCCTAAAATGGATTTAATGAATTTGCTCAATTTGTTGCTAGAACACGTTAGCCTTTGAATTTTAAATTCTTGTTTAAAATTCTGGTTTGGTAACATAGTGCACTGTAAGGGGTACGCAGGCTGATCACTGTAAATCATACCAGGTACCACGACTAATGTGAGTGTGGATAGTACCAGGTACTGTGACTAGTGTGAGTGTGTATAACCTGGGAACCAAAGGGGCACCTGTTGGCTGATAAAGCTGCCCATTGCGAAAGAATAGTAGTCATAGAATCATAGACCTAGCAGTCAAAGACTTGGGTGGTGTGAGTACAGTTCTGAGAGAGAGAGTGAGCAAGTGTGCAGGAGTGTGCAGGAGCATGATCACACTGGCTGCAGGGAGTAATGAAAATTTAAATTCTGGTGTTACTGGAAAAAGGGTATATTGTAAGGAAGTGCACTGCCTGATCAGCATAAGACACACTTTTCAGGAACTCAATATGGGAAATAATATTTCGGCAAAAAAAAGAGGATGCCCTTAGCCAAAATTTTGCAAAACTGGAGTGAGAGTGATGGCACCAAGATCCTAAGAAAAAAAAATTGATCCAACTATGTCAGGAGGATTGGCCGTTCCTGAGCAAGGATGGTAGCCCAGTAGAATGCCCCCGCAGGGAACATTTGATCATCASGAGTTAACCTTCCTGTGTCACCATTTGGAGGATAGTTTTCCAGACAAACTGATTACTTGTATGCATGGGCTAGGTGAAAAGAGGCACCTAGGTAAGGGGAAAAAATTCCTCTCAAAATACTGTGAATATATAATCTGCTAAAATGCTTGTGGCCAACTGAAGCATTCCAGAAACAAGATAACAGCAAAAGGAGGGAACATACTTCAACTCCTCCAGCACCAGCTCTCAGAAAGAGGGAGACAATCCCTTCCTCTCTGAGCGAGAAACTGCAGAGCATAAAAAAAAAAAAAAAAAAAAAAAAAAAGTAATTCTTGGATGGCAATTGGGTCTACCTGTCCAGCAAGTGGAGGCTTATCAGCAGAAAAGTGATAATGGCCCATATCTTTTGATTCCAGTTGGTCAAGGACAATTGCTGAAATTTTTCACAGATACAGGAGCACTGATTTCAGTACTAACACAACAAAATGCCAAGAAGCTGGGTGTGCAACCTGGACGACAYAGAGTTAAAATTACTGGTGTGAACAGAGCAAGTGTTGTGTGCCAAACTGTCAAGGTTAATTTATGGTTCCAGAGCAAGAGGTGCATGTCAACTACTCGTTTTGCAGTTAAAGATCACAATGAAAATACTACAGGTTTCAAGGTTTAAAATGGACGAACCTGGCACCTGCCGAATGGCAGTGTGTGGTCCTTCCGCTCAAACATCAACCCCAACCCTGGCAGAAAGATGAAGGCTACAGTGCATGTAATTTCCACAGCCCCTGCACTCCCTGATTTAAAAATTACCAACATACTGCAATATCTGATTCCTGCTGCAGCACGAAATGGAATTTCTGAAGTCATAGCTGGTTGAGAAAAAYGACAAATTATCTCCAGAACTCGCTCCCCGTTTAACTCTCCTGTCTGGCCAGTTCAGAATCCAGACAAGAGGTTTGACAACTGATTATCAGCATCTGAATGCTAATATAGGCCTGCTAACAGCTGCTGTACCAAATATTGCAAACTCAACAGCTATTTTGCAAGCAGMTGGACATCCATGGATGGTGGCACTAGATGTARAAGATATGTTCTTTATGGTTCCCTTGAAGTAGGAGGATAAAAAGAAGTTTGCCTTTACTTGGAAGGGACAACGATTAACTTGGACTAGACTACCAAAGGGATTTACCGGGTCTCCAACTATTTTTTTTTACATATACTTAAAAATGACCTTGCAGATATTGAACTTCCAGGATGTTCAGTATTAATATGTCTATCATTTGTTATTAGCAAGTAAAGATTATAAGATATTTAAAAGACACTGTTTCTCTATGTAATGCTCTTGCAGAGAAAGGGCACTGAGCATCCCCATTCAAGCTTCAATTGTGTCAATGCGAGGTAAAATATTTGGGTTTATTTTCAAAGAAGGACACAGGTTAATTGATCTAGAACAAGTAAAGACAATTCTTTACATACCTTTACCTATAACAAAAAAGCAATTTAGGAGATTTTTAGGAGCTATAGGATTTTGCCAGCCATGGATTCCTGAGTTGGGAGAACTTACCAAACCTTTGGTCCAGGCAACAAAAAAGAAGAAAAAATAAATTTGGCTTGGTGTCCAGAAAAAGAGAAAGTTTTCATATCTATAAAAAGGACATTGGTTTTAGCCCAGCCTCTAGGACTACCAGATTATGGTAAGCCGTTTGAATTATTCATTCATGAACAATAGGGGGTAGCAAGTGGAGTACTCACCCAAAAACTAGGTTCTCACCATAAGCCAGTGGCTTATTACTCCACTCTGCTAGATGCAGTAACCAAAGGCACTCCAGGTTGCATCAGTGATAGCAGCAACTGCAGCCCTTATTGAAAAAGCATAACCTGTAGTTTTGGGTTACCCAACGATTATGTATGTGTCACATGAAGTAGAACTGTTAATGAAGCAATATGCTACTCAAGCACCATCCCCACAGAGAACCCACCACTATGAACTAATGGTACTATGTGCAGACAATGTGACCTTAAAGAGATGCGATATCGTAAAGCTAGTGTCGCTATTGCCCCCATCTGAAGATAGAGAGCCTCATCATTCCTGTGACTGTCAGTCTGAGCAAGTTGTGGGAGGATCTTAAAGATGAATCTTTGGGAAACTCAGACTTAGTTCTGTTTACACATGGACTGTCCTATTATTCAGATGGAAGATGCCATTCGGGTTATGCTGTCTCCAACCTCTTTGAGGTATGGGAGGCTAATACTTCATCTCCGTCTGTAAGCGCCCAAGGAGCAGTATTAATAGTATTAACCCATGCAGGAAAGATAGGTAAGAACCAGTGAGTAAATGTATACACCAACTCTAAATATGCATTCAGAGTATGGCATGCAATGGGAATGCTGTGGAAAGAAYGGAGATTCCTCATATCTGCAAGGAAAACAATCACTAATGGACAAGAAGTACAGGAATTATTAAAGGCTATAAAATTCCCCAAATAWATTGCAGTTATTTACTGTCCTGCTTATACAGAAGAAGCCTCTGATATAGCTAAAGGAAATGACTTGGCAGACAAGGCAGCTAAAGCTGCTGCTAGATAGCTTTTCCTTGTAGCCACTGCAGATCTGGTATAAAAATGGCCAGATGTATTGAATCCAGCAGAAATTCATGAAGATATCCCACAGAAGGAGAACGAGAAGTGGAAAAAGTGGGAAGTGGTTCAAGATGAAAARGGAATTTGGATTATTGGGCGTAAGCCCATCCTTCCCTTAAGGTATTTACTTTCTATGGTTAGGTGGACATGGAGGAACATCGACTGTTGCCTCAATATTCTACAAACCTGGGCAGCTCCAGGAGCTTATGTTGTGATGAAACACATAATAACAACCTGCCCAACTTGCCAAAAATGTAATGATACTCATCCAAAGATTAACAGAGGAGACCACCTATGGACTTATTTTCCATTCTAGCATCTACAAATTGACTATGCTGACATGCCAGCAGCAGGATTTAAACATCTTGTGATAGCTGATCAAGTAAGYGGATGGGTGGAAGCCTCTCCTATCTGCAAAGCAATACAGTTGCAGTGATTAAGGCCTTGTTAAAAGAAATTGTCCCTAGGTATGGAGTATCAGAGATTATACATTTAGATAGGGCTTTTCACTTTTCAGCAGGAATTTTAGGGAAATTATATCAAACGGCAGGAAACCATAGAGCATGACACACACCTTATCATCCCCAGTCTTTAGGGCAAATTGAGAGAATGAATAGAACTATTAAAAAGAAGTTAGCATCGGTATGTGCACAGACAGGTCTCAAATGACCTAACGCCTTAAATTTAGTGCTGTGGGAAATTAAACAACTCCTGGACAACTGGTAGGATTATCCCCAACAGAAGTCTTATTTGAGCATCAGTTGGCTATAGCAGGAACTTATACTCCAGCAAAGACCAGCCTCTTGGATAGAATGAACATTTGATCAAGTATGTACTAGCCTTACACATTTTTGTGATGCTTGGAAACAAGCCCAGTGGTCTCAGGCAGTAACTGTGGGTATTAGGGTCCATCACATCCAACTTGGGGATAAAGTCATGATTAAAGTATATTCTAGAAAGACCCAAAATGGGAGGCCCTTATATGGTATTATTATTTTGCTGTAAAGGTATTGGGAAGAGAGGCCTGGCTCCACAACTCACACACCAAATATCCCTGAATTGATGAGCCATAACAGACCACTAGGACATTACCAACCTATTCTCTGAAGGCTGAAGCCTTGTGAATTTCCAAAAGTTAGGAGAATACCAAGTACTGCAATTGCTTCCTTTCCAGGCCTACCTGGACCAGAGAAATTCCAGGTGCATGGCCTAGTAAACCTCGGACAATTGATAAAAAGCTCATCCTGCCTGGTGTACCCATCATACAATTAACTGTGGAAATTCTTGCTCTAGGGAGAAAGATCTGAGGTTCCACTGTAAGGGTTGAGTTTGATTGTCTTGTTACTTGTGTTGCCCATGCCAMCCACGTATCTGTGATTTATGTTTTAGTGGACATTGGAGGAATAATCCCCAGGGTTGGAGTTGGGGCAGTGTAACTCCTRGGAAGAAAAAAAAATGAGCAACAACCCCCCTGCCGCCAGCAGAACATATTAATTAATGTTGCAGCTGCTAACTGCATCAAACATTAAGGGTACTTGAAATTCCCCTTGTACAATTTGAAACTGAAGAAAGATGAATTAATTTTACCCTTTTCAGACTGTATCAGAAATACTGATTAGTATGAAGGAGGCTCAAAATCTCTGGTTATGAAATTCAACATTCCAGATAGAGCAGAGTTTGGCACTCACAACAAATTAGTCATTATGTTGGGTATGTACTCATTTACTAGTATCAATGGATAAAGGGATATCTATATATGCAACCCCACTGCATTTTAATTCCTCATTACCAAACCAACTGAATTTTAGCAAAAGCCCCCCAAGTCTTCCAATCCCTATGCCCATTCATGTTCATCCTATCTATTGAGAAAATCTGACATGTTTACATTTAATAAATAGGACAGCTCAAGGATATTAAGGTCCATATGTTGCAGCTTTGGACAAAGTAACTGACTGCAACAGCTCTATTACTATGCAAACCACAATCCAAGCCATCATCGCTAAGTATGGAAAGTCTCTGAGATTTACTCATCTCGGCCAGTGGCCGGCATCTGCTGGGTTAGGCTGGTATTGGCTTTGTGGGGATAGGGCTTACAGAGTCCTTCTCCCAGGGTGGTGGGGAACCTGTATCACTTCTGCAACAACTGTCCAGGAACACTGGAAACCTTAAGGGTGGTTAAGGCCCCAAACTCTCTTGGTTAGCACACGCATGAAGTGAACTAATAACACACTGGTGGAATGTCCTACAGGATTCCACTCCTTTGTTAGGGCGGTATTCCCCTTAGGAGTAGCAGCGTTAGAGAGAGCATATGGTAAACATAGAAATCCTAGAAAATGCCACTGCAGATGCGCTAGAAGGATTACAGGCTGAAATGAATCAAACAGCAAATGTAACTATGGAAAACAGGTTAGCCCTAGATATTCTGTTAGCCTCCTAAAAAGGGGTATGTGCCCTGATAATCACAGCTGTTGTATATATAAGGACCAGGAACAACATGTAAAACCAGATATAAATAGGATATGGGAGTAAACTCATTTATTCCACCAAATCTCTCAGGATCAGACTACAGGTGATGGGCTGGAAATAATATTTTCTAAATGGGGAATAACCTCTTGAATAAGCAGTATGTTGAGCACATTAATACAAATCATTATGCCTACTGTAATTATCTTTCTAATTGTTTGTTGTGTTTTAACTTCTGTACAAGAATACCTGCAAAATATAATACGCTTYGTACAAGGCAAGCTTTAACATGGGGATAGTTTAGACCACTTAAACACGCAGGTACGCCAACAAAACAAAAAAGGGGGGATTGCAGAGAGAAATAAGCAGATTAGCATTAATCGGCACCAACAGGAAGATGGACTTTAACTGAGGACACAAATGAAAGAAAGAAAGTAACTACAAGATTCCAGAGGACAAGATAAGGAAGTAAAAGAGCCAGGCCAGGCAACTATGCAGGAAATACGTAACCACAAACACTGGTTCTGAGAGAGTAAAAGAGTCAGCGACAACCATGCAGAAGTGAGGTAAGAAGTAAAGAACACACCTGGAAACTACAGAAAGGACCAACCAGGAGCTAGAAGACCCCAAACTCTAATATTATGATTGGTTCAGAACTACATGGTAGATACTAGACTGGAAGGGTATTTAATTACCCAGGGATTTGTTCAAATATCTCTTTTTGGAGGCACTCAGCTCAAGCTGTAATTACTACATGTGTGCCATTAAAACTTGTTTTGCTTTGATTTGGCTTTGAAACTCTGGCTCAGTGGAAATTTAGGGYCGGACCCTGTTATAGTGGCTGTCGAGCCTAATTTTCCGTAACAGTCTGCTTGTTTCATTCAATGCCTGCTGCTTCTCATATGGAACACAACAGTCCACATTTGCTTTCTCCATACTGCTTGTAATTCGGGCGACCTCTGGGACATCTTCCTTCTGCCATTTCTTTCCCAAGATGWAAAGTCCTTGTGTAAACAGTTATTTCTCACACAAAAACCATGTGATATCTTCATTTTGCTTCTCTATTTTCTTTGCAGTTCTGCTCACAGCACATTTACATTTAGGAACAGCACTGATTTATATAATGGTATAGCAATGTTTTTGGTCTTGTCCTGTGCTTCTGAGTTGTGTAGATTGTGTAACAGTCGTGAAGCACGACTTTGCTTTAAAAAGGTATGTTGATTCTTTCTCATTGTAAATCTACTTGTGCTGTCTAATTTATTATAAATTTTATCAATTCTCCTAGGGTAGACAGCAAGTTTTCTAGCTTTTAGTTCCCTCCAGGTTTTGCTACACACCAACCTCTAGCACTACAGCTCCTAAAGTGCTTTTACTAAGGGTCAACTTAGATATTCAAGAGTTCAGTTGCCTTCAGGTAATTTTGAACTCTTGGGTAAACACCATCTGGTCTTGCTCATTTGTTAATACTCCTCTTGTTGGCTTGTTTAGTGTTTTTTTTTCCCCTCATGATACTGCAGTTTGAGCTGCCACAGACTTCAGCAGACAGCRATTAGATTCTCTGATGCACCTTTCTACAAAAAAATTCTTTGGTGAGGCCTCCAGAGGATTCTCCACAGTAAACAGGATCACAAAGTATTAACTTATCATTTACTTTTCAAAACCGTATTTTCAGTAGCATCCAGCTGACCTAAGACTCCTCTCACACGCACAAACCAACTCCACCGGAGCTGGACAAAACAAACGCATTTCTAAAAAGGTTATCGGGGAGTGAGAGGTAATTGTTGTTGCTGACTTCGGTATCCGCTGGAGCAGTGATACTTCACCATCGTKCTCCACACCGCCCCCTCAGCGCACCCACCCCCCACACGCGCCGCCACCGCCCGCCACGGCCGCTCAACGGCCGCAGGCACAGCTGGCCCCGCCTCTCCGCTACGCCGCCGCGGCGCGCAGGGGGCCGGGCGCAGAGCGCAGGCGCGGGCGGCGGCGTGCGGGCGGCCGGGCGCAGAGCGCAGGCGCGGGCGGCGGCGTGCGGAGGCGGGTTTGAACAGTGGCGGGTGCGGGCTGCGGAGCGGAGCCGCTTGGTCCTGCGCCGCGCCGCCAATGGAGCCTGTCCTAAAAGGTACCGGCCTGTGCGCCGTGCGCGGGCATGGCCGGCGGCCCGGAGCGCATCCCGGCCGGCCGGGCGGAGAGGAAGGGGCCGCCCTTCTCCCGGGCAGCCGCGGCGCTGCAGCGGGCCCGTTTCCCAGCGCCGCCTCGCCCGGTCCCCGGCCGTTCTCCCGCTGTCCCCGGCAGAGAGCGGCCCGGCCGGGCCGGGTCTGCCCCCGGGACCCACCTCGGGGTGGCGGCTCCCCTCCTTCCCCGTCCGGCCCTCTCCCGGCCTCCAGCGCGGGTTTGGTCGCCTCGTGGCTCTGCGGGGCGAGCGGGGGGCGGCCGGAAAGCGGCGGCGGGAGCGCGCCCAGCCCCGTCTGCCGCCACGCGGCCCGGCGCGGCGGTGCTGCGCCCTGGCTGCCCTCGCTTCGTCCCTGCCTCGGGCCCCCGCAGCCTCCTCAGGAGGCCTCCTTAGGTTGCCCTCACTATCACTGCCTTCTTCGAGGTCTCTCAGCATAAGTAGCTCTCTTAAAAGAACCTGGCTCTTCCCTTCCAGAGCTGCGTGTTCTTTTTTTTGTTTGTTTGTTTTTTTTWAAAAAACCAACTCCCACTCCTTCCAAGCCCCTTTTCATCTTCATTTTTCATCTACTTTACCAGAACTGCAAGGTGTCCTGCCTGTCTTCTGTAGGAGTGGTTCTAATTTGCTAAGCTTGGCTAGTTAGAGTGCAAAATGTGCCTTTTAGCCTTCCTTTTATTCCCTCTTGTTTTTTGTTTTTTATTCTTTTTACCTTTTATACTAGGTATGCATATTCCTCCAAGTTCCTTCTTAGAACTTTTCAGATATTTTCCAGTCTTTTTCTACCAGACCTATAACAGTAAGAGTTATAAAAATATTTGATATGAGAAGAAGTTACTGTTTTTCYTTCTTTTCCTAGTATGCATACAACATTTTTTCACAATAGAGCAGCCAAGGAAAGTAAAACAACTCTAAAAGCTGCCTTTGTCCAGTAGTAAAATGAATACAATTAAAAAGGGAGAATTGGTAGTAGACTTGTTCAAAGTTCCCATGTGTATCTGAAGTCACAATGCTGATAATAATGATTTTTTTTTCTCTGGCTAAGACAAGGAAGTGCTCAATGTATCTTGTTTCTCTTATGTGGTAAAATTACCTAGCAATTATAGCAGGCTAATTAATAACATGTTAGTCTTTATAAAAGTACTTCTACTATTTCAGCATTATTCTGTCCTGTATTTAGAAAGGAGGCAGATGATGCTACATCCGTACTTTCAATTCATTATTAACTAAGATACATAAACAATGTTTGCTGAAGATGATGCTTCAACTGGCATTTTCAATTTCGTTCATTAGTTCTGAGAGTTGTCTGGCCAGCAGTTTATTTAAAGTTATTCGTGGTGCACTAATGGCCTTACAGTTATCTGGAATTATCCTGATGAGTCACTATTCAAAGAAGAAATTTTTTGACTAGGATAGCTGTACATCTTTTAGTCTACTGCCCATCCTAAATATAGCTAATGAGGGAATTGCTGTGAGTTTAATTTGTTCGTCCCTCCCTGTCAATACATCTGCATTGTTTTTGTAGGGAAAAAAAAGTCAAGTTGATATATTCCTTGAAAAGATTCTGAATCTGATTGTTAAAGGAAGCTGTGTAAATGTACAAAAAAAGTCTTGTAAAACAGCTGACTTAAAACGTTGTTGCAGAACTAGTGAAATTTCACAAGTCAGTTGGGAGTTATTAAGTAATAATTCCATTACTCCAGAACATAATGGGAAAAACTTAACTTGTGTTAAAACTTGACTGATTCAAAGGTTAGCAGTGTTTAAATGATGGTAAAGATAAGCAGACTCGTAAAGATACTGTATTGCTTGATTAGCAGGTAACATGTTTTTAAGTTATTTAACAAATATCAAATGTAATAGTTTATTCCATTACAACAAATTTGAGTACTCTTAAAAAGGAATTTTCCTTCTGCTGCTAAGGTATGATACTCAGTTTATTAAAAATTAATTGCTGGGGAATGCAAAAGCAGAACTTTGTTGGCAAGACAGTTGAACCAGTTGCATCTCAATATACTTAAATGGCTGCTTGTAACTTTTCTCTGATGCAGGTATTTCAGCATTTGTAGATGTTTGGTCATCTAACAGAACAGAAAACTACTCAAAAACCTTTGAACAGCAACTTCTTGATATGGGAGCAAAAGTAAGGAAACTATTTAATTTGAAACAAATGGAATAGGAAGGCTCTTAATTACAAACTGTAGCTTACTTGTTCTCTTTGTCATGTATATTTATTCGTAGTTTGAGTTTATGAAGTGCAGGAAGGAAGATAATTGCAGACCTGAGAACAGATGAAGGTGCTATAGAATTTTGATTAGTGCCAGAATGGGAAATGCATGTAAAGCATATATGTACATATGTGTGTATGTGTGTGTATATATATATAKAKAGAGAGAGAGAGAGAGAGAAAATAAACTCCTTGTATGTTAGTATGCTATATACCATGACATTTTATTCTCCCTGTCCTGCAAATCTGTTTCAATTACAGAAGGTGCCAGTAAAAACACATCTAAAAGTCTTTATATATAATTTGAGTGATTTCTCTCTCTCTCTCTTTTTTTTTTTTTTTTTTTTCAATATCAAATATGCTTGACTTGTAACTGCAAAGGATGTTTAACTGCCAGCTGTAAAATTTCAGCCTGAGACTAAAGTCAGACTAGCATCTCCCCTTCTTGCACATTATCACTGGTTAATGGAGATTTTTACAGCTCGCATTAACTGGGAGTTCACATAAATGTTAAAAGTGTAAATGGGCATGTTAGGTGTATTTCAATGTATTAAATTTTGCTTGTGTTCCTGAAGCCCATCTTTCTGTGTAAATTTAGCTGAGACATCATGACAGAATGTAGAAGAACTCTTTTATAAAAGCAAATGCAACTCAATATACTTTTTTTTGAGTAAGAAATATTTCTTGTTACGTTCTTTTAGACTGTTCTAACAGACATGCAGAATTCTGTTTGACTTCTGGTTTCTCTCACAGAAAATAATGACAAAACAAAAGATTCAAAAATCCTCTACCTATTTTGAGTTGGTAAGAAAGTAGATGAATGAAATAAAAAGTACAGACAGATGATACAATGAGCTTATTCAGCAGATCATTGTGACTGAAAAGGGGTGATCCTCCTCCTTCATCACTTGATTTCTGGCCAGGTGATCCATTTGCTTTTATTGGGCTGATATTATTATGTAATTCGTAATATTAAACTGAATTGGCTCACTCTAGCAGGAGAGAAAATTTTCTCATGAGATTGGTTGAGTGGTTGAGTCATCTCAGAGTAAGGTCGATTGAGCATCAGAACCTCTGGGGTTAAGGGAGGAGGCAGAAGATGGAAACTGCTGCATGCAGCTTCCCTTGCTGTTGATTTTGTGATGAGAGGAAGGCATAAAGTGGTGCTACTCCATAAATGAGAGGCAAAGCCACATCCAAGGATCTGGCCTCTTCAGGACGTTGGCTGTGAGTCTGATGTAGCCTAAGTGACTTAAGAACTTGTATCTGGAATAATGACTTATTCCAAAAGAGGTTCATTGGTCCTGTATAACAGGATATTTCGAATCTTGTGATTAGTGTCTTCTGTGAAGAAGTAAATCAGCTTGCAACTAGAAAAAGCTTCGTAAAAGTCGAACAATTTTTCTTCTCACAGCCAAAAATAGATCCAGTATACTAGGAACCAAATATATACTAGTGCGATTGAGAGTCACAACAGGAAGCTACACAACTACTGCTGTTTGGTTGTGCTGAAAAGATGCTGCTGTAAAATATGAATCGTTGTCATAAGTAGGATCACAACAGCTGATCAAACTATCCTATACATAGGATGTTTAATCCCCACAAAATGAAACTTTGGTTGTGAAGAATGGAGTAGCTAGAATTAAAAAGACTTTCATGTAGTTGTCAACAGAGATATCTGAAGACTTTTGAACAGTTGTGCAACATAATGAAAATGTGTGAGGTATGACACCAGCTATTCTGATTTGGTTTTTATATCTCACTTTTTAAGCTATAAATGTTCCCATATAACATTTTTGTTCATCATGATTCAACCCTTCCATGTGATTCCCTTAAAACTAAAAGTGATCTTGAATGATGAGAGTTGGCTGAAATGATGAAGTTAGCTTTTCTATTTAGTCCCATGATTTCTTTGCCAGTTAGAGGAGATAAAATGGGGATTTCTTAGGATAATGACAATTGATTCCTGTATTAGCTGTTGAGTAAAATCATGTTGGGCTACTTAAAAATATTGAAAATTTAGTGATATAGCTACACTAGAGAGATGAAAAATATAATCTACAGAAAAGAAGCTTGAAATCAAAAGGCTATTCTAGTCTGCCTTGTAGTAGGAGCACCTGTTTCAAGGTATAAACATTTTTTTTTTAAGTAAAAAAGGCAATGCATTGGCTTGACTAATGAGACTTGATTGTACTTGCTTCAGATTTTATTGAGATGTGAAAGATCAAAACAGTCCTTGGCGTTATGTTTAGAGAGTGGTTTTATGTTAATTTCTTATGCGGAAAAAATGGAATACTCTATCTAGTTTCATTAGCATTTTCTGATTAGTAGACTGAAAAATGAKCTCTCTGTGTACTTCTGCAGGTTTCAAAAACTTTCAACAAGCACGTGACTCACGTAGTCTTCAAAGAAGGACATCTGGCTACATGGAAAAAAGCACAGAAGACTGGTGTAAAAATAGTTTCAGTACTCTGGGTGGAGAAGTGAGTAGTATTGAATATAATGAATGTGGCTTATTCTAGAGAGAATCTGTTCTAGTATTGTTTTATTTAAGAACTTAAAATACAGTATCTATTTTGGTTTTTTTTATATATCTGAAATAGTGATAAATCTATGGGTAAATGATCACTTTGCTATGATGGTGTTCCTATTGTAAAGCATATTACTTCTGCCAAGAAGGTAGAATGTTCTCTCTTGAAAAATAAATGTTATTAAAGTAGTTGCATAGTTTGTAACAATCAAGTATTTCAATCCTTTGCCCTCAGATGGCATTCATAGACAAGGCAGTGAAGGCCCAATATTTATGTTGAATAGAATTCCTCCATTTCCCTGTGAAAAGGAACATTTCGTCATCTATGAATAGCAGCTCCCCAGATTCAATCAGGGACAAAAATGAAGGAGGTAGTTGTACTGTTTCTGCACTTAATTCGCATAGACAGCATGCCTGCTAGTAAGTAAGGAAAAAGTTCAGATGTCGTCTGACTTTTCAGAAATGTGGCAGGGTCAGAATGGAACTGCTTGAAAATTCTCAACTAGCATATGGAAAAAGTTTAAATAAAAAAAAGATCAAATTTGTCTTGCTGCAAGCCTGTGAGAAAACTTGCTTGTAGTCCGTGTTTCTTTCCTCAGAGTTTACTAAGTGGTTGTGAAGCTTAACTTGGATTTCAGATAAACTGTAACAATACTGAAAATCTTTAAAAAAATGTGCATGTGTTCTACTCAAACACTCCAATGGACGAATTGCTGTGATAATGGAAAGAAAAATATAAGATGCCCTCTCCTATACTGGTGAAGTGCTACATGCACGAAGAAAGATTAACTGCCTAAGTGGAAAAAGAAGGGGGGGAGGGGAAAAAAAAAAGCACCAGTATCTGTAGCCACAAAAGMAAATCGGGCAGTTATACTAATAAAAAAAAAGTTTCTGTTTATGCATATCAGATGTAGTAGTTGAAGCTGTACAATCCAGCTGGCTTTAACACTGAGAGAAAATGTATTGTAAGCTCTCAAAACTTGAGTATGAGCAATATAAAGTGTTGTTTATATGAATATTTCCTTCTGTGATCTGGGGTTACCTGAGTCTGTGTTAGATTAGTAGTAAGTCCAGCAATGAATTTCTGGATATAAAATTAAATATGCTTCTCAGATGGTGTATTTTTGGCTTATTGTGAAATTTGGAGCCTTAGTCAGAGGAACTGTATTTTAGGGCTTGCAAGTGTTACAGTGKTTTTTTTTTGTTTTGTTTTTTAATTCAGATGAGTAGCATCTGCAACTGAAGGATGAGACACTGCAAACGAGTCTCCAAGATGTACTGTCATAATGGGGATAGGGCTTCTGTACAGTATTCAGCTTTATAAAGGAGTCTGCATAAAACTGGGAAAGTTTGTTAAAAAGAAATCAAGACAGTGAAGGGAAGAAAAATCCTTGCTGGTATCGTGGAGGTTGCTTAAAGCTCATGTCATGTACAATTGCTCTATCAAAACAGATTTTAGAAAGATGTGAAGGAAATTGGCGTGGTAGAATAGTTTAAATAAAAGAAAAGAACGGATAAATACAATTGAAGGAAAAGTCAGTGCAGTTTCTGTTTAGGGAAGCTGTGGCCCGTGGCTATGCTAGACACCTTTGAAGGAATCCATAAGGGACTGAACAAAGAAAATCAGATATAATCTATTTGGACCTATAAAAGGCAGTCAGTATGCCTCTGAAGGACTCTTTAATCAGCCATGTGGTGAAACAATGTCCACAAATGGGTAAATAACTCTTTTAAAAAAATTAAGATGCAGGAATAAATTGTTGGTTTTGCTAGCAGAAGCAGCTCATCAGTGGAGTCTTGCAGGGATGTATGTTGAGAGTAGTGTGGTCCAACATATTATTATTAAATTGAGAGGATTAATAGTGAGTTGGAAATGTCTGCTGATGGTAGTTTCCTTAAATTAGGACAAAAATATATCTACATGCATTGCTTTGCTTATTTAATTTTTGTGAAGTGTAAAGTGATGTGCATGTCAGGTGGAAGATGGTCTTCACATTATGTTTGATGACGGGCCTAAATTGGTTATTGACAGGGAAAAATAAGATTTTGCATGTTGCAGTGATAATGCTATGAAAAATTTACTGAAGCGGTAGTCAAAATGAAATGAAGTAGAATATAAAACTTTGATTTGCATAATGAGAAGATTGTATTCTGATGCTTACAAAACTGGTCTTTCCTTAAAGTTCTGGCCCCTCTCAAAAAGAATGTAGTAGAAATTCAGTAGGTTCAGAAAATGGCAATAAGGACTGAAAGTATAAAACGATTTTCTGACAAGACAGGATTGAAGGATTGAAGAGACAATTCATCTTTGTGTGAACACAGAGGGTAATAAGGGAATATTGAATAAGGAATGAACCTACATTGTCCTTTCTGGTACGAGAATTAGAGAGCATTAAAGGAATCTGGCAGGAGGCAAGATTAGAGAAAAAAGTAGTTGATGTTTTTAGTGTAATAGGTAGTTAAGCTATAGAACTCCTTGTTGCAGAATAATTGCAGATGCCAGAGGTTTAAATGAGTTTGAAAAGATATGGGAAGAAAATAAAGGAAAAAATTCAATTAATGTTATCAAAGATGTTATTACCTCAGACTGTCCATAAACCAGAAATCTATGGAATATGGAAGAGTAAACTGTGAACATGTAACTAGGTTTTCATGTTCATACATACTGTAGGGCATTTTAATATTGGAGACAGGATGTGGACTACTTAATCTGGCCTCTTCTCTTAGTTGTTTGGTGGTTGATCTCTGAAACCACTAGACAAGGAAACAAGTCATAAATAATGACTCTAGCATCTCCTGACTTTTCTGCTTTATGCCGCATACTCTCAACCTAACAGCTAATGGGCCCCTACTTTGAAACTGATAGGTGTACACTGGTATTATTTTCCCCTGAGCACTGCTTGTGCCTCTAAGAGGAACATGCCCTACAGTTTGAGAAATGCTATGATACTTCTGTCCATATAACTTGCACTGTTTTTTCAGAATGCAAAATCATGTTCAGTTTTCCTTACTGAATGATATCTTGTTGGACTCTTGGTAGATTTTGAGTATTCTACCTCCGATGATGTTCCTGAAACTTGTGTTGGAAGCTTCTACCTTTTGGGCAAGCCTCTCTCTATTTGCATGTAAAGTGAATGCAGTTTTACAGTTTAACAAGAAGTAATTTTGTTGAGAGGGAAAGAAAACTCTTACAAATTTATAAAAATGACAATTGAAATTGCATAAGGTTCATAGCTATTGTATTAAAACATCTTTCAAAAGTTTTCCATTTTTTTCTAAGAATGGTAGATATGTATCTAAGAACAGTACACAAGAATCATGTACTTGCTGTAAGATTCATTCAAATGATTTGCAAATTTAATTCAAAATGAGTGAAATTTGAGTTGAAGTGCTAAAAATTTTTTCAATGTGCAGTTTAAAAGAAAAAAAATGCTACATAAAATAGAACTACTGAAATCTGTGTGTCAAAATTAAGTCCAAGAGGACTTAATGCTTGCAAGTCAAATGTGCAGTTGGGGAACTTTACCTGTGTTTCTTTAATAAGGTAATTTGTTAGTGTCACAAATGATATGCATTTACACTTAGAAGAATTTTTTGCAAAGCAAAAAATCTAAGTTCTTTGATACTTATTTTTTTTTTCTGTTTAGCTTCTATGAGTATCAATTTAAACTTTAATGTAGCCTGCTCYTGTGTAATGTTTATTAACCAGAAGTTAATAGTCCCTGAAGTCCCAAGTTGTTGAGTACCATCTCTATTTGATA
Source organism: Rhea americana (assembly GCF_003343005.1). Lineage (NCBI taxonomy): Eukaryota > Metazoa > Chordata > Aves > Rheiformes > Rheidae > Rhea > Rhea americana. The sequence continues at coordinate 291,940 of NW_028186497.1, forward strand.
CTCCAGGGAACTCTACACTTAATTATTTGCCAAATGTATGTAGTTATTTGGCTTCTTTTACTCAAAACTGAGTAAGTCTAAACATTAGATTGTAGTTCTAAAAACATGAATTTAAAAGCAGTTAGATCACTAGGTGTCACTAGAATCACAGTTTTATGTGACTTCTAGAGAAATTGTAGTGTATGTCTGTAAGGTTCCATACTCTTTCTCCTAATCAATTTAATTGGTGAAAAAACTGTTCAAGAATGAAATTATATCTGGCTATTTTGGTCAAAAAACATTAATTTTTATTTTTTAAGATGTTCTATATTAATAACTTATCTCAACATTATCTACAATGTTCACAACTATGATTGTATCATATCCCAAGATAACATTTGTTCCAGTGTTCTTAAGTCAGTCTGTGAATGCAAAGAGACAGGAAAATCTAGGAGTAAGGTGTGAGTTCAGTTGGAAAAAATAAGTCTGCATAAGTATAGATTGCCCCTAGACAAAAGGGGGTTGGTGGAAATCAGAAAACTGATAATAATGGATAAATTATAAAAGCCAGGATCAGGTGAGGCCTTCCTCTTCACTTATGTGAATATAAGTATTTCTTTTTTCTTTCTATTTTCATGATATTCTGTAGATTGTAGTTGGGAAATTACTGTCAAAGTGTACATATTAAGGTTAAGTATTTCACTAGCCGGACTAATGCTACAGTCCCCAAAAAATTCAGAGCAAAATTTGACATTCACGCAAATCTGGCCAGAAGAACCAAATAAAGGGAATTTTGAATGCACAGGGAATAATCCACAGCACTGATGCTATGATTTTAGAGAACATCATTAGGACAAAAAACATTGTGTGATATCCTTTATTAGGTATGTATGGTGTAGTTGTGTGTTTTGGGTTTTTTTAACATGACAGTAGAAATGCTAAAGACAAACTTAGGAAGGTTGGTGCTTCGCGTATAGGACTTGGACAAGTTTTTTGCAATCAAGATTCTCATCCTAAAAAGGATATTGACTGTTCTAATTTATTATACAGATGTCGAGAAACTGGAGTGCATGTTGATGAATCTTTATTTCCTGCAGTATGCACTAATGAAGGATTACCCTTGCTGATTAAAAAAGTGAGTATGCTTTTTTAAGAAAAAGGCCCAGTGCAAGCAAACTTTGATTTTTAAACTTTTCTTCCTGGACTTAAGCATTTGAATTTTTGTTTCCAAACATACTGTAAACTGTACCCATTTGAGCAGGGTTTTAAAGGCATCTTATAGCTGTGATGATTTGACATCTTACCTGACGAAAGGGTAATAAAAGTGGAGATTTTTTTTATTTGTGAATAGAGATATGGAAATAAACGTTTAAATTAAAATTTAATGACAATTGGCTATTAAAAAAAAATGCCAGAATGACTTCAGTGTGGGTAAAGTTCCATTGAGTTGCAGCAAATCTTAAAATCCTAGTAGTCCAAAAATAAAAAATCCTTTTTAAGTTTTAGCTTTACTGCAAGAAAAAAAAAAAAGGTGACATAGTTTAGATTTCAGAGAAGTAGACTTAAGTGCTTTCAGTTAGGGCCTTTTCTACTTGGTATTAAAATTAATTTTGGAAAATGTTAACTTCTACAGCTACCTGTGACTCTGAGATGATTATAAGCAGTATAGAACAAGAAACTAATAATATTATGATAAAGTGGTAGGCACATAAGTACTTTTAGCAGTCTTGTAGTATATTCTTAATAATTTTATATATCTTGTAGCACAAATGTATGCAGCCAAAAGACTTCATTGAAAAAACTCCAGAAAATGATAGAAAGCTGCAGAGAAGACTGGACCAGATGGCTAAAGAATTAGCTCTACAAAAAACAGCAAGTAATGCTGGTAAGAACTACTTTAGAGTGAGATTCAAATATCCTGAAGTTAATTTAAATTGCTTAGAGTTGACTTCTGTATGGCTTTCATGCATTTAACTATAAAAAAGTAACTAAACTCTCTTTTCTGTAAGAGTTGTTTGCAGGGTTGTGGTATTATCAAAGCATCAAGGCACATGTAGTGATATTAGTATGTAGAACTTAAGTTCARTTCTTCAAAAGACTTTTGAAAAAGTTAATATGTACATGCTATGGCAGCCTCAGATTAATGTACAAATTCGTTTTCTTTGTGTAGAAACTGATATACCAGTTTTATTATTTGAAGATGATGGTTCGCTTGTGTATAGCCCTGTTAATAAGATAAAAGATCAATGCAGTGCAATGGAAAGAAGAATAAAGGAGATGAAGGAAAAGAGAGAAAATCTGTCTCTTACTGGTAAGAAATTAAATTTTATTTATTCATAAACAGGCACAAATGGCTACTATCTTTATTGATGAATTTTGGCACTTTTGTCTTGCTTTGTCCTTTAGGCAACCTCCCCCCCATACATTACTTATCTTGAAACACTTGCTTACCTTGACTTGAAATGAAACATTTAAGTAGAAAGGTGTACATACTTAAACTAGATGTGACTTACTATTCTGTCTACCTTACAAGGATGTTATCTTGAGCTGTTACCGTCAAAGTCAGTTAAGGTTTGTTATTACATGGATAAGCGTTTCTAAATGCATTAGTCCAGTATTACATCCATAATGCACTAAAACAAAGGCTTGCTAGTTGGAGCTTTGAATCTTTGACCTAGCTAGTGCTAAGGGATGCAGTTGTTATTCTGACTGTGCTCCTCGTCTAAATGGTATGCGCAGAATAGGTGGTACTTGTTTCCTCCTGCAGTTTAGTATTAGAACTTTGCTTCTGCCCATTTGAAGAATTAAATATTTTTTATCTGTTGCTTTGTGTTATGATTTGACTTAAGTGCCTCTTATGTATGATGACTGGACCCAAAAGCCAGTTGTTTGCATTGAACAGAGCTGAACTTCAGTAAGCTCTTGAAGCTGAGCTCTTCTGTGGATTCTATGCCCCTGACCACCTTATCAGTTTGGCTGCACGTTCTCCTTTCCAGTAGATTGAATGTTTTAACTCTTAGTTTCCTTCTGTTGCAATGGTATGAGAAGGAGTTATGGAATGCAATTTTTGTAAAAAAGAATTGCTGAACAGTCATAGKACTCTTCAAGAGTACTAATGTATAAATTGGACTTTTTAAACTTGTGATTTGTTTCAACTGTACAGTAAGATTTTCAGTCTTACTTCCTGTTAAGTTTTAGTACTAACACTTTAATGGACAAAGATTTTGATTTTTGCCTAAATGACTTTACAAAATTAAAGTTACAAAGTTTAGAAAGTAAGACTGATTCTGTAAAGTACTTCAGTGTGGTGTGCAGTGTTCCGTTGAACTAGTGGGAATACTTAAATACTTAATTGATCAGATATAAACTATTAAAAGCACTGAGACTTAATTACGTGTTTCTAAGTTTTATTTTATTGCCCAAGCAGTATTCACTTCAACAAATAATTAGATTTTTCAGTATTTACAAAAGGTTGAGTGCTTCCATGTTCCCAGGTCAACAACTTAAAAGGAGTCCAAAACTGATGAGCTATATGTCTAAGTAGTGAAAAAGGGGATTTAAAATTAGACTCAGCTGAAGAGATCTAGATGACTTAATACAGATCCTAGTGAATTATATCTAGATTTCAGCTTTCAACTTATTTGAGCACAGATATTTATTTTGTGTTAGCATTTGTGTTACCTTTCAGTAGAAGTATGAATAAGGTCTAAATTTAGTTCTTTAGCATGTGTGTGTGTATTTAAATATAGATCATATTTTATAGTAATATTTGAAGCTTCAAAAAAAAATCTTCTATCTACAGTCTTATCACTTAAATTGTTATGGAAAGAATGTGAAGAACCAGTGACATGTGGATGAGGAGTTAAACCTAATTTATTTTAGCATGGCTTGTATTTTGTTTTGTTTTGAAGTGTTAAGGTAATACTTTCAATGTTTTTGAAAAGAATTTCCACTATATCAAGGCATTACTGCTAATTGTAGAATTTGATAGTTTTTATTAAAAAAAATCCTCAAATGACTTAGAAATGTCCTTATACTTAATGAATTGTATTTTGTTTTCAGGAAAAAAATGCTGCTGAGCTTTTTTAGAAATCAGCTAAAAATTTTAGACTACCTAATGGCTTTTTTGTTGGTGATACTAATTTTAAATACTGCCTAAGCAGTCTTAARTATTCATATGCTTATAGTTGGTTGACAAAGCAATCACTTATCTCTTACCATTGAGCTGTTTGAAATATGTTTAGAGGCTATGAAAATCTGTCTATTTGCAAATAGGGCTAACTGATTTACTTACAATTTCTAGCTTCACAGGTATCTCAGATACCTCCATGTAATTCATCAAAAGACTGCCACCTGTCAACTTGTAATTTAACTGATTCAGCAGACTCRTTGCCAGGTAACTAACACCATTTTACTTCTGTTTTTACTTTTTATATCTCACTTTAGAATATATGGTGATACAATTATGTGCTGAAATAGAAACTTTGTGTTTGCTGTATTGTTTATATTTAAGGCTGAATTATTTTAGTTTTTTTTAACTGATAAAGAGTGTAGAACTAAAAATTCAGGGAAAATGGAGCATGAGATATCACTTAGGGTAAATTACTGCTGTGTTGATTATGTCGTTTTCCCTTCTTTCCTTGCCCCGTTCCCCATTAGCTTGTTGTCCTAGCGTTCTATCAGTTCTTTTGTTTTTTTCAGTGATCTTGTATAGAACACCATGTGTATATTCAACAGTATCGTTTGGGAAGCAAAAAAGAATTGAAGACAATTGTTTGACACATTAATGCAGATATTGAAGACAGTGGAAAATTTGAATTTAGAAGAAAACCAAATGTGTTATCCTGCTCAGATTCTCAGAGTGAAGACAAAAGTGCAAATAACAAGAATGAAAATAAATTAATTTTTGAATTTTTTTTAATGGTTGCAGATGAATTAAATAGTTCGTGTTRTCAAGGTTCTTACTCTGATGCTCAGGAAGCTAGGCATTTGTTCATATGCTTTGTTGTGGTAGGACCTAAGGGAGACAGTTACTCTGAACATGGTTGAGCTACATCAACATGCATCTTTATTCATTTTACTTTTGCTGTTGTATACTTCAGATCTCTTTGCTAATATGGCCAACATGAGACATGAACAGTAGTCAAATGCTAGTGATTGACTGCAGCTTTTAGAATTCATTATGAGCAGCCCTTGGGTGGCCTGACTTGTTTTCTGTTCTACTATGATAGTAAGCTATAGCTTAAACGAATGTTGTATTTTATTGACAGCATACAGAAATTCTCTCACTGTGTCTTAAGTGAAAATAAGGACAAAAATTATACAAAGCAGGGTTCTGTAGCCTTTATTGAGACTGGCTGGTATTTCTTAATGCAGTGCTGTGGAGAAGTAATAATTCAATTCTGAAAATAGCATAGCTATGCCAACAAACTCTTTGTCTTGGTGAATTAGGCCTGTTCTGATAAGGTTGACATTATTTGAGAGCTTTATCTTGAGTTTGTTCCCCAGTATTTTGATTTCACCATGTGATTTTACATTAAGAAAAAGAGATCCAGCGTAGCTTCTTTCTTATGTGTTATGATGGTAATCCTTTTGTTTGCACTTGTGAGACATAGGAGACTATATTAGTTAATAATGATTGAAAGAATTGAGGAATCCAGTTCTATCAGAAGAAATAAATTAAGTCTTTTTCAGCTGTCATTTTGGGTGTCTGATCATGTTATGTGAAACCTTTCCATGTCTGTCTTTATTCTGAATTTAGCTAGCTACACTGTATGTTTAAAAATTTTATTTATATTTAGTAAGCAAGACTTCCTCTAAAACCTACAGGAACAATTACAGAGGGAGTTTTGCTGAAGCTGTGCACCCAACAGTACATATTAATATAAATATTAGTTGCAATAAATACTAGAGTRCAGGAGAGCTAGATTTTTAAATACATATTCTAAATAAAGGTTCTAGCCTGTTCCAGAGTATATTTTTGCAAAGAGTTATGTATAGATCGTCACCCACATTTCATTGCAAAATTCCTTTATGAAAATAGCTATAAGAAACAATACTTTTTTCCATATTAGAGTAGTTTTAATATATTATTTTGATGTCTGTGGTACAGTAATACCACATTGTATTTAATTTAAATTTAAAGAGAGAGTACAAGGTGGTGGTAAGGCTGTAAACCCCTTTTACAGGGTAGCAAAAATGCTCATTTAATTTCCAGTGTTATTTTAGTTAGCTTTATCAATGTAAGTATGCTCTACATATGCTATTTGCTCCACATAATTAAGAATGACAGTTCCTCTACTGCCTTGTTTTACTGAAGCAGGACAGGATTTGGGGATACTTATTACCGCATAAGAAGATATGCTAGCCAGTGCTATTCTCACTCCTTGCCGGCATAGAACTTGGTTTGTTTCCAGTCCATTTTCTGTTTAATTTTTGTTATCAACTTAGTGACAATTCAGACATATATGGCTAAATTCTTGTTTACTTCTCAATAACTTCATATTTGTTTACTAAGAAATTTTGAACTTTCTGCTATGTTAAATGTTTATATTGTTGCTCTTCATATTTTGCAGAAGAACAGACAGAAGACTGTTTAAACTCAAGTTTTGATGATCTTTGGGGAACTGATAAATTCAAAAGACAGAAAACAGAGGTAGCTGAACACTACTGTGATGCTCAGAGCGATACACATACTTGCGTGAGTGCATCAGTGAATTCTCCCTCGTGTAGCTCTGACCACAAGACCTTAACTCCAAAGCAATCTAGCAGGAGATGCATAGGTAAAAAGCAGATTTTGCAAACTACTTTGGATCATAAATTGTCTTCAGAAAAGAAAGATTGTAAAAAGTTTCAAAACAAAAATCAGATTGCAACTGAAAGATTTATGATATTTTCACCAAACAAAAGTTCACTTCTCCAAATCAAGGACTTGGGTCACGTTAYTCCTTCCAGAAAAATAGTCCAGTCAAATACTACTCCTGCTCTGATTGGCAGTGACTCTAATTCACCAGTGAGCACTGAAGACTTAAGTAAATGTTCATTTGGTAGACATTTTCCTGTTGACATAAGCGATTGTACTTCTGAAGACAAAAAGAAGAAGAAACCAAAAGAACAATCTAATTTGAAACTGGCCACCTCGGAACTGGGTTCTAAAAAGGAGTTCTTGCAAGCACTTACTGCATGCAACAAGCCCTTGTGCACTGAGGAAGTGTCTTATGAAGACTACTTTTCATCATCTAATTCAAATGCAAATGAAGTACAGATACGGGTACCAAAGAAATCACAGAGTCCTCCTGAAGTTTGTTGCAATGAGTCTTTTAGAAAAACAGAGTCACTTGATGTGAGTTTCTATAAGCTTCATACTGCTTCTGAGAAAAGTAGGGAAAAATCTGTTCCAGCAAATAATGTTTCATTAGAAAACAACTTCAAACCAATTGAACATCAAGAAAGCATACTATTGAATTGCATGTCAGATAGTGAAAATGCTGAGAATACAGAAGCTCTAGATTCTGACACTGTGAATAGGCATGCTCTCGACAAATCCTACAGAACCAATATGAATTACTGTACTCACACTACTGGTAAGTTGCTACATAGAGCTGGAAAATGAAAAGATATTATCTTGCTTCATTAGAAATACTTAGGCAACTAAATTGCAAAATTTTCATTTCTGAGGGAAATATTTCAGAATTACATCAAAAGAAGAAAATGCTGCAGTGGTAACTTTTTTTCTGAATAAAATAAGTGAGTGCATGGGAGCCAAAAGGACACCTATTTATTTTCCTATACATTACAAATATTAAGAAGGCACCAAGAGATAAGGGAACTGGGCTCACAAAATGCAAAAAAGGATGTGAACCTTCTTTTTCCCCTAGTTCCTGATATGTCTGCTGAGTATTTTTTAAAAAACATGGTCTGCTAGTTTTAAATGCTATGGTTTTCTTCTAAATTGATTATCAGTAATCCCTAATCATAGGGTCTCTCGCTTAGATTATTTTTATTTCACAAATTAAAGTGGCAACTTCAAATTAATTGCAGTTAAAGACTTAAAAACTCTAGGGAAACCTCATTTTGAATTTAACAGTTTCTAACTTGTGTTATAATGAAGACTGAGTTATAAATTAGAGAGCATGTGCAAGAGTTACAAAACAAACACCTTTTTCAATCAAAACTTTTTATGTGGAACTGATCCTATTTTTTAATAATAATTTAAAGCGTACTTTTGATACTTGAGCATTTTCAAATTGGTTTAGCCTCAGCTATTTGAATATAATTGTAGACTAGAATAGCACATCTCAAGAACTTCACTGAAGAATGCTCCTAACTTGTTTTGTGGTAATTACTTCCAGATGCTGGTATTTTGATGTCTTTCTGTCAGCCTTTACCTAGGGTTAATTATTTGTAATTATGATTGTGTATTTTAGCTAGATTTTTTTTTCCTAGAAAATTCTGGAACAATGCATTAATAAATTATGGTAAATTTAATACTAGTTTAAAGAGCTTGACAGACTTGGTATCAGACTTACTAAATCAYCTGATGGAAAAGTTGAAAGGTAGCTGTAAATATATCTGGAATTTAAGTTGCTGTGAACTGTGAGCTGTTATGTCCAGTTCACTATGTCTGTATTTTAATAGCTGGGGCACATCATTATACCATAGATTTTAAAAAATTGTTGATGCAGGTGTATGCTCATGCAAGTGTATGTGTACATCCACATGTGTATGAACTCACTGTATACATTTTGTGCCATATGGGCAAGTGTTAGATGATGATCCTTAAGTATATTTTTTTAACATCAGAAACAGTTTTTCTTTAAACAATCACAAGAACTAATGAGGAGACTCAATTCAAACTGATAAATTTTAGTGATTCAGTATGAACAGTATTTCAACATGCTACACTTTCATTTCCTCACTGGTCAATGTGCTTAAACCAATGGATTTTGGAGGGGAATTAGTATCCAACAAACAAAAGTTTATCAGATATTTATACTTTTTCTCCTTTTTGATTAGTTAGGAACTTCTGTAAATCCCAAGTTGTCTCTCTAGTGATTTTAATAATGTCATTTTTCAGTGATGGCCATTTTCCTTAAAGGAAAATATAATTTAATCAGCTTTGTGCATGTACTGTGTAGTCAAGTAGATCCTAGAGTGTGACAGCTCAAGTCAGCTGTCTTGAAAATGGGAGAGACTGATAACAAAAGGTGAATCTTATTTTACATAATAATAAAGTTCTGTGGGAAAAAATGAAAATCTTGTTTTAAACTTCTAGTTATTTCAATGTTGTCATGTTGAATCATGTTTTATTAATATGAACTTAATATATTTTTTATTTTTATTTTACTTGAATGTAAGTTATTGTCCACGTTAATGAGTAAATAAATAGTAATTGTGTTGACTTTTTTCCATGTTCTAGGTGATTTGAAGAGTGATAAATACAGTGCATTATTTTTAAGAACTAAAGGGATCTCTGCTTATCATATGGATAGCAGTATTCAGATACACATAAAAGATTTAGTTAGACATTTGTATATATTTTAAATATCAAACATTTTTTGCCTGATTTCTTGTGTTTTTAGTCAGTGATGATCTTACCCAATGTCTTTAATGAAAAGCAGTAAGATTTTGATAAGCATTCTGTATATAAACTAASTGCTTTGATTTTAATTTTGATTAGTTTGATTTTAAAATCAACTAATCTTTGATTTAATGTAGAAGTATAATATGTAGGCTAACCAGAGACTGACTTTTTAAGTCTTAATACTTATGTTGAAGCAAACTTCGCAAGTTCCTTTTTAGGGCACACTCATGGCCATCCATTTTTTCTGGTGAACAACACAAGCATAAATCTGTCTAATTTTCATCTTGCTCAAGTCATAAATTATGTAGAGATCTGTCACAGATGGAAGAGTTGAAATTAACTAGGAGTTATAAGAACACATAAAAAAAAAAATCTTTCCTACTCAGATACCTTTTTTCACCAGAAATAACCATGTGGAAGAGGAAATGAGTTTTCTATCCTTTTGATTAAAGCAGCCACATTTGATATATTTCGGTGCTCTATAATCAATAACTGTTGTGTAACTGGTTTTTGCATGTCAGTACCAAGATTTTCAGCAATTTCAGGGTGAGAAATGGGTAGGTTTTCTCGATCGTGAATATAAGTTTATRGAAATGCAATAATGCTACTTTCTGTGAAAGTTAAAGATCTTTGTTAGAAGGGATGTCTAAAAATTGTGTCATTCAAGCGCTGAATTGCGTTGCTTCAAAGTCCGGTTCATATGCTTATCATTTCTTTTGGTAGGGTTGATGGTAAGGTAAGTTGGCACTTGAGCTATGTGGTTTAAAATGCTGACACTTGCTCAGACTTTTGAATTGCTATGTCTCTTCATCTGAGAACACTAATAGTGTTAGGTAAAGGATGTAAAAGATTACTCCACTTCTAAGATTTTATCGTATAATAATCACTTAGAAACTTGAACCTGGACTTACTATTATTTCTAGTCTCAACAATAAACTTCAGACTCAGTTGAGTGGATTTTAGATATGCATGGTGCATGCTGGAAAGCAAGTATCATCTTATTTGGCAAGAGATGCAAACTAAGATCCATTATAGTCTAATGGACTTAATTCAAGGTTCAGATGAAGAATCTGGAGTATATTTGTTACTTGTTGCGAAATTGAGCAAGTTTCATTGTGTAGATGAATGAGTTTTACCTGAGATTCTAGGTCTAGAGTTTCAAGATGAGTGCTTAATGCTGCTAAAATACTATCTATTTCTTGTAAAACACACATTTGACTCTGCTTAGATTTGATCTGCCTTTTTTCCCCCAGTTTTGGAAGAAGAAAAACTCTCAAAAGTGTTGTATGATATCCCTTACTGACCTTATTAATGTCCTTTACTAAGCAAATAAGGGATGAATACAATTATTTCTTACTTGATTTCTTATTTTGTCTTTGTGAAAAAATTGTAGCTAGTTATTAAAACAGAAAGGACAAGCATTTCAGAACAGAGAAATAGGTTGAGGATTATTTCCGTGTTGTGAGAACAAAGGCTGATGACACTTGTCCTATAGCAGATTACAGACTAGATAGAATTGTTTCCAAACCATTAAGAGGTTCTCTTTGAGAGAGGCATTAAAGATGAAAACCCCCTACTTGTGACCAAGAAGGTGTTCTAAAAAGCTGCAGTTGGGGAGGGGCAGGAACAGAAAATAAATAGCTTTTCCATCTTCTAGCTCTAAAGCCTATGAAGTGCTGAGAAATTCTGCTAGACAGAAGAGAGGAAGTAGGAACTGAATTATAAAGAATGGAACTTACGTAATGCGTAACTCAAAAGAGATAATGGATCTGGTCCCGTACTACTGCTTTCCTGTAAATGTAAAGAATCAAAGTAATGAAACCGAACTGGAAAGAGGCCCAGGCATTTGGGCTTTTGGACAATATCCCCAAGAAGGATAAGAGCTGAGAAGCAAAAGCATTCAGGCCAAGAGTTGCAAAAGGGGTAATTTACACTTTCTGGTTCCCCCCCCCCCCCAAAACAATAGAAACAATACTTGATCCTTTCACAGTGATTGCAATAATTGTGGGATCCTTACTGGAATTTAGCAGATACATGCTTTTCAACAAAGATGTAAATATATTATTCTGCTCAGAGTACAGGAATGCAGTAGATCATCTCTTGATACACTTTGCAGTTCTGTTTTTTTGATTCAAAATGCATCTTTTAATAACAGCTTTTAGACATCCTATTTTTACAAATAAAAAGACTTAAAATTTACTTCTTTTTAGCAATGTTTATTCTCCTTTGGCACATCAGATTATCTTCTCTTCCTCTTGCCATTGGTCTTGCTCTGTGATTAAAGATAAGCCTTCGTGCAATGAGAAATAAAGTTAATACAACTAATTAATCAGTTTTCCATTTGTTAAATGGCACTTTTCATCTAAATACAAGGTTTAAATTAATGACTGTACGTGAAAGCCAGCGAAACATGACAGCTGATTTGTGAGTTCAAGAAGGATTGTTCTTTGTGTAGATACATCTGCAGTTTTGGAGCTAACATACTCTGGTTTTCTTCAGTTACACAAAACTACTGTGATACTGAATATAAACCAATATAAAACTTGGAATTTCAGCGTGAAGAAATGATGAAATCTTGACTAGTTTAAAAGCTTTAGCACATTTTAGRAAATTAACTGGTATTGGAAAACGTTTGCTGTCTTTTGTGGCATTCTTTTTTTCTTTTTTTTTCTGTCATTTCACGGATTAAGAGTTTAAATAGCTGAGAGGAAGAGAAATAAATCACTCTTGKTGAGCTTATATATGTATCTTTAATTCACTTTGGAGGACTTATGTGACCACATTAAGTGCAGTTAGGTTAGTAAATGTGGATATAGTATCCTTCAGTATTTTCTAAAAATGATCAAAACATCATATTTGAGAGGAGATGGATTTAGATCACTTAAACTTTAGTAATTAAACTAGTTTTGCATATTTCTTTGAAATTAAAAAAAAGGAATTTCATAAAGTAGATTTGAATTAAATTTGGGAAAGATTACTTGCTTTAAATCTTCAGTAATTAAAACTTAATTGATCAAAAGATAGATCAAAGAAGTTTATTCACCTTATGCAAGCAAATTTTCTCAGAGGAATCCAGAAGTTTTAGTGTTTATAATAGTCATCCTGACAGCATGGAAGAATTAAAAGTATATATTCACAAAATAGGCAATGAGAGTACGTACTGCTTTGTGGTAGCCACATTAGAGTACACTTTTATACATGATGCCTTTTTAAAGAATGAGGCTGTTAAGTGTGCATATGCAGTTGTTCCTTACCTGCTAACAGTTTGCTAGATGTGCGTGTAAAATGTCATTTGAAAACATTTGACCTTCCAGTCATTACATTCCAGATGCACATAGTGGGTGCACTGAAAGTGCTGACCTTTCAATAAGAAAGGAAAAATCTAGCCAACAGTGCTTTAAACCCTCAAATATCTGTATTATGTGTCAGAGAAATTACAAATTTTGTAATAAATAAAACTAATTAAACTGCTACTTTAGTTCTGACTGATACATAATGTTAAAAATACTGAAAATAGGGAGTTTTGCAACAGGTTTGCTTCCAAGATCAGAAACTGAAATACTAACTTAGATGCTTGAGCGTCATTGTATTTTCCATAATTAAAATAAAATCGAAAAATAATCGGTACAGTTTATTAATTTAGATTCTTAATTGTATATAGCTCTACTTAAATAAAATACTTAGTGGCAATTTCATTTTGCGGGATCATATTTTTATTTCAAATTTCTAAATCTAATACACTTGGTTTCTAGGTGATGAAAATGAAGTTTCAGTGTGTCATGTTACTGATGGCTCTTGCAAACTTTTTAATGAACAAGAAAATAAGCTCAATGGGGGGTTAAGAAAAACTAGAAGACTTCAAAAGGTCAGTTTAACTAGACATTGTTAAACTCTTTTTCTTGATGAATCATTGAGTGTATTAAAAAGCATTGAGTGTATTAAAAAGCAAAAACCTGCATTCTTTACGCATTATCAATTTAAAAACCTTTTCTGAATCTTATTCTTGAAATACGTGAATTGTGTTTAAAAGCAATGTATACAACCATGTACCTCAGCTTTCTGTGTTAGAAACTTGTATTGGCAGAGTTCTCAAGTTAACATTGTAAAGGAGGTTAGAAGACTGGCTTAGTCCCATCCTATTACCCCCTGGAGGGTGTGGGGGGAGAGGGGAACACACATACCCCCCCCCCCAAAAGGGAAAAA